>NC_088284.1:82908651-83218651 GCF_036013445.1 Caloenas nicobarica | reverse complement strand
TTGCATATTTTTGCATTTTAATGAGTTAGTCATTTAAAAGGTTACAAAGAAACCATAACTCATAAGTAATTAAATTATTTAGCAGAAGAAGTGTAAGAAGGTCCTCTGACACAGGTCACTGTGGGAAGGAAGGAGCATCAATGTGCCGAATTGCACCTGTTTGTTGAAGATAGGTACAAACCAGAATCTTTGCTTTTAGATTACTGGTGGCTGTTTTCTCGGGAAAGTGGCTGAATACTCGCACATACTAAAACCAACTGCATTTTCTGTCATTGAGATGTAAGGTTTTCAGACTGCAGTCACAAACAATGCTCAACACTAAATGGGAGTTGTCTTTCAAGACTTGGATAACTTCAGGATTTTACGGAAAACACTTATGTGCATGATACATTTTCCCTCTACAGTACTGATATACAGACCTTCCAAGAGATTGACGTTTAATCTTTTTCTGTAATGGTTTAATACATATAAATTCTTGGAGATGAAAGGTAAAGTAGAAGAACTTGGCAACTTGGGTTGCCTTTCTGCAAGCTAAAGATGTTACAAATCCAGACAAACCTCTGAGCCCATCAAAATATCTACAGAACAGTTCAGAAAGAGAAAATGTTTACAAAAAGATTTTACACAGTTACAAAAGGGAAAGAAATTAGGTGTATTTTAGAATAAATTTGCTTACTTTTACATGTTGTGCTGTGTAAAAAATACATACTTAAAGCCTGTTTGGGGGTATATTCATTATGAAGGGTAAATGAGAATAATTAAAACATACTGTGATGTTCTCGGGGAAGAGGCAAAGTGGATTGGAAAATGAATTTGCAGTTGAGAACTTGCACTGTCAGCTAATGGGATGCTTAGAAATACCATAGAAACACTAAAAAAATTTCCACAGTGCAGCTTCAGCTCTGCACCTTATTTGAGCATAACTTTGAAAGTGTGACTGCTACTCTGCTTGGTTTCCCTGCCGGTAAAATAGAACAAATAATTACTTGTTACTTGTGTGGGTTTTATGAAGACCATTTGATTTAACATTGTTTCTGGTGTTGCATAGCTTTCAAAAAGTTAAGTTCTATATCAGTCTAAGTGACCTTTTAATTAGAATCTTAATGAAGGAGTGAAATGCGCGTGAGGTTCTTGTTCGAGGTGTTGTACCCTGTTGAAGCTTCTGAGATTTTTGTCAGGAAAGAAAGTAAAATAGTTTCATAAGAGAGGGGAGAAAAGCTTTCAGAAGACAGGAGGGGTTCTATAAGGTGTCACTAAAAGGTGCCAGGCCCTGGGGGTAACTGGCGGGTTCGTTCTTTCACGGGTTTATGGACCCCAAAGCTGCTTGCACTTAGTGAAGAAGAGCAGAACCTGTTACGACAGCCTGGGCAGTTGTTACAGGCAGATTATTCACCCCATCTGAGGTGGATTCACTTCCATTCAGCCCCCAGTGATTTCTCTGGACAGCCTGAATTCACATCAGGGAGAGGCAATGGGGCCGAGGTTTATCAAACAACATCTGCAGCGGCATTTGAGCATGAACCCAGTTCTTTTCTGTTTATTTGCAGAATTAAGTTAACGCTATGGTTCGGTTTCTTGTATTTCACTTGCCGTGAGAAATAATTTTCTGCTGAAAATCCTGGTGAAAAATCCCTACCAAGAATACAGCACACAAGCGACGGAGCGAAATCGCTGTGATTCACGGACGTGTTTATTCAGTTTTGGCCTTGGGAACAAACATCATAAAACAGGATTGCAGATCTTACACATAGACATATTTGGGTTGCTAATTATAGATAGATGTAAAACATGAATTCGTTTCAAAACTTTTCAGCAGTAAACTCAAAATGTGGTAACAGATTATCTGCTCTGGGTTTTTTTTTAGCCTTGAACATTCATTTGTTTAGTATAGCTGCGCTAGCACCAAATTAACAAATAGCAAAGTAAAACATACTAATGGCATATTTTATACTTTCCAGCACAATGACACTATATATGGTGAAATAAGATGGTTACAGTTGTGCCTGCAAAAAGATACGGACCAAATGCAGTGAGGAATTAAAAGGCAGTAACAGAAAGGAAATGAAGAGTTTATTGTTTTTATAGCTCTAATATCCATTAAAAGTTAGTAACACAGCAGGTGACAGTTCGGGTAAGTGTAAAGTGAATGTTTTGAAATAAATAGCAGTTGGATGACCTGGGATGTCGGGGCTCTAGACAAGGGTGTGTGTTTGTCAATATATCCTACATGTTTTACAGACTCCTCAGGGAACAGGGGAAGATACAATTTCACCTTTTCTGTGCCAAAACATTTTAATTATATCTTCTTCCAAGTACAGCGGTTCAGTAACCAAGGAGCTGACATTGATGCATGTGTTGATAAAGCTGCAAACATTCAAAATGAGATTAACAAAGATTTTGAGGAAAGGGTGACAGCTAATTTTGCACAGTATTCTGCATGTAATTCAGGTCAGTGTAATGATAGAATATTTTATAACTGTTGTGTCATCCAGAGGGACTTTTATGATGCTTTGTGTTTTTGAGGATTTGTCTATATGAAAGTATAGTTCTTAATACATCACTCAAACAGGTTATAACTTTTTTTATTGAACGTCTATTGGTTGTAGCCGTACACAGGAATAAAATATAATAAAATATAAACAGCATTTAGAAGCAATTTTATATATCCATCAGCATTCATCACAGTAATAGGTTCCTTTTGTCTAATTCACCTTGAAAGTATTGACTTCAGATGTGAAATGGAACCAAAACTACCATACCCGTTGTGCAGCATCGGTTAATATTTTGCAAAAGATTGGATGGAAAGTTATATTAAGTGTATTTAAATAATCAAACTGTAGTTTCTTTGTATTGTGTGAGACCTTTTGAGAACATCTCAATGTATTTCTGCTCTATTCTCCTCCCTGTTTCAAGGCAACTGACATTCTTCTTTCACTTTTCTTTTTTGTTTGTGAAATTTTCTTCTTTTTTTTTTTTTTATCCACTCACTTCTCCATCTGCTTTCACTTTTGTTTGCTTGGGCCGTCTCTCATCCCAACTTGATAATGAGGAATGCGGTGTGACCCTGACCTCTATCAGCCCATGCATGACCTTCTGACTCCCCCACATAACCTCTGACCTTCTCTTTGACAGCTTGATTAATTACCCTGTGTTATGATTTATGAGTAAGTGCTATGTAAAAATAATAGACAACAGGTGGTCCTCTAAAAACTTTTTGTGGCATGTTTTCTTTTCCTGCCTAACTTGATGAGCTATTTTAAGTTGGGAACTTGGTAGGACAATGTGTGTTTGGCAGCAACACGGCATTTTTACACACTTGGACACAGCGCTGGAATTCAGGGACCCGAGGTGTAACCGGGATGGAAATATCGCAAAGTATTAGCAGGGGTGCAGTTGCCAAAAAATATGCATGGGGTGGAAACAGAAAGCAGAGTCAAGTGAGTTTTCAGGCGTTTCAGTCTCAGGTCACGTCTTGAGAAAATTGCTCAAATAATGGAGGGGGCATTTTTCAAGCTGAGCGGCATCTCCAACAGCTACGTTTACTTTAACGCTTCACTAGTGACTTCTGATGGGTTGTCATGACCTCATCCCACCGTTGCACCTACGATGTCGCAACAGTGACACAGACGCACCCTTCCCGTGGAAAAGATGGGAAATGGACAGAAGATGCGTCTTTCAGAAAGATGAATGGACATCGCTGTGTCCGCTGTAGCCACGGGCAGGTTTCAGAGCTGAGCACTTCAGTCGCTTTTCCCCCCATCCCGGGAATTAACTCTGGTCTTGTTGCCAATGATCTAAATAGAAGCCTGAACTTGAAAATCCAGGTTGATAAAGCTTAGGAAAATGATCTCTTTCAGACCCTCGCTCGCAGTCCAAAAAGATAGTTACACAGGTCAAAAGATTCCTCTCCAGCCCTGACCTCTCCGGTCACATATGGTGTCCCATCTTGGTGGATTAATATGCAGAGCTGAATGCTTTCAGCTCATTATTCATGTGGCCAGGCAGAAGAGGTTTCAAAAGATTTGGATTTTACCTCAAATACTTTGGGGTTCCTTTTATTTTTTTAACCTTACTCTTGCTGTCAGAGGCAATAATGTTGGTATTCCTTCCGTTTTGAACATCTCGCTTGAACTTCCAGTAAGAGGCAGAAAGTACCGCTCCGTTTCTGGCCGTGGAAATTCTGCATTGTTCTGGCTTTGTAGTAAAGGTATTGTAACCAAGATTCGTGATTCTTTCCAACACTTGACTTTGTCAGCCTGCTTTTCCTTTTGCCGTCATGTGCTGGCTCAATCATAAGTGTTAATTCTGTTTGTATTTATGCACCGGAAAGTGGACTTTGCACACAGCCTTCTACCTCCAGTAGTTACCTGGAGGATACTTACTATAGGTTACAGTTTACTTACCTTGCAGCTTTGGAATTTGGGGAAATAGCTGTTAATTGGGTGTTTTAGTCTGAGAGACTATAATCGTATCCACTGAACTAGCAGATTAGAGGCTGGAACTCGTATTTATCAGTGTCTGCCCTGATTATTGCGTCTCATCGCAGATGTGCTAATGGGGGATGCAGGGAGACCTTGGCTGCTGTGCAACATCTGTATTCTCAGAGCACAGGGATGGGCTTCCTCCAGTCAGCTGGAGGCTGGCAGAGGTGGGGTTGCACCAAAGTTTAGCTTTTCCACGTGAAAAAAACTTCACACTTCACTATTACGTGCGTCGGAAACACTCTCAATATTTTACTGGTGGTGGCTTTAAAAACTGTCCTGGACGCCGCCGCTTCCATCGCAGGTCACTATGTTTTAATAATGCTGTAACCTCATGGTAGCCAAAATTGAGATTTTTAGTATCATGAAGTATATACTTCTGAATATGACTTTCATTTTAAAATATAGTTTCTAATAAATGTGGTTTTGTCTTTGCTAAACAGTTGTGCCAAAGACTATGTATCTTGCCTGTTATTAAAGTTTGCTAAAAGCCTTTTTTTTAGATATTAGTGGTTTTATACAGTTTAGTTTTGCATTGACTCTGCTTGACCCCACTGTGTCAGTAAGGTGTTCCACCTTTTATTTAATTTTCTGATTGCACTAAAGTTTAATGGTGCAGCTGTGCCCATGTGAAATACATTTTTTTAAAAATAAATTGAACTTAAAACTCACGTTGTTTACATAGATGTTATTTAGAGCTGGGTATTCATATTCATTAGCGAATGCTTGGGCTAAGGCTAAATGGGAGAAGTTGTAATTAGGTACAATTTTACCAGTCATTTTGGATTTTTGAGTTGCTTTATATGTGTTACCATCAAACCTTCTTGCTGGTGCCCTTGTTTACATCTCGCAGTTTAGGATGCAGAAGTACAAGGGAAGGGGAATACACTGCATCATGTAAGCAAAACAATCTGAAAATAGATTACTTTCCTAAGAGAAAGCTGTATGATTTGTAAGAACTTTCTTTTCTCAATTATGGGAAAACCCATCTCAGTGATTACTTAATTATTTTAATTGTACTGATAGGAACGGGCTGCTATCCGGGAGAAATTTTTTTAAAAGTCTAAAGGGACACATGTTACACTGCCTAAAATATAATTGATAAAAATCCTTTAATTGATTTATGAAATAGTGAATTTAAAAATGGAATCATATTTCATCTGTTGATGTCTATGTGAAAAATTGACATTGTGTCCTCATAAAATTGGACAAATGAGTCATGTAATTTTCAGTTACATAATCAATAACTTAGACAAATTCTACTTCTTTGATGATTTATGTGTCTGTTTTGTGGTCAGCCTGAAGTGGACACAGAGTTTCAAAATCCCTGCAACACTCATAGACCTGTAATAAACACATGAATTTTGCATTTGGCATCATATAGAAAGTAAAACGAATCGATGCACAGAATGGCTCTGCTCAGAATGAGTGAGTTGAGAAAATAGCACGGAGAGCCCCAAGAAACAACAAAATGCCACAAAAACGTGGTCCCAGTGAGCTCAAAAGTCATCCTGAGATGTGTAATTTAGTGTTGTCCGTGCGTGTTACTCTCCCCTGCGACAGATTTTGAGCTTTTAATTTTCCAAGTCGAAAATTTCACGTGTTATTAGCACAGTGCTGTGTGGTAACGTGCCCAGCAATGGCGTGGGTAGATTTTTAAATTTATCTTCTGATTTTTAAAAAAAATTAAAATTTATCTTCTAATTTAAAATTTATCATCCTCTTAGTTTTTTGGTTTCCTCTGCTCTTATGCATTTATTTGCCCGTTTGTTGATATTTACCCCATCTCAATTCACCGGCCGGGAGGGATGTGACAGGAGGCCGCTCACTCCCGGCACTGCGTTGAGCGAGGAGCCAATTTTCTCTTTGGCCTACGGTGACCTTTTTTTTGACTATGTCCCTTACGCCAGAGACAGTGTCCTGAATGCCTCTATTTCACCCTGTTTAGCAGAGTGCAACCGTGCCCTTTAACTTGGTTTTTTTGGTGGGAGGAGAAGCGACGGCAAGCGTTTTGAGAAGGGCACAAGGACGAGGGGTAGGAACTCCCTTCAGATGCGATTTTGATAACTAGTCGAGTGTGTCCAACTGTAGAAAATCACCAAGTGACAATCTGTCTACCTGACAGTGGCCACAATGCACTACAAGGTTTGTGAATGGCTCTAACAGATTAGAATAAAGCGAGCCCAAATAAAGTATCTTTTGTTGGCCTGGGCTTGGTTTGCTCAGGCCGGCCTAGGTATGGGGACCTCTTTGATCCTCGTGGTAGCCCAAGTGCAAAATGAAGCACCAAGTGAAAAGCTGCAATAAAGCTGTCCAGCTAGATAATTAATATAGACGTTTCCAAAAAGTAAGTCTTTGTTAGAATTTACTTTTAAAGGACAGCTTGGTTTTGACTGCGAACCCATGGTAACTTTAAGGACTCATCTGTGAAGCGCACATGCTTCTCTTTTCTCCCCGCAATTGCGATTATATCTTCCACTAATATTACAATCCTTGTGTGATTTGCCATCATTTAAAAATCATAATAAAATGATTGGGTGATTTATTCAAGATTTGTTTCTCATTCATAAATTCATGTATTTTTCAACCGGCTCATTTTCTGAGGCACAAAAATGCAGCTGGTATGTTCAAAACCATCCTGCAGGTCACAAATTTTCCCCGGGTTTGTTGAATGCGGGACACAATGCCAGTGAAGTTTTAGACCAGATTTAAAGATGTGCTTAAAAGTCATCCCCACAGCAAAAGAGTCGACTCGTGAGCAATACCACTGAATCGGTTTTAGTATTGATTCATTGTTACTGCCGCTATTGGCTTCTGCATGGTGTGCTTGTTGTCAGCTAGACAAAAGGTTTTTTTACTCTTTTAAACAGCAGGGAATAATTTTCACATGCTTTCTTTTATATATATATTTATATACATACACATATATATATGTATACATATATGAAATCCCTCCATCCTTTTTATTTTAGAGGTTTTTATTGGCTGGGTATAAACCTTTTTATTCATCATTATGTAGAGTTCTTAAAATAATATTTTGCTTTTAGTTCTCGTACTGTTTTCTGAAAAAGTCGTATAAAGTGCTTATGAATAAAACAACATACTAAATTATTTTAAAGGTAAAACAGGCAACTTTTCTGATGCTGAGGGATGTGTATGAGCATAAGTGCACACAGACACCTACTCGCACATGAATATCCCTTTAATGACAGAAATGAAACAAACAGAATATTCTTAAAAATACCCTTCTATAAATTACGTTGTGCGAAGTTACTGAAATAAATATAAAAGTTTTTAAGAGCATTAAAGTAAATGCAAAGCATTTTCAAGCATTGAATCTCCTTTTTCATATTTCTTCTTTTTGTGTGTGTGTGTTTGTGTCTTCTAAAACAGGAAGGCTATGGAGTAATAGTACTGAATCCCAATGAGAACTATATTGAAGTGGAGAAGACAAAAGCCCAAGTACAGCCGTCTTCTGATAGCTCAGATGAACCTGCAGAAAAGAGGGAAAGAAAAGATAAAATCCAGAAGGAAACAAAGAAGCGACGTGACTTCTACGAAAAATATCGAAATCCACAAAAAGAAAAAGAAACCATGCAGATGTATATTAGAGTAAGTTTCTTTTTGTCGTTCTTTTTTTCCCCCTTCTTTAATGATTTATAGATAAGTTTACTGCCCCTATTATCTAATAAACAGCATACTTTTTTAAAAACAAACATATTACCGAGATGGCATTCAAGAGTTCATATGGAGTTCCTGGCTCTTTATTCTATTGATATTTTTGTCCCTTATTGAATGTGAAGTTTTGGAAGAGTTACAAAACATTCCTTTCTAATTTCAAAGGGGAACTTCAAATAAACCCCAGAGGAACTCACTGGTGCTATCAAGAAAGAGAATGATTTAAGGAAGACTTTGTAAAAATAATTTTATAAACAGAGGTGTACATAAGAAACACTTTCTAGAGCAGCTTAGGCAACATATCAGCTTCACAGGTCATGCATGGATTTATTGTATTATATTGTCTTATACTAGGGAGACAGTAGTTACAGCCTGATATTTTTTAACGTATTACCTGCTGAATTAATAATGTATTGTGGAAAATACCTGTGTTCATCTTGTATAGTAGCAGATTTACCCTATAATGCCTTGTTTTCATGTGAGCAGCCATCCATTGTGTTTCAGCTGAACTTCTGAAGGCAGATAAAGGAGGAGAGTTATTAATATCTTAATAAATATTTAAGCTAGAATAGTTGGAGAATAGAGTAATAAGGAAACTCTGTCTCTTGCCCTCTTCTCACTCAGTGAACCTTTGCACTTTGTAATGCTACCAGCATGGGATCGTTACAACAGTGCTACCCGAGGATTTCAAATTCTGCAGGGGGCACAAACAATATTATTTGCACTTTGACACATTCTGCTTCATATACATACTATGCATTATACATTTGAGACTGAGTCACGTGATTTTCAAAACCTTTATTACAAAAGTTAGCATTTCCATTCGACGGTAAAACCTGTCAGAAACACCACAGTGTTGTTAAAACAGTAAAAATGCATATGCCTTTCTGGTGAAAACAGGAAAATCCAGCAAAAGACATGTTGGAATAATCTTACATTTTAATGTATTCCTATTAATTGTGGTTTAGCATAGCAGCATTTGTAGGAGAAATAACAGCTGTACTGGCTAGTTAAAAAGGTTTGTAACCTGGATGCAAGACTATCGCTAATACTGTAAAGATTACTGTGTCTCTTGAGAAACATCTCACTACTGATGATGGGAAACAAAAGGACATTTACGCATATTCAGATAGTCACCACAGGCCACTGTTTTTTCTATCTGCTGCTTTTTATGAAAGATTCCACCACCCAGTTCCTGCTTCTTAAGAGGGGCAACCAGTTTTGTCTTGAGGTCCGTCAGAAGCTGGTGGACGATGTCGCTGTATATTCAGTCAGCACGCTGGTCCGATGTCCCCTTGGTGGAAATGAACCTTTTTTTTGATACCTTTTTAGCGGTTCCACCTTCTCGTGGCTCTTTTGCTTGATGAGGCGTGAAATTTGGCTTCAGGAGGTTTGACCCCCGAAACATAAAATGCATGACTCCATCCCATTTTCCTTTTTTGTGTGGCTCTGTGCCTCAACATGACTGCTGACATTTGCTTCGTTTCAATCTCTTCAGACCAAGGAAGGAAGTAGCATAAGCCTTAGTGAACGTGTGGGTGGCGGTGAATTAACTAAAATCATGTTTTCTGTTGCAGTTGGGGTTTTATTCTGAAAGAATTCTCTGGAGTTTTTCCTTTAATAGGCTCCAGTATGGAGAATTTTTTGAAACAGAGCGAAAAATGTCCCTGCTTCGGTGTGTGGTGGGACAAATGGCTGCAATGCCCTATTTGCAATGTATTTCTCGCCTTCTGTGCTTGGATCCGTAGGTTTACATGTGTTATAGGAATCGCCCTTAATTTCTGCGCTCTTGAAATAAAACATGTGTTCACTCCACAGAAATATTTGAGGGTGGTCTATGCTTCGTAATTATCTCATCGAAGGGTTTTGAAAAACCTGAGCAAGCCTCACATCATCTTTGCCAAGCGGGGGAAACTGGTACAGAAAGACTAAATGAAAAATATCCTCACAAGAAGGCATCTACTGCATCTCATGTTGAAGGAAAGTTTGTTTCTGTCAAAGACGCTGGAGAAATTGTTTCAGACTGTTGAGAAGTAAGAATAAATATCCCCCGTTATGTTCTCATAGGGTCATTGAGATCTCTTGTGATCTGATGAAAAAAAACGCCATTTGAGCAAATTAAAGCTTTCTGGATGATGCTTCCACTGTGCAGTTAGATTTTCCAAGAACTGAAAAAATGGAACTCTTCCATGGTAAATTTCTTTAAATATTTTCTTTATTTTCATAAGGAAAAAAAAAGACCACTATCTGGGATATTCAAGAATATACAAAAGCAGAGTCTTAAAACACAAAATCTCGAATTGCACTCTAGTTTTGTACCAAATGAGTATAAATAAAAACGACTATGGTAGCATGTAGTGCATTAAGCATAGTGCTTGAAAGATCAAAGTACTTATTGTTTCATGCTGGAAGTTTCCTTAACTATGAAATAATGTACTTTCTGTCATACATTATAGCTTGTTAGAGAGACTGATTTGGTCTGGGCAATAAACATCATGTCAAACATTATGGCAGAAAAACCTGGTTAATATGTTTTGTAATAAGACGGAATTTTTTGTTCTTGAAAACATCTGCCAACTGAATTCATGAGTGAAGACAGAAAATGTCATCAATTCAGTAACAATCTTATAAATTTGGTTTCTTTTTTGGCGATGCAAACCAAGGAAAAAACTTCTTGATAATCAGCATCAACTATGATACTTTAAGGAATGATTAGACAAAAGCATTTTACTTTTATATAACATGCTAATGAATGCATATGAATTTTAATACTCTTACTGTTCAGATTTTAACAAGCATATTGCCAGCAGATCATTTTAAAAGCATCTGGTTTTTAATGTGTTGAATGGAAGATTGAGTCAAATAGCTAAATATGTACATACATCCTTTAAAAAAACATATTTCTATCCTTACTTACAGATACTACCATTTTTTCTTAGACCACCAGAGGCTGCTGCTGTACATACTGGCTAATGCTTCCCCCCAGAAACTTAATACCCAGCCAAACTTCATTTATTAGAGAACTAAACTGAGCATTTGTTGATCTCTAACCTTTTTCTGTGGAAACAGATCATACAGGCTTAAATGTGACATGATTATTCCCTCCATCCTCCAAGCTATCTCCCACTCCCTGCAGATTTTCACACTGACAGTGTCTTCTCTATGTTAAAAAACACTTAGAAACGTAAATCAGTATTTTGTAAATCAGCTTTCGCCACTTTAACAAGTATACTGAATGGGTTCTGAAATGTTATTAAAGAAAAAAGTATGAATCTCTTAATATTCTAATAGTAGTAATTTGCAATAATGTTGTTGGCGCAAGAGTCAAAGGATAGCAAAGAAGCAATGAAGGAAAAAGTAGGAAGTAGTACCTTTTATCAGATCAAGTGATGAGGTTACACTTTCTGGGCAAAAGGGTTAAGCTTTTCCTAGACCTGTTTGCGAGGAATTTTTTCCTTTTTTTCCACTGAGTTTAGCTTCTTTGATAATTTTTACCGCAAAAATTATTTTTACTATAACACAGTCTGTAGCAGTGCTATTTATACTAGCAGCCTATCAATGAGACTAAATTAATTTTGGATGCAACAAACTTCTCATAAATAATTTTTTCCCAGAGATTAAATAGGAAAAAGATCATACGCAACTAATTAATTTCACAGAATCACAGAAGGTGGGGGATTGGAACGGACCTCGAAAGCTCATCCAGTCCGATCCCCCCACCGGAGCAGGAACACCCAGGTGAGGTTACACAGGAAGGTGTCCAGGCGGGTTTGAATGTCTGCAGAGAAGGAGACTCCACAACCTCCCTGGGCAGCCTGGTCCAGGCTCTGGCACCCTCACCATGAAGAAGTTTCTTCTCATATTTAAGTGGAACCTCCTGTGTTCCAGTTTGTACCCATTGCCCCTTGTCCTATCATCGGTTGTCAACGAGAAGAGCCTGGCTCCATCCTCGTGACACTCACCCTTTCCATATTGATAACCATGAATGAGGTCACCCCTCAGTCTCCTCTTCTCCAAGCTCAAGAGCCCCAGCTCCCTCAGCCTTTCCTCACACGGGAGATGCTCCACTCCCTTCAGCATCTTCGTGGCCCTGCGCTGGACTCTTTTCAGCAGTTCCCTGTCCTTCTTGAACTGAGGGGCCCAGAACTGGACACAATATTCCAGATGAGGTCTCACCAGGGCAGAGTAGAGGGGCAGGAGAACCTCTCTGACCTACTGACCACCCCCCTTCTAGTCCACCCCAGGTACCATTGGCCTTCCTGGCCACAAGGGCCCAGTGCTGGCTCATGGTCATCCTGCTGTCCCCCAGGACCCCCAGGTTTTACTAAAAGCATATGCATCAGAGTAATTTGTGCCAGTATTTAGGAGAAAGTGGTAAAAGGCAGGTTTATTTATACACGGTGAAGCACGTGGCAGGTGCTGGTGGGCCAGAGATCCTCAGGCGGCCTCACTGGGAGCACCTTACGCAGGCCTGGGGACACAGGGTAAAAGGAGATAAAGCTATTGGAGAGTGTCCAGAGGAGGCTACGAAGTTGGAGAAGGGTTTGGAGGGGAAGCCCTAGGAGGAGCGGCTGAAGTCCCTGGTTTGTTCAGCCTGGAGAAGAGGAGACTGAGGGCAGAGCTCATGGGGCTGCAGCTTCCTCAGCAGGGGAGCAGGAGGGGCAGGGCTGAGCCCTTCTCTCTGGTGACAGTGACAGAACCCAGGGAATGGCAGGAAGATGTGCCGGGGAGGGTCAGCTGGACATGAGGAAAAGGTTCTTCACCCAGAGGGTGCTGGACACTGGAACAGGCTCCCCAGGGAGGTGTCCCGGCCCCAAGCCTGACAGTGTTCAAGAAGAGACTGGACAACGTCCTCAGACACTTGGGGTGAACTGTGGGGCAAACAGCTCCCTGGCGGTGAGGTACGCAAAGAGCGTCCTCACAGACCTGGGCATCAGGACCCAAATCTCCGCATTCTCAGCCAAACATTTATATTGCAATAGCTTTTTTTTTTTTTTTTAACCTCTTACAACTTCCATAGTTACTTTACCTATGCATTTGAAATAACACATGGCTTTATCGTGTCTATGTTTACCTCTCAAAGCCCACTACTTCCTTCTGTTCCTGTGAAAGCTCTTTAAATTTTAAGCAACAGCAAAATCGTGCAGGCAATGGAAAATGAGACCTGATTAGAAGCTACCATGGCTTTGTCGTTCTCGCCCCTCGTACCAGTGGGTGTTCAGAGCTAAACAAGACACGTTAGGTAAAGCCAGTCTATTTCCTAACAGTCATGAACGTGTAATGACATCCTGCATGTTCCGGAGAGATCTGGATGATGTCCTGTGGGATCCTGGCCCAGCAGCTGGAAGCCAAGCTGAGGACTTTAAAGCATCTAAAAGGAGACAGACCTCCTAAAGATAGGCCTCTGAATCACTCTGACAGGGGTCAGATAAGTTTTAAGTTCCTATATATGCATAAAAGCAAAATATATATGTCATATTTTGTTCTATACATACTGCAATGAACAAGCATCTTACATGAAATAGCTGAAGTATGTAGAGTTTAAACTATAGTAGTATTCAATTTATGCATAGGCTGCTTAGCTTGTGCAGTTAAATTGGCTATTTTTAAAAATCCTGAGATTGTAAAGACTTCTTCTGGTATGTTTTGTGTCTGCTAGTCCGGAAAAGATATATTTGTCTTCTTTTCCTCGAGCAAGTGAGAAATCAGATATGCAACCACTGAGGGAAGATTTTGCATCTCTTCAAGAGCGCCACCAGCTCTTGATTCGGCCATACTGTCTCCTTGTTCTGCATTTCACAAGCATGGTTTAATCAAAGAAAAGAAATAAATCGGGGCCATCTAGCTTTGGCGTCTTTCAAACAGGTCATCTGGTCCATGCTCCTGCCGATACAGATTGCTCTCTGCAAGTGTCCTTTACCATTTATCTTACAGAAACAAAGGATAACATCCTTTTAGCTGATAACAAGGATAATATCCTCTAACCTACCGCACACAGTTGCATGTTTTGATGCAAGATTTCAGTGTGTTTGGGAAAAAATTTGGCAGGGGCTCAAGTGGCAACATGCACCTTTTTGCAAAACTCGGATGTTCTTTACATGATTTTTACTTGTGGACCGATGAGCCATAAAGAGCCTTTATATAGAATCATGGAATCATTTTGGTTGGAAGAGACCCTCAGGATCATCGAGTCCAACCATTAAAAAAAACCAAAACATAAACCCAAAAAAACATAAAACATACAGTGAGATATGGCGAAAACTGAGAGATGATGAAAATTGGGAGATGATGAAAATTAATTTCTGAGATAAATACATATAGTCATCTTAAGATGAATGGTGCTGTTTCAAAATAAATGTTTTCTGTGGGGACCCCCTACCCCACCCCACTCCTAGAAATATTTGTGGGGTTTGGGATAGGCAGATATGAGGACTGTACTGCGCTGCACAGAGGTCAATAAAACAGCATTTGTGAAGTCCTAGGAGATTAATGTCAGCAGATGGGGAACCAGGGCGCAAGATGCACATTCAAGGATGTTGTTTTCACTTCATCTGCTACAGAAAACAAAGTGAAAATTCAGGAAAAAATACCCCCAAAAAAACTAGCTTTTAGGGTTAAGATAAATCTGGTAGTTCCTCTATAGTCTGCATGGCCACCAGCAGCAGTGACGGCTGCCAAGGGCGCTTAGAAGTAGCAGAGGGAACGGTGACATGGAGGAATGTGGAATAAGCTGCCCAGAAAAAAAGTTCCGTTCCTACCCTGCAATTTGTAGGTGGCCGACACTCTGAAAAACTAATTATTATAGCCCTTTCATTTGTTACATTTCAAAATCCTTACAAATGAATGATTTTACTAACCAAAAAAATGTACTTTTTGTGGATTTGTTTTCTATGTGATGCTATTTTGAATTATTTGCCTCTTGAGAACAAGGTTTATCTTTTTAATCAGCTTGTTCTCATCCCTATACAGGCAAAGAAATTGTCGTAAGGTCCGAGGGGAATGGAGTCAGGATCTGCATTCTTGCTGTACCTGAATTCTGCAGCTGATCAGGACACCCTGAGAATTGCCCTTTACCAGTTTCAGAGCTCTTAACTTTATTTTCACAGTCTGTTTTACGGTATCTCCAGCCATGAACTCATCTAAACTTTGAGAAATCTTCCCATTCCTCTCTTGGCTGAATCGTTGTTTAATCCTTCTCTCCCTGGCTAAAAGGGGACGCTAAAGTGATCAAAAATGCTTTTTTGTCTTTTGTGGTTGGTGGTGTCAGTAGCAGGTTTTCTCCCCTGAATGGGCTGCCAGCTGTTCAGCCGCTATGTCCTACATTTTGTTATTTAACATTTGATTCTCATTCTCTTTCTCTGTATTTTTTGATCAGTACTTGGCAAGGGTCAACACGCAATGAGATATATTTTCTTTATCATCAAGCAACACTTGAATTTTATTTAGTTTTCCCAATAGATGGCACTGCTTGGAGAGAAACTACTGAATAAAGTAAGACCAAGTTTCACACAGAATTACCAAGAGTTGTATTTATTGAGGAGCCTTTTTCTGGGCTCTTAAGCAACAGTTTGGGAGCTTCTGGTTTGGTATTTTTAGCAAAAGCGCAGAGTGAGAAAAATATCACCGCTATATGGAATAGGTTTTTCAGGAGGGAGAGGACATCCTGGGTTAGTAGCATTTGACAAACATCATCACGGCGCTTCTATTGCGGACGAGCTGAGTGAGTAATTACGGGGATTGCACATCAGGGTCACACGGGCTCCAGCTGCCATTCTGCTGGTAGATCGTGTAGCAGCAGCGATCCTTAGTTCACCATCAGAATGTACTGAAATAAATTGCCGTGCATCCAACCTTGTCAGTTTTTTAAGACTTTAATAAAATACTGCTCCTGGTTGTTAAGCCTCTGAAAAAGAAAAAAAAAAAAACAGCAAAAATATGATTTTGTCGTGTACGTATTGAATTAGGGAGTGAGTGGAAGAGTCGCTCTGTCACAAAATACAACTTACATGTTACCTAGTATAACTTTCAGTTGGTTATTATACCTAAATGTAGTGTGATTTACACAGGTGTGCATGTGTGTGCGCACAGGCACGACCCGCACTAAATCGCACCAAACCCACAGGTGTTCTTGCACGTTCAGCAAGCTGCAGACTCTGCAGGAGGTGGGCTCAGAGATAACGTGTACGGGCATAAAATACGTAAGACTGGAAAGTTTCCTTTTTACCAAAAGCAAAGATTTAATCAGTGCATCCAGTCATACAGTGCAGCGAGACATTTAAGATGTAGCTACTTCAGACAACACGGCTGGTACGTCGTATGCATCTTCAACGCATTTGTTCTTTGGGACTGGTGTTCCCTTCCAGGATGGTTTTTCATTCCTATCTCCTGTCTTTTCCACCTGCTGTGTAGCTGGATAATCTGATTTCATGGATCTTGCAAGTTCAGACTATACCCTAGAAAAGTGGGCAATTGACATTATCACTTAATTGTGTCACAGCCACTCTGTTCTTAACCTGGTAAAACAGAAGCCTTAATTGCATGTAGATGTTAAGAAGACAGATATTTATTTCTTCTAGGCATCTGGTTTGCTGAGGAATTCTTTTGAAGTTAGTGAATTAAGTAATGAAGAAATTTAGCAAAGCTTAGGCTGCGTAAGTAGTTTTGAAGGATTTCTAGGTTCTGCAATTAACTTTGTGGTCTTATCCTTGATAAGTCAGTCCCCTCACACATTCCACCTCACCGTACACGTCTCTGAGCCTCTGGCTACTCCGCTTTGCCTGTTGTTTGAAAAATGAACAAACGCGTTTGATGACAGGATCATGTTATTCATCATGTGTCCTTTGCACTGGCTGCCAAAAAAGGGTAGGCTTATGTTTAATGGCTGTTGCTTATTTTTAAATCCCTCGCCAGTGAAGACCTTGGCCGTGTATGAAATCCTCCTTGTTGAGATGTGTCAAGCTTTCAGAGGCTGCATGCTGTTTGAGGCTGTGATGGCTTTGCCTTAAGTGGGCAAATGAGTTATTGCTGTGATAGATATTAAAATAACAGCATCTCATTTGATCATGGAGTCCACTTGTCTTAAATATCTTTCTGCTGCTGTTGGCTGTTCGTTCATTATGTTCTTTTACTGATTCCATTCCCTTTCTGTTTGAACTACCACAGCTGACTGATAGAGTTTGGCTGATACTTAAATGGATTTTTATCCTGATGGGCACCAGATAGTTTCACCACTGGAGTGGAATACTGTTGTTATTCTTTTACAGTCGTGGTAAACAACCATAACATTATTTGCTAACGCTCTGAAATACTGCCTATTTCTACCCAAAGATAAAGAGACCAAGCAAAATTCAGGTCTGCCAGACTCAGCAAAGACAAACAGCAGCTGCAAGAGCTGACCACAGCTTCATGTGCGCTGGGGGTCCACAGAACATCCAAAAGTTGGAAAGAAAAAAGTTAAGGTATGGAAATATCTTAAACAACTTTGTGTCTGTGGTGGCGGTCATCTGCAGGACGTCAGTGGAGCGTGTTCAGAGTCGCTCTGTCTCAAATGGACATGGTTCAAGCCTTGGGGAACTTCCACAAGACATGTTTTCACGCTTCTGCAACACTGGAACGACAGAGCTCACTCTTTTTGCTTTTGGTTGAAAGTGTCAGGCACGGCATTGTGGCCAGTCCTGGCAGACACTGCTTTGAGCGTGGCATTGGACTAGATGACCTTCTCCAGCTGATGAGGTTCAACGATTTGACGTTACTAAGTTCCACCTCAGCCCTCAAAGTGGTATTCAGATTTCGCGTGGGCTTTGTGGACATTTTGAGGAGAGCTGAATTTCCCTCTCTCAGAATATTTGGTACTACTGAGGTGGTGGTTGGTCATCCGCTTGCACAGAGCAGGCTCAGGTGATCAGGACCAGCAAGCCTACCTAGCTGTTGGCATGGTTAATACCACATGGTCTTGCACAAGAACTGCTACAGAAATGCACCTACAAAGATACCAGCCTCTCCAGACAGGCAGTGGTGTTTCTTGGCATTTTTACACGAGTATGTTGAGCAGAACATTCATTATTTCTTCAGAGATCAAGAAATTCCCCAAGCCACATCGTCTGCTTAAATTTCCTGAAGGACCTTAAAGCAGTACAGCAGTAGGAGTTTTTCCACAGATGTTTCCCAGATGTTACTGGCATGCCCATTTTTGAATAGTGGGAAGGATACAAGTACTGTCTGTGTCCTTCCTACTCCCTCTCCTTCGTTATTTCTTCAGCAAAAAAATGGTTTTGTCTACATTGTTAATTTGAGTCTGCAAACTTTCATTTTAAACTACAAAGCACTTCTTGAGTTTCGGGAAGAGAAAAAATACCCTGTGACATTCAAATTGATTATTTGCCAAGTGTGTAGAAGACGATGGACATGGCAGAATTAAAAAGTCTGTAACTTTATTAAAGCTTTCGTGAACAGCGGTTTAATTAAGCCTGCGCACAAGTGCTTCTTAGAAGATTTTGTTTACACTGTTCATTTCAAAGTGAGACCTGAATCTCTCTCTCGGCTGCCAGCCAGTGAATTAACTAGAGGTTGCCTTGAAGCCCTTGGACAGGCCCCTGGTTTATTTTCATCTCCTAAACCTCTGCCCATGTTCATAAAGGGTTAACAATTATTTAAGGTACTCCTGTCCAGTTTTCTGTGAATGCTGTTCATTGGAAGACGTCTGCTCACACAGACACCTGCATTTCCACCTCCAAAACTAATCCATCCTGCTTGGTGGAGAGGCAGTTTGGGGTTTTCTGGTGTTTTACTGGTATATTGGGCACAGTGAATGTGATCGCAGTTTGGGAGATTTCCAGGACATCTGGTACCTGGCAACTATCAGTTTTTACCACTCATTGTCAGCTTTATTACTAAACAAGATTTAAGATTTAAAACATGTTAGTATAGAAACATTTGCACTAACAGAGCTAAACTACAAAAACAGCAAAATACATTAAATGTGGATTTTTAAACATTGTTCAACTGTTGTTAACTGTAAGAGCTATCAGAGTTTTTCCAAAGTCTCAGTTAGCCTGAAGGTCTGGTTAATCAGTTCCTATGGGACATCCAGGACCAGAGACAACTTACCCAGACTGTTCTTGGGGTTACAGCTTTTCTGCTGCTGCCGTTAAGGACAGACCCTGCAGTTGCCCAGGTCTGCTCTTTCTTCTCCTCTTTCTTCTCCAGTGCAGGATGGAGTCAGTCCTGCTTCTCCTTTGTACATCATTCCCTGTCACCAAGCACTGGGACATCTCGTGGAAATATGGGGATGCGGTGGGTGGCTGTCAGGTGCCCACGCAGCTGCTCAGTCACTCCCGTGCCCAGCTGGACAGGGGAGAGAAAATACGACAAAAGACTCATGGGTGGAGATAAGGACAGGGAGATCACCCAGCAATTACTATCATGGGCAAAACACACTTGACTTGGGGAAATTAATTTATTGCCAGTTGATGACAGAGCAGGATGACGGAATTTCATAGAATGCCCTGAGCTGGAAGGGACCCACAAGGATCATGGAGTCCAGCACCTGTCCCTGCACAGGACAACCCCACAGTTCATACCGTGTGTCTGAGGACGTTGTCCAGTCTCTTCTTGAACACTGTCACTGATGAGGAATAAGGACCATCTTAAAACACTTTCCCCCTCCCCTCCTTTTTCCAAGGCTCTTCACACTTGGCTTCTCCACCTCCTGCAAGTGGAATGGGGAATGGGGGTTGTGGTCTGCCCGTCAAACGTTGTCTCTGCTGCTCTTTCCTCCTCATGCTCTTCCCCTGCTCCATCGTGGGATGCCTGATCCAGGTGTAAATTTGCTCCACCATGGACCTCTATGGGCTGCAGGGGGACAGCGGGCCTCACCGTGGTCTTCACCATGGGCTGCTGAGGAACTTCTGCTCCAACACCTGGAGCACCTCCTCCATCCTTCTTAACTGACCTTGGTGCCTGCAGAGTTGTTCCTTTCACACATTCTCCCTCCTCTGCACAGCTCTTTTACCATTTCTTAACTGCGTTATCCCAGAGATGCCACCACCATCACTGATGGGCTCAGCCTTGGCCAGCAGCGGTGGGTCATCTCCAGCTGTCTCCATGTGACATGGTGGAAGCTTCTGGCATCTTCTCACAGAAGCCACCCCTGCTACCAAAACCTTGCCACGCAAACCCAACAGAGGAGGTCGTGTTACTTCCTCACGCTCTATTCCATGAGGTCTTGATTGACATTTCTGTTATAATGTGTACCTTAATGAGCACTTCGTTGGCTTCACCTCTTTCACATCTTGCTTTGGCCACACACTCAAAGTTTTTTCTTCCCTCCCAGATGGCAAGAGGTAACAAACCTCACAGAAGAAATACCTGAGACACTAAGCAGGGGGAGGTGCTCAATCAATAACACTTTTATCTTTTACTGATAAACTTTACTGTCTTTGCACCATCGTTGATGGGCAAACTGGATGGTTTTTTTCCAGAGAGGCTCTGGTAATGGGGTGGCATGGCAAACCCCAGCAAACGGCTGAAATGGAATTTAGCATTTATCAAACAAATACAAGGGAGCTTTTGTTAGGATCATTATCTCTTTTCATCCTGATGTAATGTTTTATAGCAAACTCATGCAAACTTTGATGAGAATTGTTGGAGGACTAATCTGTAAGACAGACAATATGCGTGTGTCATGGTACAGAGGAGTTTAACAAAAGGCACTTGAAGAGTGGAATTATTTTTCATTAAAGCACAATAAGGTCCAAGCCTCTGAAATAAGTCATGGTTCGAATGGGTGCAGGTTGCAGATGTTGAATCCACTTAATCCTTGTTTTAAAACACGTCAAACAAATGGTGTTGGCTAATAAAGGATTAAAATGGCATCAAGGACCATGTATGACTAACAAAAGCTACATCCATTTGTTTTTTGAGGGTTTATTTTTCTTATCCCACCCACCAGTACAGACATCATCGGTTACATAGCCTGTAGAAGATATATATTATTCTCAGGATCTCCAGTTATCTCTGGAATTTGTGTTCCGTTATTCTTTGGTCTATAATCTCAATAAGACCCCCAATGTTTGGCCTGTGCTGCCTGAGTTAGAAGATTGCTCCCAATTTTCCAGTTAGGTCAACCAAAAAAATTAAGATATGATAGAAGGTCAGTGGAAGAAATTCATATCAAAACAACTGCTCACCATGTCATTATGACAACCTGCTGTAACAAATGTGCTTCTGTTCTAACTTATGACAATTAATTGCTAAAAGTAATTTAATCTGACAGTGGCAAGATGTTCAAAGACTCATGAAGATGTCATAAAAGCGACCTTTCTGCCCATGTGCAACCAAAAGCCATTTTTAACAAGGAGCCTCAAAAACAGTACAACTTCTTTTGTACTTTGTTAATTAGTTATTGATTTGAAACAATGCTCTGCCAAATATTGTCAGATTAGCTAGACGCCAGCAAGGTCATGGTGTGACAGTCTAGTCCTGATAATCTTAGGGTATATAAGAATTCTTTTTTTCTCTGAACCTTTTGTTCCGATATCCTGAGAATTACATTTCCTGGCTTTAGCATTTGTGCTAATTTAAAATACAGCCAAGCTGTCTGTTATGTTGTTGGATGTTTTGAGTTGTTAAAAAATGACACTGCGTTAGAAGAAAATCGCTAGCAGTCTAATGGTCTTCGGCGGCGGCACCAGCACCCCCACCAATCTGGGTGGAAAAGAGCCGGCTTTGGTAAAATGGTCAGCGCGAGGGAGTCACAATCCTGAGGTTGTTTGGCATCTCATCAGGACTAAAGATCATTTCCTAGCCTACGTTATTGTGAAACAAAAATAACGGAGGTGGGTCTGGACAGGAAAAACAGAGAAGCAAAATTAAGGCTTGAATAGTTTGACGTTCAACTTCAGACTATTGAAGCAAGAACTAACAAAAAACATAAATCTGAATTTCAGATTGTGTTTGTCATCTGTTTGGATATTTATTTCGTAAGCGAAGGGCAGTTACTTCAAATGCAGTTAGTTAGGGGGTACTACATATTAAGGCACTTCAGCAAATCTTTATAACCGTACATTAAATAAAGAGCGTATCAGTTTACTTAAAGCACTGAGCGCTTTGCTGTCTTTATTAGGAGAAATCAAATAGCTTTGAGCCTGTTAAATCTTTCTTTCACTTAAATAACTGCTCTTGAGTGTATGCAGTAAGTAGAGACAAAGACATCAAGAAGAAAAATACAGGGTGAAGCTGTTCTATTTAGTTTAACCCGTGTAAGAGATATAAACTCTGTACCAGAGGCTTTACAGCCTAGCTTTGTTCTGAAACCATAGCTGTTAATGAAAATACTAAGTTGTTTTTTTACTTAAATGTGTTGAAGTTTGTTAGATTCATTGTTTCCTGTGGTGGGGAAATCTGCATTTTTCTTGGCCTAAATGCTATTTTTCTTGCAATAGCATGGTTTAAAAAAAAATGTCTGTTTCTCATTACAACATATAAACAGATTGAAAGAACTGGAAAGTAAAATAGTCTTTAAGTACTTTAGGAAATAGAAAAATAACACTTCTGCATGACTTCCATTAGTAGTTTTTGAATGTTTAGGTTGCATTCGTTTCCAAATAAGTTGGTTTTAGTGTTCAGAAAAATGCATATAATCATTTAAACAACTGGCACGATCTCTCTTTGTGTCTTGTAAAGATAATTCTTTTTGCGGAAGTATTGTATTCATTTTTATTTACTTGCCCCCACAATTGATCTATTAATTGCCAGAAACATGGCTGGTGCGGAAGACAGCTGCAAAAATACAACCTGATGATCTGTTTTAGAAATGCTCTTTTGTTCCCATAATTCGATCGCACAAAAGACCATCTTTGGTGGCGTTTGTCAAGTTAGGCAGAGCTGAGATTAAGTAGTTTGGAAAAGAAAAAAGTGTGAGGAAACACACACACACAAAAAAGGTGTATCTAAAGTGTAGGGATTGCACCAGTAGTGTTGTACTGAAAAGTAAGTGCCCCAGTTTGTGGGGTTTTTTACCAGTTGGGGTCTCTTTGGCCAAACTGCTGCAGTTCTTTAACTCAGAATATGCAAGAATATGCGAGATACTGTGCTGGGAGCATCATGGCGCCTGCATTTTCATGTGAATTTAACAGGTATTTGTCAATAGCCACGGCATGACTGTGCAGACAGCTCCAGTCTGATGAGTTTCCCCACGCAGGATTTCCAAGACATTTGCCAGAAGATGCTGCTTCAAATTCAATCCCCCTTCACCTGGAACCCTGCAAGTTGTATGGAAAGGCGGGGAAAAAAAATCAAAAAAGTGAAAACCCAAAAGTCTGTTAGAGAGCTCAAAGGGAAATTAGTTTTTTTTTTTTCCAAAGTAAAACTTCCTTTGATTCATTTCCTGCCTTCCTCCTATTCTCTTCTCCTGCACCTCTTTCCTCTCCGTGAGTCAGCAATGTTCTTGTCTTGTCCCCAGACTAAAAAAGGCAAATGTCATGTTTGTGTTTATTTACATTCTTGTCTTAATGATAAAATAGTTAGCTCAGGTGACTTCACCAACATCTGTCTATTTGGAAACAATATAAACAAAAAGGATACTGCAGATATTCAGAGGCAAGATATGTTTTGAAGGAAGGATTTTAACTATTTACGCTCCAGGTCAATATGAAACAACTGGCCACTGAAAAAGAAAAAAGAAAAAAGAAAAACACAACACACCACCAGTCGTTTAAAAATACCAACCTTCAAGCTTTTGCTGGAGATGATAATTAAGAGCCACTGAGAAACTGGTTTTGTGTGAATTTTTGTTCTTTTCGGTCTCCTTTCCTGCACTTTACCAGCAGACAGTTGGGTGGTGATGACAGGACATGCCAGTCTCCAGCAGAAGTAATAACGGGAAAATCCAGACTGGAACAAAACCTGACAAAGTTGTCTCACCCCAGCTGACAAGCAGATACTTTAACCAGGGAGATGATGCTATAATAACTTTTGAGACTTAATTAATTTAGCCTCAGATCTGGGTTTCACTTTATAAACAGCAAAACCCTTCAAGTTACGAAGTGCCTTGAATTTCCTAATAAAAAGCTGAAGAAATAGGGAGGGCGTTTGAACACAGCAGCCTTGCAGCAGAAAATATTCACCATGCAAGACAGCTGAGTCTTTGCCGCATTGAAGACTGAACAAGGCAGGTAACATTTGGTGCTTGGTTTTATTTGTTTTTGCACAAATCTGCAGCCAAACTCACCCCGCTCGGCTTTCGGTTCAGATGCAAATCTAAGAAATTCCACCCACAACGCAAGCCTTTAAAAAAAACGCTCATATATTCTTGCAACATCAGTGCTGTGGGCACCGGTGACTTCAGTCCGTGGTTTCAGGCCGTTGTTTGCCTGTTGAAATATTATAAAAGGGGTGTTGGAGGCAGGTCCCATGGCCGAGAAGGTGGAAAGAGGGTTTTGATTTCCAGGGTCAGCTTGTTCCTCACTGAGCAGAGGTGGTTGGAGCACTTTGGAAGAGAAAGTGGTTTTTTGGGGTTTTTTTAATCCAGAAGTAGCTGTAGGTTATTGATTGAGAAATGTAGTAGTTGAGGGTTTAGGTGGGAAAACTTTTCTGGCTTGGAGTTGCTTCGTTTTTTCTCTTGTGTGCAATAAAGCTGGGAATAAAGGGGGAAAGTGACTCCCTCCTGCAGGAGGTTGGGATCCCAGCTCCCCCTGTTCCCACATAGGTCTGAATTTTATCTCCTGACCATCACCAGGGGCAGCCCAGCTTGTATCTGAACTGGGAAAAGCGGGACAGGATCCAAAGTCATCTTGGACGGTAATTGTGGTGGGATCTGGGGAGGACGACATACAAAACATAAAAACCTGGCTAGGCAGTGTTGGTCCTGCATTAGCCAAAACTTGCCGTTTTAAACCTAATCTCAGCAGTCGCGCCATATCAGAGCCTCAGCCCAAGCCCTTCATCCCCTTTGCACTGATGGTGACAATTTAAATATTGTCTCAGTCTGCCAAATGCACTTTTGTTTTGTGTCTTTTCTTTGGCTATTAGATATTGCACGTTTCATGTAATACTTACTCCAGCAGGTTTGTCAAAGTTCCCTGCTTTTCTGATAAATCGTCGTTGAGTTTTAAGGATGGGGCTACTCTCTAACTTAACACTATGTGTATTTAACTGCGATGTGTAAGACTTCTGGTCTCCCTTTCTGCCGATGACCATATACACACAACATCTTTATTACTAGGGCTTCATGAGCAATATTGGGAATGCTTCCATCACTGGCCCAATTCACAAATGAAATAGGCACAAGAAATTACACAGAATCGCCTCAAATAGATCTGGGAATAAGACATAGATCCGTAATATGAAAAATGCTACCTTAAGTCACTTTGCCATATTGCTTTCTGAAGGCATGTGCCAACTAATAACCTTGGCTATGCTGTTCATATCTGCAGCTCCACAAATGACCAGACTTTTAGCTATTGTGATACCTAGTCTCTCCTTCTGTCTGAAAAGCAGCTGCTACCTACTGCCCGAGTGGATGTCTTGCCTCCATCTCAGATAATAAAAAAAGATAATATAGTCGTTTTATTTCCACAATTATTCCTGTGAGGTAAGTGGAAGAGGTTGGCATTTTTACATCCAAAGGCTCTTGGTTAATCCCTGATAAATTAATAAATTAGGAAAAACACAATGTGACTGTTTCTGAATGCATATGAACACAGTTGCTGAGTAAAACAAAATAACACACCAAAAATGCGTTTGCGTAATTTAAGTGCTGGATGTTCGCACATTCCATGTTCTGCATTACCACAGAGCTACACCAGATGCTGGTGACCATGAACCTGCTCTGCCACCTGCACAACTGATCAAATCCTGCTGGGTGGTGGTGCTTTAATGTGGCCAAGTCTGCAAATAAAATCTATACAGAGCCCATAGGAGGAAATAAATGTGTCCTCCATTCAGAATTTTGAGGGCCAAGCATCAGTTGTCTGTCATTTTATCTCTTCCCCTCATTTTCTCCCAAGTTGTCTCCTTTCCATTCGACTAAGGGTGCAGCAACTAAAATAACTCGACCGACTGCTCAGTCTTTGTTATCCTTTCTTGCCACTGCTCCCAGCAAGACCTGCTAAACTGAATTTCAGGTGCATGTTGTCAGGTTTAAGATTCATTACAAATTTCCCTCTGCTGTCTCTTCTGCCCCTGTGGCTTCGCCCCCAGTCACGGCCGCTTTGCTGCTGAGATGCTCTTGACGTCGTTACCCTCGTCTTTTCTCTTCTGCAGCCTCTGGACTCACCCCAGCGTGGCGGGCAGTCCATTGCCATCCCTCCTGAAAATCCAGTTATTTAAGAGTTCTGCAAGAGCCAGCCCATTGTCATATATGTGTATCTCCGTAGATGTACAGAGTAGTTTTAGCCATTTCAGTAAGTAGAGCAGAAACACAATTCCTACCGTCAGTGAAACGTCCTGCCGGGATCTCCTCTTGGGCTGGAGGAGGAAACATTTTGGAAATAACTGGGCAAGGGTTCTCTCAACTCCGTGATTAAAACATCCAAAAGAGTTTCAGGCAGAGGAGATGCTTTTGAAGTATGTTCGAATTTCTCCATTAAAGATCAAATTTTGTTAAATAGGCACTTTAAAGTACTCATGCTCCAGAAAAATATTAATAAGAGATCTTTGCTTCCACGTTTTTTCCTGGTTTTGCTTTCTGTCCTTTCCTTACTTGCTTTCACTTCCCTGGTTGTAATACCACAGCTGCTGCCTTTGAGGAAGAAATCACACCTTGGCTGGTTTTTTTTGGCTTCCGTTCCAGCTTTCTTGCCTTTCAGAGCCTCTTAAATGTTGTCCTGCACTGAGGCTTTGGGGGCACTTTGGAGATAATAAACCGTCGTGCAGTTTCATTGTGCTCCATCATCTGTAAAGTGGATTAAAATCTTCCCCATTTGTTTGTCTTCAGCATTCGCCACCCGTGCCTTCTGGTTTCTATATACATGCACATACATATATAAACTTGATTTTGAAAGTCTTGCTTTCTAAAGAGTGTTTCCAGTGAAATCCATTTAATTTTTGCTGGGTCCGTTACTCAAGAGTGCTGCAAAATGTGATGCTGGCATGAGTCAAGTTATGATAATCAGGAATTGTATAGCAGCAGAGAACAAACTGTATCGCTTCACCATTTATTTCAGGTCTCCAAACATACAATTTTCTCTTAAAAGAGCAAGATTTTTGTACAGAAAATATGTATTTTATTGTGCAGAAGATACCAGTGTTAGCCAGTTGCCACTGAAAACTTCTCCAGGGAAGGATGGGAGACGAGACCTGAACTTTCTCCATCTCTCCCAACCAACCTGTGGTTCTGTTCTCCCATATTTAACACATGTACCATACTTGTTTACAGTAGCTCATCAAGCTAGAAGGAGAAATTGTTTTGCAGTGATAAGCGGTAATTATAGAAACCAACTTCAAGTAAATTGTTAAAAAGCTATTCAGTTGTATGGCATATTTCCCTATTTGTATGCATTTCACTTTTCACTTGTCGCAAAAAAAAAAAAAGTGATTCCAACTCCTTGATTTAAAAAAAAAAATCACAAAGCAAAGGAAGAGAGCTGTCATCAGAGCTTAAAATTAATTTGATTTTCTTGAGTTGATTTTTTTTGAGTTTTGATGAATTAGAAGTTTGAGATAGAATGTGAGCGGCTCTGCCCAAGTAAAGTCTGTAGTGGTACAAGGCCTCCAGCTCTTGCCCAATCCGTAACTTTCCAGCAACAGGTTACTTTTTTTTAAAAAAGAAAAAGAAAAAAAAGAAGTAAAATTTGGCATTGAAACAGGAAATATGCGAACCTGTCACAGTAAGCAGTCTCAAAGGGCAAGCTGCTTTGCAGGAGCTAATTAACCTTAGAAAATAATTACACAAATATGCAAATATTGTTTAGATAATTCCATGTGTTATCAACTCAGGTAGTCCATCATAACTGCAGACCTTGCAATGTCTAGGTGTTAGAATCTGGCATAGTTGATAAGGCTCCGGTTGCTGCATCACTTCGGCTTGGTATTTAACAATTAATGACTGTGATATTACATTGGTAAATTCAACCTGTTTTTTGAATGCAGCAGAACGGAGCACAGTATTCACTGTGTGCGCACTGCTTATCTATGTATTCCTAATGGCTCCAGCCATTAAAATGTTATATACCTCTCAACTTCAAACACGAGCAATATCGGAAAAAATGACAGACCGAAATCAGTGCTCTCTCACTCCATTTTTTTGCACAACAGATGGCCCAAGAATTTTCCCCACAATAATTTTGAGTTTTCCAGGGCTTAAAAATTATTACGGGGAGAATTTTAAATCCACAAACTGGTTTTCTCAAAGCAAAACTTCTTCTTAAAGCAAGGTGAGGAGCAGCATTTTACACAAACCTGTTTGTGTTGGCATTGCACAGACCCCAAGACAACGTAGCCATGAACTGCTCTTGTTGGCATCGGGTCCCCTAAAAACCCAGGTCATAACATTTGCGTAGACTGTACCATTAAACGATTTGATCAAACTTTTGATATTAAAATGAAAAGCTCTATATTAACCATTTTTGAGCAATCACTATCTTGGTGTAAAAAAGGGAGAGATTTTAGCACCAGAAAAAGGAACCTGTTCTTAAACCAGAATTTGTCGGTACTCATCCCTTCCACACAAAATAAAATTTCATTCTACTTGCAGACGCTTGGTGGTCATTTCTCATTCAAAAGTAATATGTCCATGTGGCAAGAGCATCTTTTTTATTAGCCACATGCAGCTGTCATTAACTAAATCAGAACCCAGTATCTGGCTACTTATATTCTATAGTATTTTTATGGATGCCCCTTCTATAG
Source organism: Caloenas nicobarica (assembly GCF_036013445.1). Classification (NCBI taxonomy): domain Eukaryota; kingdom Metazoa; phylum Chordata; class Aves; order Columbiformes; family Columbidae; genus Caloenas; species Caloenas nicobarica. The sequence goes on along the minus strand of NC_088284.1, from coordinate 83,189,648 downwards.
CAGGTTCCAGAAACATGTGCCTCCTCTGCCATTCAGGAAAAGGAGTAAACACAACATCAGTGATCTAAAATTCCTCAGCAATACCTGTGTTAAATGATTTTAATCACCTTTACCTCCCAGGCAATCTTCAGTGGGATTTGCTGCATGCAAGTATGACAGGTGTTCAATATCTGGTAGTCTCTGCAGCACTGGTAGTCACTGGTGGCAAGTGAGGTATATTTGCTCTTATTTTTATTGGTGAAGATAACTAAAATACAACAGTTATTAGCAAAAAGGCACATATGTCTTTTCATTATTGTGAATGTTAGTGAATTAGAAGGTAATTGCATTAAAAACAGAGGCAGGAGCTGGGGTGCAAGTTGAGTCAGGAGGTGCTTGGTTTGCAGCCTTTTTTTGGGTTATTTTGTACTGGTTAAGTATCGCACGGAAGTCTTCTCACATAACGTGGTTCCTTTATTTTTTTCTTTTGTTTCTAATGATATATATTGAAGGGGGTAGATTTTCACAGGGATGGAGAGCCACACCTATGACTTCCATACCTCTGCAAAATCAGGCCACTTATTTAGACGCGGACTCACCAGTTACAGATGACCAGTGTTCAGTGGCTGGGAATTTAAGTTCAGCTTTCCCCGCACCCATTTCTGTTTCACAAACGAGAATGCATTCAGCCTCGGCTGCCTTTGGAGGTCCATAGCGTGATTTCTCCTTTCCTTTTTATACAATCATATAGATAATTATGTAAAGCATGACCACGAGGTGGTATATAAGTGCGACACATTTCGCTACAGTGAAAAGAAGGAAAGCAACAGCTGCCTGAAACCGTCAGCTTTCGCACCGAAACTGCAGCATACAGCCCCGTAATTCAACCCAGGGCCAAGCAAGGAGGTTAATCCCCGGGTCCTCGTGGACTTGGCACAATTCAAAATCCTAAAAACACCACATTCTGTGGCCGGCGGTCCCCGCTCCCACAGCCAGATGTTTCTTGTATAGACACGGTGACAGTTTGTTCTGTCCGGGTTGTTTAAAATACGGGGTTGTAACGAGGGGGAAAAATAAGCAGATGCTCTGAAGAAAGAGCTTTTCTTCTAAACATACGTGGCTCTCCCGAAATCCTTCTCGCACATATGTGCGTTTCTTACCTTGTTTAGGGTCTGGCAGAGTATGTACAGCAAAACGGTTTATCCTGACATTTTATGGGTTGGGCTTCTTTTTTTTTTCACCAGTAACAAAGGAAACTGTAGTTACATTTTACATCTACCTCGTTCTAGCTCATTTCTTTCTGCTTTATAAAATCGTATTGAGTTGGTTTACTGGACCATTGGTGAAGCTTTGATTCGTGGAAGCTTTTTCGAGCTGGATTTCTGAGTCCTTCAAAACATTCTTGCTGCTGTCTTAGTCTTGTGGAAGCCCTAAAACTGTGCGATTTTCCCACTAGCGTGTAGAATGATAGATACAAAACACCTGAAAACACAATATTAACCAGAACCAATCTCTTCTTTTTGTCAGAGGGTTATGTACCTGTTCAGTAGTTACTGTCATGAGAATTAATGGTAACATTATTATTTAAAAACAAATATCTCTTGCATATTAAACTAAAATAAATATTTTAGTTAAACTAGTCCTTTAAAACCTCGCAGTGTTTTAATGTGCTTTTGCCATATGGTTCATAATTAGAGTACACCATTTTTCCATAGGAAACCCCAGTTCAAGTTGTCCTTCAGCTTTCTCTTAATAACTGGTCTGTCAATCATATTTTCTTTATAAATTCCTTTTGAAAAACTTCCCTCTTTCCTCGCAAAGGGAGAAGTCTTTACCTCCTCTACCTATCTCTGCAATCAAATTTCAAAACAGGGAAATGAAAGGAAATAAGCTCTCTCTCACACGGAGGTGGTTTGCAGCAGTTGATACATAATTAGTTAAACCTATATTCTGTTGTAGCCTGTCAAAAGCAGAATCTGGCTGAGATTACGAAGAATACCTTCAGTGCTTTTTGGCAAATTTGAAAAATATGTTCTAATCATTGCTACCTTACCGAAAAAAAATAAAATAAAATAAAAGCACGTAATTCTTTTAAAAGCTTTGAGTCCAGTTCCGTATTTGTAGCCATCTCACTTCTATTTAGGAAACCGGGCATGAGAATAGAAATAAAAGCCTAAATCCACCGTGTTATTCGGTTGTTCGTCTTTGCACCGATTTTAGATACTCCTAAGAGCTTAAATTCCCAAAACCGAGTTTCAGAATGGGACTAAGACGTAAATCACTTCAGTGTTATTGGTAAAGTTACAGGAGTTCACACTATGTAATCAGCACCTTCTGATTCTCAGTGGCTTTTGCTGATTTGTACTTTATTTTCCTCAAGGAACTGAGGCTGTGCCTGAGTCACCTTGGGGTATGAAGCTGTTGGTGGAGCAGAGCAAAGGGGGAAGGGATCCACATTTTAGGAAACGACATGACCTTGACTGATGGGCTCTTTCTGGGCTCTTACTCTTGTCACCTGAGACTAGACTGGTAGGTAGTTACGACATGGAAAACCTAAGAAATAAATAAAATATAGAGGGGTACAGGGCTTTCTGAGAGCATCTAAGGTAAAGGTGGGAGTGCACAACTCTGTTAGAGTGCACTAAAATCGGTGTAAATCACTCCAGTGCCTTCAGTGACTCTTACACTGACTGGTGTTCACAAATCCTGGTTCAATAATAAGAAAAAGCACTCTCCTAACTAGCAGAGACTTCAAAGTAATGGCTAATGTGTTAGCAGTCAAGAGGTGTTTTATGTGTGCTGCATCTCATGGTCTGCAGCTGCAAAAAGTAGCATTTAAAAGAGTAGTTGCAAATGCAATGATTTTAATCTTTGGCAGATTTCTGTTGGCCCATAATATGAAGAAATTGTAAAGACTGAAATTATATTTATATTGTTCCTACTTGTTTGTATTTGTTTTATCAGGCTAAGGCTTAACCACTTTAAACAAACCATCAGCAAACAAACAGTTGACAAAGAGTTGTCAAAAGAATGAAAATCAGAGCAGTGTCTCATAATTTCTTTGAATGCCTCTGTTTAGCTGAATTGCCATCATGGTATTTAGACAAAATTTTGCAGATGCATAATTTTTGTTGTATTTATTAAAATAAGCCACAAAAAAGCAACCGTTTTGCTGCCTTTAAATTGCAATTTTGAATTTCCTTTATTTAGACAGATTAATCTGTTCGTTCTTTTTTTGACACTGGAATATATTCATTCAAGGTTTGTTTTAACAAAACATTTTAACATATAGGAACGCATTGACTTTTAGACAGAATTACCAGTTTTTAGAAGGTAATTGTCACAAACATAATTTCTTTCTGCAGGATAATGGATCTCCCGAAGAACACGCAATTTATGTTTGGGACCATTTTATTTCCCAGTCGGCTGCAGAGAACGTGTTTTTTGTTGCTCACAGTTACGGTGGACTTGCCTTTGTGGAGTTGGTAAGTGTGATTTCTCCATTGCCTTCTTTCCTCAAGCCTGTCACAGATTTTCTAAATTCTTTGTGATCACATTCTTGAAAGCAGCAATTTAGGAACAACTTCGAAGCAATGGGCAGATAATGATCTGTGAGGGTTTCTTTGCAACTGGAAGGTCACTACATTTTTTTCTGTTGTTGGGTTAGACAATAAGGTCCTGTGTGTCCAAAAATCTGGAAGACTGGGAAAACAAGACAAACTGGATCCTCCCTGCCCAGGCTGTGGAACACTTTTAAAGTGAAGTCGCTATTAAAAAATGCACATTCTTGTGTGCAGATTGGAAGTGAACATGAGGGGAAATTTTAGGGTTTTACCCAGTTTTGCAGTTTTTCCACAAAGGCCTGCAGAAGTTGCCAGAAAGAGGTGGGTTTTTTTCACATTTTTTAGGCTCTAGGTAAACCCTGCAGTTGATATAAGTTGGGGAGGACTCCGTTCACCCCATCTGGTATGTGAAGAAGTTGTTGAACTTGTACTACCCCTCTTTGAACCACGATATTGAACTCATCTATGCCACTGGTATAAAAGAGCATAGCTAAAGTCTTGTCACTTAGTTGTGAAATGCTGGAATAATCAGGACATGTTTTATGAAAGAAAACTTAAAAACCAAACAAACAAACAAAAAGGTCTGTTTATTGTGGAAATATAAATTGCAGAACGTTGCAAATGATTTTATAGACACAGGTACCAGCAGACGTATGCGTACATCTTTTGTCTATAACCTATTAGTTTAGTCTAACTGAAAGTTATTAAAAGTGGTTCCTGCCAGAATGTAAGATAAACGCGTCAGTTAAGAAAAAACATTTGTGAGTGTTTTGATTTTAGTCTTGTGCTGCTCTAAGTAGCAAGAATCCAGAGCAGTGCCACTTGTGTTATTTTAAGAACACAAGATTTTCATTAACCCTTTCCATTTGTAGAAATGGAGGCCGTTTTGCTTTTGCCTGCGCTTCCTGACGAGTATTCTTAAAATGTGTATGATGTGTACAGGTTTCAGACTTGAGAACAGTTCAGCTTGTCACTTTCCACAGGTATTTTATTACCAGGTCAATAAATAGTCTCAAAACTACATTTTTAAGAGACCAGATTAGTGAAGACTAGTAATTCCTTCTCCAACAGCTTTGGGCAAGCAGCGGGTTGTGCTTCACATGCCCGTTGATCCTTGAGCATCTCTTGTCTTTGCTCTCCTGAGCTGTGGTTTCCATCACTCTGTTACTCTGCTGTGCCTTGTCTGTTTCAAACCAAAGCAGTAGCAGAATTTCTGTAGGTTTTGTAAAACCACATTGTTCGATCTCCAGGTGCCTACAGATACATACATTTAGCACAGGGCGAGAATAAAAACCAACGGGAGACCTTTTTCAGTGTTTCCTAAACCAAGTGCTTACTCAGAAGAGGCTTGGAGAGTTTTTCCTTCAAATTTCAGTCGATGGCTTGAGGTGGCGTGGGTGACAGATGACCAACGTGTCATTCCCATTTTCCCTGTTTCTCTTGTCACGCTGGTGGATATTTCTTCACTTTTGTTCTACTTTAATATGAAGCACACAGATGTTTCAGAACAAGACCCGACTTCTGACCTTGGGGCTTCCAGGGTCAGGGTGCTCAGGGCCTGTGAAATCATCACAAGCTGAGCTAAAGTTTTCATCCATCGCAGGAAGCGACCAGTAAGAAGTTAAAAAGGAGCTTTGTCAGAGAGACAAGATGGTCTCAGTCAGGGTCAGCTTCTGTAGTCTGCTGTCTCTGCAGGAGGTGCATGCCTGAGAGGAAGAATATCATATATAACCATTGGCACATCGCAGATCTGTCATGCAAAACTAGACCTGAGAAGTGTATTTAATGTAGCCCAATTGGTTTTTAAGAAATCAAACGATATTGACACCTGGTTTTGGTAGAGGTAGTTTGATATCTGAGCTCCGCTGAAAGCAATTTAATTAAATAGTGCATACGTTGAAGCAGATATCAATAAGTAAACCCTGAATTATTTTATCACAATATTAATTGCAAGATTTTTTTTGTTATAATCTCCTTTCTCTTCAACTTTATATCCATATGGCACTTGGTAATTGCAAAGAGCTTGAAAAAAAAAAGAAACAGAGCAGCTGATGGGCAATTACTGTCTTATGACAAATACACATTCGATCACTTCACTTTCTTGCTTTGTGTGGGGGAGATGATGAGGGTGATAGAGCAGCTGCACCATATAGCAACTATACCACCTCTACACTTGCTATGGAAGAATTTTGGGTCAACTGATACATAAAACCGTGGGTTACAGTAATGATGGAAACCTGTTGTGCAGCTGCTCCTTTCTGCATACGTGCCCCTTGCAGGAGAGCGGTGTGAAGCGTGTGTCTTTAATTTGGAGAGAAGGTTTCTGCCTGGGCCCTCTGCAATTTGTTGTGCCTGCTGGGAAAATAAAAGAAAACAAGCCAAAAAGTAAAAAAAAATTGGCATTTTTTTAATTAATATCTTTTAAATTCACATTGCGTGTTCGGTGCTGCCAGGTCCATCCTGATCACCTCAGTGCGTGGTGCAAGGCTTGCGATGGCGTTAAGCAGAGAAACCGAACAAAACCTGACGTTGAGCAAAGACTCGTTTGTGGTCGTTTGTCCCATCACACACATCACACAGTGCTGCATTTTGGTGAGAAACTCAAAGAGAAAACAGAGCAAAATACAACCGTCCCATGTGAAACTGGTACAGAGGAGCATTTTTGTTTGCAAACCTTCGGTGGCCAAACCTGGTCTTCGTTCCAAATTTCATCTCACCTTGAAAACCAAGCTGTGGTTTGGAAGTCCTTCATTAAGCAAACCAGTAAAACTTGGCTGCAGTTTTCAAATGCATGCCGCAGTATCTAAAGTTTTTATTGGTCTTTGCAGCTTTTTAATTTACGTTTCTGCATATCTGTGATTGCGAGATGTTGAGAAAAACAGGGTGAGTCTGTAATATCGTGCTTGAATGCGCAGAAACTGTTACCAGGTTACTGCAGCTCAGGCACACGATTTCTGTACCTTGCTGGGTCATAGATTACTAGGGGAATAATTGAAAGTGATTGAACATGTGTGGGAAGTAAAGTTCCACCAATAAATGTAATTAGTTGTATTGTTTATGGCTTGAATTACAAATGCTAATCATAAACCATATGCTAAAATGTATCTTAATATTTAGTGATTAAAACTTTGTGTAATTGTGGCTCGAAATTAAATGTGCATCTAATAATATCTACAAGTAAATTACTTTTTGAATACACAGCACTGAAAATAGTTGTTGGGTCACTGTGTTCTGCTAATTACTGATTTTGAAAAACTCAAGCCATGATTCACGAACACATCTCGACTTCTTATTTCTGTTAATCCCTTACACAGTGTAGTCAAAGATTTATTTTCAGAAGCAGCTTGTTGTAGTTGATGGTAAATTGTGGAATTTTCCCAGCTCCTAGCTTACAATAATTTTATGAAATTTAACTGAAAGTGAGAATTTCAAGTTGATGGAGTCAATTTTATATTTAGTTTACAGAAAATAAGTTTCTGGTACAACGCCTCCTGTGAGTTTTTCTGCCAAATTTTGTGGGTTTACAATTATTTTGCTTTAAAAAGAATGTTTTCCCTTGTCATTGCCTGCATAAAAGACCATCTCAGGAGAGAAGATAAATTGTGCCCCAGTGCCCACCCGTGTCTAATTACAGCATCAGGACCTGGGTGCACGTAGAGGGGACAGAAAGGGTGATCCTGAGATGCTGGGGGACATGTAAAACCAGCTGTGTCCATCACTGCAAAAAAACCCCACGTGACAACCCCTCATTTCAGAATTGCGAGAAGAATTGTTAAATCTTAAGCTTTCAAAATTGTCAATTAGGTATTCAGTATCCTGAGATTTAAACAAAAAGAAAAAAAAAAAAACAAAGTTTTTGTGGAAGATTTCTCATTTGCCTGCTATATTCCTGAGACCTTAGGCTTTACGTTTTCAAGGGTTTTCTCAGCACCTTATGAACCAGAGGTTCATTTTGTTTTAATTTTAGTTAAATAGTATCTTTTAAAAAAAAAAAAAGCGCCAAATATCACGGGGATTGTGACGAAGTTGTGAGACTCAGTAATGCTATCTCATACTGCTGTAAAAATACTAAGTGCACAGGGGAGTGTGATATAATTAAATCAGAAGAAGGAAAGTAAGTTCATCGTCTTTGAGCAGATGAGAAACTATTCATTATAGTCATTGCTGGCTAATACGTTGGATATGTATATTGACAATTTTCACATTTTTATATAGATATTTTATAGATAAAAGGGTGTGTGCATTTTTAGGCAGCTTTGTTAAAATGAGAGCCCTTAAAACACACTGTTCGAATTACTGTATCCACCGTAGCATTCTAATTCCATCAAAATGAGCTGGGTTTGCCCATTTGAAATCGTTTGAGGTACGCTTTGCAATACGCCTCCACTTCATTTTGTTGTATTGTGCTGAGTGCGGCGAGGACCTGACCCTGGCTGGAGCTGAAAGGTGCCATAATAATAATAATAATAATAATAATAATAATAATAATAATAATAATAATAATAATAATAATAATAATAACAACAAGGATGATAAACAGGCACCTGCTGAGCTACCTGGGAGTCTCCGTGGCCACATCAGTACTCTGGCACAGGCAAAATGCAATTTAAGTGCCTTAATGACTGCGCTGTGAACCTGTCATTAGGTTTTCATTAATTTAATTTCCTGAAATTTCAGACAGAAACGTTTGTTATAGTTGGCTTTTTACTTATATGTGTACTTATATAAATATATCTGTCTGCTCTTTTTTTATATTTGGCTCAAGAATTGATAAGCATAGACCGGGTACTGTGAATATGCAACTCTTAATTCCCCTAGCTGATGTATAATATTAAATCGAAATAGATCTCTTGGTGTTTGGCAGGAATAACAGAAGGTGTGTGATGGTTGTAGGAAGCATGGGAGAGAGCTGGAGGTAGAGAGCTGAGAAGCAAAACACCTCGGTGACCAAGACCCATATTGCGAAGAAACAAAGCAAAACATCGCTGTGCTTCAGGGTTTTGTGAGCATTAAACTAAAAAAGAAAAAAAAAATGTTGAACATCAATTGGGAGAGCACTATGTGTCTTGTAGGTTTATGAAGACATGGGCTATGTGTCCAGTCTTTGGACAAATCATCTCACTCAGCTCTACCTGTTTTAGGTCTCATCTTCTTATGTGTTGTACACTCACATTAGCATCTCTTTGATAGGTCTGAGTTAGGGAGGGACACTCCGAAAAATAAGTCTAAAGGCAAAACTAGGATCTTAATTCCATTTGGTTATTTATTCCAGCCGCACTTTGTTGTTCTTCTTGGAAAAAATGCTCGTTCATCTGGAAAAGGTCAAATGAGAAATGAGGGTGGACAAGAGGAGCTAATGGAGAAACAGCAGTGGATTGTGTAAAGTGGATTGGACATGACTGGGGCCACCAGCCTGTGGGCAAATTTCTTTTAGTATTCCTGTTACCGACATGCACATAAAGTAACTATGCGCTAATGAAACTGGCTTCTGGCATGAAGTGGTGAAGTCACCACTGGAATTCAGAAGTAGAATTTCTGCAGCAGTAGAAATTAAAGGAAGTAATACAAACTTCAGGGTTCTTAAGTGTTGACTGACCAGTCACCTGCATTTGTGTATGGAGAGTGATCTCATCAACACGGAGCAGCAGGGATGGAGAAGACCTTGGACATGTGGCTTCATTGCTGATGGCTGGAAGTGAGTGGCCCAATAATGCGACAAAAGAGCCAAACACGATCCTGCGATTTGCTTGCTCTTCCCGTCCCAGGGAGGGAAATATTAATGCCAGCCAGCATGCTGGGGAGATTAATCTGAGATAATTTGAGACATTCGGGAAGATTAACTCAGTCTGGGAGAGATACGTGAAGCGGTGACAGTACGCCCGGAGCGATGGAGAGCTGGTGTTACTAGAAATGATGAAGGAGACGTGGACCTGCCATGATGTGGTGCCACATGGACATGTCCTACCTGCCGTGAGCACTAGAATCAACATAGCCATAGGAACAGTACTCACACTCTCCAGGCTTAACAACCTTAGTAAGAGCTGTGTAATCTGCTAATGCTCTTACATTAATTTTGGTGGGTGTTGAAGAAAAAACAAGGTTTGGCGTCTGTTCTGTACTTGCTGCAGAAGCAGAGTTTAAAGGAGCGTGGCTTGTCCAGCCTGGCGAAGGAGAGCTTAGAGGGATTGGTAGCACTCTGCAAATACATCAGGAGAGTAAACAGCGGGGAGGGAGAGCCGCGTAAGCCGAAGAACAATATTGGCACAGGAACAAATGGATTAAAACTGGTCATGAATAAATTTAATGTGGAATTAGGTTTCTCACCATCGGCGCGTTTGGGGACCAGAGGGCTGGGGCAAAGCTCTGCCCAGCATGACCCGTGTGTGGCGATAGTTATGTGGGTCGTTGGCTGGGACAGCCGGTCCTTGGTGTGGCCCAGGAGTCTGTGTTCTGGGAACACCAACGTCTGCAGGTGCCTGTTTTCAGCTGTGAGCAATTGGACCCAGTTTGGATTAATTTTTCCGTAGTTGGTGCCTCTCTGACTCCAGGCACACTCCGCTGGCATTGCTGAGTTTGAACCAAAACCAGGTCAAACCCTGAGACACCTGTGTTTGCAAACAACCTTCTTCCCTCCTTACTTGTTTTTGGAAGTAGCGGACTCATTTTTGGTGAAGCTTTCTGAAATGCACAAGCTTCAGCTTGCGGTAGAAAGTATGAGGGCTCGCAGATCCCATGATGACGGGTTACAGCAGTAAGGAAATTAAATTATGGATTGAGCAAAACATACTGAAGTATCTTAATATGTGTCGTTGCCTCCTGTACTGGGAGCAACTTCTTGATCATGTTAGGCTTTTACTCATATATACATACAAAAAGTATGTGTGTATATATATATATGCACACGCATATCACAGAACAGAATCGCAGGATGGTTTGTGTTGAAGGACCTTCCCAGCTCCCCCAGTGCCACCCCTGCCATGAGCAGGGACATCTTCACCAGCTCAGGTTGCTCAGAGCCCCGTCCAGCCTGGCCTGGGATGTCTCCAGGGATGGTTCATCCACCACCTCTCTGGCCAACCTGGGACAGGCTCTCACCACCCTCACAGTAAACAATTTCACATATATACACATAAATATACTTATATGCATCTATTGCCCATTTTAACACAGAGCAGATAAAAATTTTAGGCCACCCTCAGCCTAAATAAATAAGCTGACTATTAGCATCGTTATTTCATGTGCTACCATTTATTGTTATTATCCATATGCGTTAAGGTAGCAATCACATAATAGTGCCTTTTCCTCAAGATCTTGCAGTCTAGAAGGATCACCTAACAGGAGGAAACAGAGGAATGACGAACAATCACAAAGCAGTTCAGAGCACCACAGCCGCCTGTCCTTTTTCATTTTTTGGTGTTTTTCGCTTAAATGCCACATAGGCATCCCCTTCTGTAGCCCCCTCAGCCTTGCTGCTGGTTGAGAGAAGAACACACTGCAACACAAGCCCGAGCGTTGGCCAATTCCAGAACAGGCTCAAGCTTTGAGTATCCATCCCTCCTTGTTATCTTGCTCTAGGTAACTTGCTCAGCCTCATTACTTTTTGTTTCCTCTTAATCATGTGGTGATGTAATATCTGGTGTTTCACTGAGCTCAGCTCTGAGGCTGGCCATACACATCCCCTTCCTCACTTCTTCCAAAAAGAGAAGGGCAACGTATCATGGACTGGAACAATATACGAATAATCGCTGGCACCACCCATCATTACTTTATATTTCATCGGCACGTTTATATTAATTTTCTAGTTTCACACCAAAGTCAGAATGCTATTTATAAAATGAACACAGAACTGGAGATGGGTAAGTTAGGGTCACTTGGAAATACAGTTATTTCGAAATATATGTTTGCATCCTATAGGAGCTGGAGGTAGAAGGCGTAACACTTTCTGCATTTCTTTGCAGAGATTTTTCTAGAGTTGCATCATGTCACTAGTTGTATATAATTCTTTTGCATTGTTTTAAATTCCGTGCACAACACAGTGAACATTTATTTTTATATTTTGGTATGAAGAGCTTTCTGATCTTGAGTAATTGTTCTTGTACTTCCATCGCCTTGTTCACTTGTTGCCAAACTGTATATAACCAAGTCTTCCTTTTTCTTTTTTTTCTTTGTTCTTTGTGTTCCTGTCTGAATTAGGTACTATTTGTCAACATTTCTCTGGTAGTATGCTTAGAATCAAACTCTGTGTTTTAAGTGCAGTTACTGTATTTTTAGGTGAACTTCAGTACCTTTGTTCAGCTATGCAACATTTTGGTCAACGCAGCCAAAATGGTACTAGATTTTTTTTTCCCAAAGCTTTTTTTAATTTAATACCCACTAATGTTCTTGCATCCCTCAGAGTTTTTTAGTGCTCTCAATTTCCCTTTCCCCAGTGGTACGGAATGTAGTAAGATGGTTCCCACCTCCCCCAGCAATATTACCTCTTGTTATTCCAAATTAAATCTAGCTGCGTTGTGGCCCTTGTTGCATGGGATGACAAACTAGATTGTCATAAACGTTCCCTTTTGTGCTACAGGTCTGTGCTCATTTTGTATTTCTTTCAGGCCTTACTTCTCTTGGCAGTTTTTCCTGCTTTAATGTCACCTGCAAATTTAATTAATTCCAGATCATTAATGAAGATGTTAAATAAAACCATATTTGGCATCTCTCCCTACATCTGACTAGAAACTTCCTCCTGGCTCAATAAATTCCATGGTATTTGTATCTTTCCCTGCATTGTTTCAACTGCTTTAAATTCTGAAAGACAGTGTACTTACCAGTCACTTTATTTTTCATTTCAAATTCTAGCTTTGAATTTAAAAAAAAAAAAAAAAAAAAGCACAGAACTGTGTTCAAAGAACACGCCGCTCACCGTTTCAGTTGTGTAGATAAACTTCAGCCCTGGACCCCACCAAAGCTGATGGGGCAACATCTGTGTGGAACCATCTCCTTAAAATGTGCCAAGTACACCGTTGATCCCATCTGTTGACTCCAGGACTCACTGGTTTGCCTTAGTTTCTGGTTTTCCTTAGTTTCTTGCCTAGCTATTGATTTCCTCACTGCTTACCCAAACTTTTTGTACGTTACAAGTTGTCACCTCTAGATGTGCATAGAGGTGTTTTCTGCCTGAACCATCTCATACCTATCAGAGCTCTTCCAGAAATCCATCAACAGCAACAGGAGACAATTCTTCTGTCCTGAAACTCTGAGAAAAATAACAGATGTCGAACATCTTTGCCTTCTTTCTGTTAACTACTTCAGTCCGTCTCTTGTTTTGGCTCCCCGAGGTGGAATCCTGAGATGCTGGCACTGTCCTGCCCCTGAGTCCTGCTGCGTAAATAAAACATCCCATCTCCTGTGTCCTGGACAGAGTTCCTGGAGCTTCACCCCATCCAGGCTGATCTTCAGGTGCTGGTCCCTTCTCCCAAGTAGCAAGTTATAGGACGAGGGGAAACGGCCTGAAGTTGCGCCAGGGGAGGCTGAGGTTGAATCTTGGGAACAATTTCTTCCCCAAAGGGCTGTCGGGCATTGGAACAGGCTGCCCAGGGCAGTGGTGGTGACACCATCCCTGGAAGGGTTGAACAGATGCGGAGATGAGGTTCTCAGGGACATGGGGTAGTTACAGGGGTGGGTGAATGGTTGGACTCGATGATCTTGAGGGTCTTTTCCAACCAAAACAATTCTATGATTCTGTGATTCTTTGACTTTGCCTTCTCAATCTTGTAAAATCTTCTGTGAATGCACATCATCCCTTCTGCTTTATTTAATCCACCTGTTTCTGGGTCACATCACCAGGTTCACTTTTTTGCTGTGGTTTGCCTCATCCTCTGCAGATGCCTCTTTTCTGGCAGTGGTGTGTCATGACAAGAAAACGGCATTTTTGGAACACCACTTTAGGCACATGTGGTCACTTAATCTATGAATGGCCACACGTTGGACTGACTGGATGTCCAAACCACATGTGTACTGCTGGGTGTTTATTGGTTTGGTTTGTTTTTTGGTTTGGTTTGTTTTTTATTTATTTATATTTTCCTTAGCAGGTACAATTTGAAAAACCCTGGCATTTTATTTAACTTTCTAGGTCGTTACTTCTCTCTCTAGATTAGTTTGCATAGCAGCTTAATACTAAAGATTTTACAACATACGACATCGAGTCCAAAGAGTTTGCAGTTCTTTTGGAATGTATATATGAACACTAATAAAGAACAAAAGTAGGAGTTTTGGATTTGCTTATACAATGAAGAGAGTGGGAAAATCACATGTATTATTCCCTGACAAGTTTTTAAAGTGCGTTTAGATTACTTTATCTGAAATATTTCGCTGTTTTAAATTCCATTTAGTTTTAGTTTGTTTGGGTTTTAATGGAAAAAAAAAATTTAAAAAGTTGTCTCCCTGTCATCATACTTTTTCCCATTTCTGTGACAGGATCTTATGCCGATAAGACTACACAAGTGCATTGTGTTACTGTTAATTTAGATGCTAATTATGGTGAAGAGAATATGTGTGGCTTTTGTGTGGAACAGTAGAGATTTTATAAGACTTTAAGACCTGGTTTAGTGGATCAACCAGGGGAACCGCAAGTTAATAATATATTAGGCATTGCAAATCCAGGTGGAGTAAAAAGAATCCAAACATTCTCTGGTGAAGGGAGCTCTCAAACTGTGGTACTGTTAGAAGCAGCTGGAATTTGCATTTTATCCTAGAACTTTCCTTTCTTTAATCTAGCGGAGATGTGTTACGTGGCTCTTTCAGTATATTAGTGAAGTATTTTAATATTAATAATAGCATGACTACCAGTGTTTAAATGTTGAAGTAATCCTATTTGAGGGCTTTGCCTGAATGTGATATGAAGTAAAAATATGTAAATAGATTTTGCACATATATTCATTGAGAAAATTGTCCTTTTAACACCGCAGAACTGAACTGAGGTTTTAACGCAAAGTGTCAAAACGCAGGAGTAAAATTACCTCACAAATACATTAAAAATAAGCAGTTTAATTAGTTATTTTTTCTGTCTTTTCCATCTTGCAAGGCAGATTAAATGTACTAGTGAATCTCAGTATCCTGCAGTATCAGGATATGAAGTGCATGAGGTTTTTACAAGCTTGACTAAGCCCAGGCATTTTATTTGGATTATATTTTGTCCTGGAGTGGCTCTGGCAGGAGCATTGTACCTTTGTGCTGTGAAGTTTGGAGCCGCTGGTGATCTTTAAAAGCAGAATTTCTTCAGAGGACAAGTTTTTTGTGGGCTTTTTCACTCGTTCCTTCATCCTCCTCCTTTCTCTCCCCATCCTTTCCCCAAGAATGGATGGTGAATAATGTTTAGGAAATCATTCTCCACAAGCCTCCATGGGAAGACGTGTTATTTTAGCAATTTCAATGTAGTTACAAAGCAGTTGGTGAACCTATATGGTCCTGTGGTGATGAATATTGCTTTGTGCACCTTACCAAGTTTTATTCCAACTTGGGAGTGCTTTTGAAGTAATAATGTTGTATCTGTCAGCTGCTTTGCTTAGGAGTCTTAGTATTTTCTTAAATTCCTTTAAAACATAGCATGAAACAGTCAAGGATACAAAAAATATAGTTACAATATTCTTTGACAGAATAAATTTCAGTCAACAGAGTGACGATTGTGATGTTAGATCTCTGGTATTGTAAACGATAAACCTTTTATTTTTTTTTCTATATTGCTAAGTATTTTACTGAGTAGGCTTTAAAATATATATATATATAAAATAATGACACAAAATCCGAGACACCCCTTTCTCAGTCCCTGCCCCGGCGGGCACAAAACTTCCAGCTTGTTACAAGGTGTTAAAGTACAGAGATTATATTTTCTCAGCCTTTATTAAAAAAAAAAAAAAAGAAAAAAGAAAAAAAAGCATTGTTAATTCAACCCTCAGTAATCTTATTTCACTTGCTGCCTACAGCCCCGGCAGATTTTTTTTTTTTTTTTTTTTTTTTAAAAACAGCTGTTGAAAATCACCAAGTTTAAAGAGTTCACGGCTAAACGTGAGGGATTCATCATTATATATTTACTGTCTGAGGCTGATATAGCTGTAAGGTTTTTCAGATGCCATTGATCTATTGCGCATGTTCCCTCCCCGGGTTGCAGGACGTGCTTCTATTTGCATAAGGCCCTGGGCAAGGTTCTTTCTTGCATTGATTGGCCTGTCCAAGGGAGCCTGATGTGCTCCTGCATTGATCACCCTGTCTTTTCTTGGAAGGCAGTGTTACGCCGAGTTCATCTCAAACATTCCAGGGAGAAGGAGAAAACTTTACTGCAGATGTCTCAATTTTATTCAGATGTTCCTTTGAGTATAGGCCTTTCCTTTTTTTTTCCCCCCCTTTTTTTCTTCCTTTTTTTTTTTTTTAATTTGAATGCGTTTCTGCAGTTATAATGCAACAGAGACCAGAGCATACTGAAAAGCTATGTTAAATAAAATCACCATCATGTACACCACTTATTCCATCCCATGTTTTTTTTAAAAAAAAACAATGCCGATAGCTTCCAGCAAAAGTCAAAACTACTCTCTCTTCAAAGAGTTTGCAATTATAAGTGGAGAGTTAATCTAGGACTGCGTGTGCTGGTGTCTTCGCATAGATTAATATTGCCAGTTTGTACTAAATTTGTACTAAATTTTCTTCGGTCTCAGAAAAATATTTTTAAAATGTTATCTGCAGCGGGACTTTGGCTTTCTGGAGCTGTGCTTCGAAATGAACCAGGCAGGTAAATTGCTGAGCCGACCGATGGTTGATCAGCTCTGCATTGGTCAAAGAGGACAAATATTGTCACCGATGGCTTCCAAAACCCAGGTCTGGCTGGTTCTTGGCTCACCCTTGTAGGCCATGGAGCTTCTCAGTGTCTCCTGCAGCAACCACCACCTCCAGGAGCTCTAAACACTACGCTGGAATTTCCAAGGGGCACATATTTGCCTGCATGCCCAAATTGTGGGGAAAATGCCCGTTATTATTGTCCACCAAAAGTATTTCTGTGGTATTTGATGTATGGTAGATAGAGGTGAAATGCATTTATACCGTAAGGGCGGTTTGTATCTAGTGAATAAGCTGAAATATTAATTTCATCAAGTGCATCGTAGTACTGCATGATGGTGAAAAATAAAATGTTACGGTAGTGTTCCTGTCCTACAGAGCATCACAGAGCCACCTCCTTCATCATTTAAAAAAAAAATTACTATGGGTATTTTTGTGGATGCTTTAGAATTTTCTTCAAAGGGAATAAGCATTCAGAGATACACAGCTGAGATCATATTAACACTATTACATAAATTACGCAGGGTTTTTTTATCACTCGGATTATAGTTTCATGTCTTTCACAGAAGCAATAATGTATTGCATTGTGTTGCGATACTTTGGCTTAGGGAACATATTCCTTTAGTCATTCAGTAAAACAAAACTTAGATAAGTCTAATTCAGGTAGCGTATATGAAATTTCATCTTCATTATCATGCAAATGCAGTGAGGATGTAACATTTCCCAAGATGTCATTTGACTATTAGGATCTTTAGAAAATGGCCTCTCAAAGCCACAAAGCTAATACTCCAGAAGAAAGCTATATAATACCTAAAAATTGTCTATCCTTATTCTATATGAATAACAAATGTAATAGGACAGGCCATTATTAAAATCGCAAAAGAATGCAGTGACCTATTGGTACATAGGATCTTTTCTGATTTTTGCATTGATGATGAATTCTGAGCGTTCTGTAGCATAGAGGATGAACATGAAAATACAGATTTCAAAAATCTACAGGGAAAAAAAAAGTTGGATGGTAACTAGAAATCTCTTCTGGTTTGTCTCAGTATATAAATGAAATCAATGTGTATTTATACTGATAACTATTTTGTTATACCTAGCAATATCCTATGCAAGTGTTATATATATTGCGTGTCTGCGTAGTGCACAGATTGTGCATCTGCAACACTTTTTGCTTATTTTAAACTGCCTTTTACTGATATTTGAATCAACGAACACAGAAGATGAGCACGGGCTAAATATGAGCTAATCTCTTAAGTGGGGAGTGGAACTTGCTTTTAATTCCGAAATAAAAGAAAAGTCTGAGTACCTCGTAGCAGCCCATTATCTGTGTTATTCAGTGGAAGTAAAATGCTGCACTTGCTTCTGTGTGTGAACTGTGCAGGGCAACAAGACTCGAAAAATTTCTGGTAGCGAAAAAGATCTTTTGCAAACAGCTTCAGTGTTGAAAAGGAGAGGGTGGGACATGATTGTTTATAAGCAATTAAAATGAAGAAAAGAAATCTAATCTCTTATTTCAGGTAGAAATACTCTCGGGGGGTGAGGGGGGGGAAATATTATCTGTAGCGTTCATAACATCGTGCTGGTAAAGAAAGTGGATGCCTTAGAAAAACGTGATGAAGATGTATAAGATGTATATAGGTGCTCCCACAGCTTCCGTTACCCTCTGTGGATGTTCTATAGCGAGATTTTTCTTGGCAGATATTTGCAGCCCCAAGTGATGCGCTGAATGTGTTGAAATTAAGTGTTTTGAATGGGTTTTAATAATTGTGTGATGGCTGGGCGTCTTGAGTCCCTTTACTGATAAGATCTGAGTGAAACAGAGCAGCACAGTGTAAAAACCCACATTTTTAAGTTTTCCTATGAAAGATATAACTTGCACGGCCAAAAAAAAAAAAGTTATATTTTTCAGCTGCAGGTCTGATGTTTTCCAAATAAGCATATAAAGAATGAAATTCTGAAGTCTGTAGGTTGTTTTTTTATTATTATTATTCTTGGTTTGTAAAACTGTAGTATCTAGAAACCGGAAAAATTACGGAGAGTGTCAGACGTGCCATCTCTCTGCCGTGTCACTGAGACATTTTCGTTTTACAGGCACGTTGCTGGAGATAAGAGGTGGTTCCGTGTTGTTTTGCAAGGGAGATCTTTGCAAAGTCCAGGTACCGCTGATGTGGCAGACACTGCACAGCAATTAAAAATGTTTTCTGCTACTTCGTCCCCAAATAAACGTTTTTACTCCCCTGCATATGTGGTATCTGCCCCTTGCTCAAAACCTTTTGATGATCGCACTGGCAAACTTCCATCACATGTAGGATTTTCTAGTGCGTTTTTTTAAGAAAGCAATGATTTGAAATTAAGGTTTATTTATGCTATTTTTTTTTTGAGGTAAGATGGGGTATTTGAACAACAAAGGCTTCATCGAGAACTCCTCGACACTTGTGACCGGTGCAGCAGTCTGAGGAGGGGACTGACTCACTCCAAAAATGCTGATTTTTTGTCACATTCGTATTTTGAGGAGAAGCTGGTCTGGGTGTGATGCAGACTGCTTAGCACCAGATTTAGTGGGGTCACTGCCTGAGCCCTACTTCATTACCGAGAGGGTAATGCGTGGTAGTGTTTGTAAGAATGGTGCGTAATAAAGGCAAAAAAATCGGAATCATCCTGCTCTGCGGACTCTCGTGTTGCTTCCCACCGCCTTTCTTTCTCCAGGAAAAAAAAAAAAGGCAATTGTCCTATTTAGGTAGAGGCTAAATCCTTATTTGGCTGGGCAAAACTGATCTTTATTGTATAGTGTAGAAAATAATGATGTAAGTTATTATTTGCTTTGCTTTGGATTGCACTTCTTTTGTATGTACTTGATACATTTTTGTATTTTGCAGCATTCTGCTAAATACAATCTAAGTGAAGTTTTTTACTCTAATTGCGAAGTAAGTGCTATAGAAAAAAGGAAATTTGAAATTTCAATGTCACTATATTGGGTAGATTTGCATGAATCTGCGGAAAGGGATAGCAAGTCTATAGTTTGTAACTGCACAAAATTAAAATTAGCTATATAATGTGCATTCCTCGAGATATACCTTATTTTGAGAGGAAAAAAGAAATCATTCTGCCTTCTGCTTCTCTCTCATACCCGCTAAAGTAACTTTTCATGGTTTAAACAAATATTTCTAAATCAGGTAGTGCAGGAGACACATCCCGTAGGAAAAAGCATCCGTTTGCGTTCAGTGAGCCAAACGCACATATTCTGCGCATCTGCCCCTGTAGCGTGGTGCTTGTTATCGGTATAAAATTCTTAATAAGTTTTTGCGGGGTGATTTCTATAGCGTCGAGGAAGCTATTGATGCTGGTAATGCGGGAGGTGTGTTCCGGTCCTTCCCTCTCTCCCCCTGACCTCTCGCACGTCGACACACTCCCCTTCAATCATCCCCCGTCCACCAGCTGCATCCCAAGTGAAACTTTGCATCCTTCCGGCAGCAAACGCATCCCTCTCCTGACAGCCCATCGCTTCGAACAGCAGAAATTCCCATTAAAAAAAAAAAAAATTAAAACCACCTCCATTTTGGTGTCCTTGCAACGCAGGGATAATGAGGGGATGGTGTCACTCATGCGGGGTGCATCGGCTACCCAAATGAACAACGCGCGGCCTGAACCCCGGGGTAAATCGCCACCGCTTTCCCCTGCAAAATTAACTTTTGTCGGCCAGCCTGAAGTGTCACCCCGTGTCACATTTTCCACAGCAGGTTGACATCCCTGGGCACGAGGGATCATGTGGCGCCACGGCGAGCGACCTTGTCTTTTCTTCTCGTCCTTAAAAATAGCCCTTAGCATCTCTGTGTGTGAAAGGGGGGGAAATAATAAAAACTTTCTTAGGGCCTGTAATATATAACTGCGGTTTCACCTCCCACCTCCCAAACCGCTTCGTGCTGAGCTGAGCGGCACCGGGTTTTGGGACGGGTTCCCCAGCCAGCAGCACCGTAAGTCTCCTGAAAATAATAGTTATTGGTAACAACCACAGATATAGCATCTGCTGTAAAACGCAGCTGAATTATTTCAGTCGCTATCTTTTTCAGAACGCAAAATTACTGCTAAAACCAAGCAACAAAAACTTCCAAATCCGTTTTTTTTATAGCTACGTTTTCATATTAAGCCTCTGTGTGTATATGCCATTTAGAGATTTTAATGAATCTTATGCAATTAAAGTTTCATCGGCAATTGTACCCTAATAGTTATTGTAAGGTGTCGGAATACGTATCTACTGTCATTCTGAGCATTGCCTTACCAGCCATTTGTCTCTTAAACTAATGCATATTTGCTGCCTTCACTTTAAACAGGAATCAATTTATAATGCACATTGTAATCTTTTCGTAAAAGCCTAATTATGTACATTGCTTTTTAAAATGCAAGGATGGGAATAAATGTCTATTAATGCTTTACATGGAAAAATAGAATACAAACATTTTGTGATCTGAATATATTTATAAATAGTCTCTTGCACTTTTTATGCAAATAAAATTGGGCAGCACTGTCGGGCTTCAATTTTTTCTTTTTTTTTCCTTTTTTTTTTTACACTGTTATAAGAATGGCTTATTTGACACCTCATATATGTCTTTTTGTAATGTTCAAGGCTTTTTCCACGCACCTGTAACTGGTGCCATCTTGTATCGTTCTTTTATACCTTTTGTCTTTGTTTCCTTATTTTATTGCCTGTACTTTGCGGAGGACATGAATGCTAATGAACATATGATGTATACCATCATTCACAAGACGAACAGATAGCTTTCTCTCTTTGTCGAATGTTTGTGCAGTAAAATGAAAAATTAAACAAACCTAGCATGACACCGTTGTGATTTCAGCTTAAATAAAACACATACTGAACTTTTTGTGGAATTTTCCCTGTCAGAGAGAATTTTTTGAGAGTGCTGAGGGAGTATTTTTATATCCGAAGGGTAAAGTTTGAGGCAATTTGCTGAAAGACGTAGAAGTTATATCACAAAATTGTTGATACTGGGCTGTAATAAAGTCTAAATACTGTTAACCTCCAATTAACAAAAAAAAAAAGAGGGAGAAGATGTCAAAACACTCATTACAGGTTTAATTATAATTTCTGAGCGATTCAAAACCTCCTGACTGTGCTCCGGCCGCTCCAATTTATCCATTCAGCCCGTATTGTGCATTCAGCAGCTCCTATTAGACATCTTCACAGTGAGTGATTCTGCGGGCTTTTCTGACACCCGCTTTCATGCATGGCCTGCTGCTCCGCCACGGAACGTTGGATGGTTTTTTTCTCTTCTTTTTCTCTTTTTTTTTTTTTTTTTTGGTTGTTTTGGGGGGTTTTTTGTTTTTTTTTTTTTTGCAGCATTAAAGACACCTTGGCCACGTCGCGCTCCACGTGTGCACGCATACGTGTGCGTACACATGGGACGATGAAAAGTGTGCTACGCGTGTAGCACCTGGCGTGTAACGTGACCCGTGTTGCGTTGCAGGGGTCGCGCCCACCCGTGTCCCCACGCCCACCCGTGGGGACGCGGCGCCGTGGGGTCTCGGCAGCCAGTGACACTAGAGGGCACTGCTTGTCCTCACTTGCAGCATCTTCTGGGACAGCCAGCTGCATCCCGCAACCTGGCTTTAATTAACCGTCGCATTCTTATTAAGGAATTCCAGGCTGCTTAATTCATCGTTGTTTTGTTTTTACGCTTCATGCAACGGGTGGAGTTGTCAGTGCTCACGAACAAATACAGAAGCAAACATCCCATACAGTAACCTTTTCTTAAAAAAATTTTTTTAAATCTGGAAATGTCGCTCTTGGCAGAGCCAGAAGGCCGAGTTTGCCCCGCGATGGGGTTTGGATCCCCTGCCAGCTGTGCTTCCAGTGATGCACAGCGCTAGAAACGAGATGGGGAGGGGACCGAGGAGTTGGGGTGGTTTATTTCTGCAAAGGTCACAAGAAACATAAGCAGAGGACAAGAATAGGAAGTTTAGAGAATGCATCTTCAGTGTGTGTAAAACGTGCATCGTCTACGTTATCCTTGGAAAAAATGTTTCTTAATTGCAGAACACTAAATCACCTGAGTTGCTGTTTCACGTTCAAATGTTTCTTCCATTCACGGTCTCTTTTAGTAGTGTTATTTTGGCTGGGATTTACAAAAGAAGTTGAGTAGGCAAGCTAATTGGATTAATAAAACCAGGTGTAATTTCACAAACATCAGAAAATTAATACCAACATTAGTCCTGTTATCAAAATAATAACTCTTCAAGGTGAAGACACCAAGCGTTGCCAGTACCTCGTCCATGTCTTTCGCAATCAGCAAAGCACCATAACCAGTTCTGCGTGCTGCCCGGGTCAGGCTTTTTAATTTGCTGTGAAATTCCAGCACTCAAGTTCAACAGATTAAGTGCTGTGGTCCAAAGCACTGTTTATTGCTTAAACCATTATTCGGGATCGGGCCCTGTACCAAATCTGGTGTATTTTCTGTTCTGTCTCCATGATGTCTAGCATGAATATTTCTTTGTGGTTGAATGTTGCTGAGTTTCAGTGAGTGCGTACATTTTCTCACAGCAAGTATTCATAAACGTATGTAGGTAACAGCTTGTTTGCCTGATCCCCGCAAAAATCTCTTAGTCAAGGTGATGGGTGCTCAATGTAACTAGAGGCTTTTCCACATACAATTTCTAATTTTCAGCTGTTCGAAACAATTATTTTCTTACATAGGAAAAGTACTTTTTTAATAAACTTCTAAAAGACTGTCCTAGCCAGAACCCTTGGCCATCAAAGAGAAGCCAGTGTAACGATGGGATATATTTTGTGCAGAGTGAATTGAAAGTATTTTATTTTAGTCCAACATAATCTCTTGTAAATGTCAAACTGATTTTGAGCCATCCAAGTGTTTGCCAATGTATATTTAAACAGTGCAGTGGGTATATGAATTTCTGAAAATTCCTCCTGGAAGTTACTGCACAACTCCAGAGGATAGTATCGTATGTTTATTATAAATGTGTCAGTTTGCTAATTATTTCTGGATAATCACGTAGTAGTCTTGGACAGTCTGGTCTCCTACCTGATCTCTAGTAATAGATATGTCATTTAACAAGAGGGAGCATCACCTAGTTTTGCTTTATCGGTTCGTAAGCAAAAAGAAAAAAAAATATTAATCAATACTGAGCAACTCTTTTTGCATTCACCATTTTATAATTTGAAATCTTATTTCGCGTGTACCAACATTCTACCAGCAGTAAGATGCCAGGACTGCTATAATAAGAGTTTTCCCCCTCCTAGTGGGATGTTGCTTATGGCTATAAAAAAGTTAATTTCAGATCCCGATACACTTGCATTAATTTTTGAGACATTGGCTTGGTGTAGTACAGCAAAGAAAACACAACCAGCTATGCTGTAGCTAATTGTTTATTACCTGCAGCCAAAGAAAACAGTGTTAATGGGCAGGCCACCAAAAAAAAAAAAAAAAAAAGGTAGGAAACTGGCAGAAAAGGTCTCCCAGATTTCTTCCTGAGGGTCTTGAGAAGAGGACTGGGAAGGTAAAGGAGAAACAATGGCTTAGTCATCTCTTAAAGGCTATTTGAATGGGTTTTGGCTTACTTGGGAGATCCTGTTTGTGCATTAAAATTTTATTTGATGGTGAGACTATAACACTTACCAAACTGTCCTGCTTCTGAGTGAGAAAGCACATCTTCGCTGTTGTTTAAAAGTATGATTTATGTATGAAAAACAAGTGATTTAGATGCTTATCATCTGCGATATGCACCATACCTTGGTAATGCCTTTATATTCTTTGGAGTATTTGCTGACAAAAGGAGTGTGTTGTCTCTTCGTTTGCCAGAGAGGGATCTGTTGACTCCACAGCTATGCAAAAACCTCTCATCAGCACCTATTTTAATCAGCAAGAACTTTACTATAAATCATTATCAGAAAAAGCATTGTGCTACACTTTTATACCAATACATTTATTTTGAAATTAATAGGGAAAAGTAATACAGAGCCTGCGCTTGAGATGGGCTAATAAGCGTGCCCATGAGACTTTCCTTTTTAAGCACTAAATGAAAGCTTTTGCATTGCTAACAGGCTACAAAAGTTGCTTAGGTAATAAGAGTCTCTTTCTCTTATCAGTAAAAAAGAAAAGGGGAGGGATGGGATGGCTCAAGGGATTGGTAATCAGATTACAAAGTCTTTCACTTCTAGGTCACTGGTTCAAATCTGCCCCTGTTTAGTGGTGACCAAAAGCTGTTCCCAGCTGATGGCTTTTCAGTGGCCTTTGTGCGATGCATTAGTGATCTGTATCCAGTGTCTGGTGGAGATCACTCCTCGCCCTTGCATGGGGAGTCTCAACTCAAACCCTTTAAGGAGGAATGAACAGAAAAAAAATAATTTTAATAAGTTATCGGAGCAGCGCGGCTGAATCTGCACCGTCACATCTGCTGTGGGTTCCAACAGCAGCCGCCACCATCACCTTCCACTGGCACCACTTCATAAAAAATTGTTACCAGGTTCCTCAAGAACTGGACTGATATCTCTTAATTTGAACCATGTGGCATCACTCCAATTTACTTCCAAATTAGACTAGAATAGATAAAATCATAATTATGGGGAAAAAAAAAAAAGGTTGGGGAGAAGTAAAAGGAAAATTACTGAATTTGGTCATCTTAGAGAAAATATCATACTTATTAGTAAAATTGATTTCGACACATAGAGTATGAAAACACTTTTATTGATGGTTTTAGTGCTGCAGTAACCCGTGGGACTGCAACTTCAGTAGGTTCTCCTGCTATGCGTGGCTAATACCACAACAGTGTCCTCAGATAAACGTTGGAAGAGCTTTATAAAATGAAATACTGAAAACAAGGGAAAACAGAGAAAATTCCCCAGTACCTGCAAAAGAGCCCTTTTGAGTGTACATTTTCCAGTGCCGTCTCTTACTGGTGCTTACTGTCAGATATTTAAATGATGGGTTTATAGACTTTGCTCTTGTCAGCGTTTTGAAGTGCTACGTTCCTTAAGCTAGAGGAGCGCCAGAGGACATCTGCTATAAAGGGAATGTAATTTCTGCTTCATTAATATATGAA
Organism: Caloenas nicobarica; assembly: GCF_036013445.1. Lineage (NCBI taxonomy): Eukaryota > Metazoa > Chordata > Aves > Columbiformes > Columbidae > Caloenas > Caloenas nicobarica. The sequence goes on along the minus strand of NC_088284.1, from coordinate 83,164,221 downwards.
CCTGAAACGATGACTGTCTGCTATACATGCTTTGTACATTTCTATGGAAATCGCTTTGATGATTTAGAGGTGTGTTTATGTCCATAGGGATGCACGCAACCCATTATAAAACTATGACTTTTTCCCCAGAACTATCCAAAGGAAAACTGTATTTCTTTTGAGACAGCAGGTGTGCTGCATATATGTTGCGGCAGATAATTTTGTACAGAATTAGATATTTGATCAATCCTAAATCCAGGACCCACCTGGACACATTCCTGTGCCATCTGCTCTGGGTGTCCCTGCTTTAGCAGTTGGGTTGGACTGAATGATCTCCAGAGGTCCCTTCAACCCCAACCATTCTGTGATTCTGTGAAATGATATTTCCTCAATCGAAGCCTCATTGGATCAAGTGGATCACATCAGCCAACTCCCTCATTAGTTGCGTAAACTTTGGAGTTTGCTGGAAACGCCTCAGCCTGGGAAAGATAAAACAGGTGGAGATGCCAAGCAGAGCGTGGTGGGTGCCAACACATGGGACATGTGTCTGGTGTGGGGCTGGCACGGGTCTCTGCTCTCCCAAGATCAGGGTGATCTACCCGACACACTCGTGTGTGTCACCCTTGAAACCAAAGCCGAAAAAGTGTGCCGGTAGCACCTGTGTACAGCAGCACGCATTTGTTATCCGTTTTTTGCAGGAATGGTTTGGATGGGATTCGTTGCCACTGTTTTCACACTTGGCCTTCAATGGTCAAGCCATCTGGCTTGTGATACAACGCCATCTCCTCTGGAAACCACAGCAAGCGCATTAAAAAAAAAAAAAAAAAGCCAAATGATGTATTTATCACAGAATCCAGAATCCCAGAATGTGAGGGACTGGAATGGACCTCAAAAGCTCATCCAGTCCAATCCCCCACCGGAGCAGGAACACCCAGATGAGATTACCACAAAGGTGTCCAGGCGGGTTTGAATGTCTGCAGAGAAGGAGTCTCCACAACCTCCCTGGGCAGCCTGTTCCAGGCTCTGTCACCCTCACCATGAAGAAGTTTCTTCTCAAATTTAAATGGAACTTCCTGTGTTCAAGTTTGTACCCATTGCCCCTTGTCCTATTATTGGTTGTCACCGAGAAGAGCCTGGCTCCATCCTTGTGACACTCACCCTTTCCATATTGATAACCATGAATGAGGTCACCCCTCAGTCTCCTGTTCTCCAAGCTCAAGAGCCCCAGCTCCCTCAGCCTTTCCTCATAAGGGAGATGCTCCACTCCCTTCATCATCTTCGTTGCCCTGCGCTGGGCTCTCTCCAGCAGTTCCCTGTCCTTGAACTGAGGGGCCCAGAACTGGACAGAATATTCCAGATGTGATCTCACCAGGGCAGAGGAGAGTGGGAGGATTTATGATCCAAAACACACCAGCAGCATCTAATAATGCTTTGATATCTGATGTCTCGGAGATCCATGGGCCTCGGAGCAGCCGCTGTGTCTCACCAGAAATCTCAGGCTGTCCAAGCTCCTGCAGGAGCCGAGTCTCTCTCCATGTCCTTGCACCAGGGTGTTCCGTTAGCTGCTTGCAGTGTTTTGCTCAAGTTTACCTACGCCTACATCTCCAGCCCCGTGAGCCGGGGAGCTGATCTAAGGTTGGCTGTACAAGGGGTGAGGGTGAAGGACTGCCAGCTTCACAGGGCCCTTTGCTCCGGGAGTGCAGGTTTATACGCCAAAGCCATTCATTTCAGAAGTTCACACAAAGGTTGCAGAGGGAAAAAAAAAATTTAAAAAACTGAAAACACTGGTGACACAGCTGTTGTTGAGCTCGGGGAGGCTGTTTTCCAAGTCTGGCATGAACCTTCACTCCCTTTGCACTGGGGGAAGCTGGTTTTGCTCCCACATTTCCAGCCCAGGTCTGCTGCTCCGAGCTGCGCCAGAGTGCTATAGGAATAGGCAGGATCGGTATGGGTTCAGCACGGTGAGATTTGTCTATCTGTCAAGGTTTTTGAGACTTGAATTGTTAGTTTAGAAAATAATTTACTTAAACTGAGGTAACCTCCCAACGAGGCATTTGTCCTGGTATAACACTCCTTGGCAGAGGTTAAAAGGGCCTTTACGTGGCTATAAGTGCATTCATATAGATTGAACTGTGATTTAGCACTATATATATGTCTAAAGTACAGTATAAACTGATACACTCAGTTGGTACACGTCTCTCCCAAAGTGTGCAGAAGCCTTCAGGTCACTTTGTCTGGTGTGTGAACTTTTCTGTCCAAGTACTAGAGATGCGATTGGGGTCTCATCTTTATAAGAGGGTGAATCAGGATCTCAAGGCTCCCAGAGATCACAGAATGGTTTGGGTTGAAAGGGCCCTCCCCAGCTCCCCCAGTGCCACCCCTGCCATGAGCAGGGACATCTTCACCAGCTCAGGTTGCTCAGAGCCCCGTCCAGCCTGGCCTGGGATGTCTCCAGGGATGGTTCATCCACCACCTCTCTGGGCACCCTGGGACAGGCTCTCACCACCCTCAGGGCCAACAATTTCTTCCTCATGTCCAGCCTGAATCTCCCTGCTTTAGTCTAAAACCATCACCCCTTGTCCTATCGCAACAGGCCCTGCTCAAAAGTCTGTCCCCATCCTTCTTATCAGCCCCTTCTAAGTCCGGAAAGGCCACAATAATGGGAGCCGTGAACAGTATTTGGTATCGTGGTTCAGTTACGTGATGACTTTCAATGTCGTGGTCAGGGGTTGCTCTCCAGGACCCTGCTCTGCCCTGGTGCTGCTGGTGGTGAAATAAAGATGTAGAAAATCTAACCAGGTGTGTTTCATTGCTGAAGAAGACCTGGGAGGGAAAGGAGCAGAAGTAAAGCTCGCGGTTGCTTTTGGTTTTAGCGTTGCTTATGAACCTCACGAGATCAGAGGGTCATGGGGAATATCTCGCTAGTGATGTGTAATGGTTTGGAAATAAACACCAAGGGTGGCTCCAGCTGCCTTTGATCTAACTAAATGGCTATTGTGTATATTCTATTTAACTTATTTTAAAATTAGGCAAAGAGCATACAGGAATGCTTCTCTGCATGCTAGATGCTCGAACTTCCAACTGTGTGTTCAGGACCAAACAAAAGGAGAATGGTTCTCTTTCAAGGAGCTTATCATTTGGTAGATATATAACACAAAGCAGGCATGAAATGCTGTGGGAAAGAGGGACTGACTTTCTGCCTTATCCCATGTTTTTAACATTTTGAATTTTTATTGATGAGGGCCAGAATTTGCAGATTTCACACAGTGTCTTTTGCCTTCCACAGCATCCGTGAATTTTTTTTTGTTTGTTTGAAGTGGGACTTCTTAAGTTGAAAATGATGAGCTTTTAGCTTAAAAAGAAGGGTAAGCAGTTAAATTCCCAGCAGGCCTTTTTTCAAATCACACCAGAAAATTTGGAGAGCACAGAAAATTTAGCAGATGTCTCTTGTGCTTCAGCTGATCTTCAGGGTCCTGTGGTGTCCTGACGAGCTCTCTGGAGATCCCATGATCACAGGATGATGTGTCTTCAGGTCCTACCAGGTGGACCAGAGACATTTGCCGCAGCATCCCAGCTTGGCTGGCTCTTCCCACAGTGGGAGAGGAGGGTTTCCCGGTGCTCTCCATGCCGTCCCAGTTTGCCCACTGGTGTAGCCTGGTGTCAGGGCGGTGTGGCTTGGCTGATGGCTACGGAGAAGTCTTGGTCTGGCAATCCGGGTGCAACCACCAAAGGCGGAGTCCAGCCTGAAATTTTCACAACAATTTCTCCTGTTTCCTGACAACCATGAAAACAAACATGGCCTGCGCTTAACATGTCAGAGTCTCTCTTCAAGGCTTGTGCTTATGGGTTTAAGTTATTTCACCAAAGAAGGGCTGTGTGTGATAAATTAGTACCTTCCTACATGGGAAGTTAGGATTTTTTGGTGCTTTTGTGCAGCACCCATTGTCCTGACATGCAAACACGACAGCACTCATTACACTCGTCGTTCTTCTGTTGACTCATCACTACCTGACATCACATCTTTGGCTACTGCCGTAAGTTCTTGAGGATGATTTGTAGTGTTTGACTGAGGCTTCTTCTGCTGGTACAGCTGTCTGGAGGTTGGCTCTCCAGACCTGGTGGACACCAGGTCCATGCCTGGTGTCTCCTGAGGCTTCTTCTGCTGGTACAGCTGTGCCTGGCAGCTGCCGTCGCAGAGCACAGACCAGACATTTAATTATGAATGTGTGCTGTTTATGAGAGTCTGTTCTGTACTCTGAGTTGGAAGATCTTTATCGGAATCATTTGTCGTATTATATTAGTTACACATCCTTCAGGCTGCTTCACAAAGCCCTTCTGCATATGAAAGATCTCTCCGAGGAGCCTTCTTAGCCTTGCTGCTTCTTCCCCATCTCATGAGTGAGTGGAAAACCTTGTGTGATATCTGACATCGTGTCCAATGTCTGATGAATGGGCCTGATAAAAAATTATCCAGTATTTCTTCTTCTGCTTTGCTGTTTTTTTCAGACTTCGAAGATGTCAGTCATAGTGTGGCCTGCTTGGTGTAATTTGATTTTCAAGCAACGCATGCATGTACTTTTTTTGGTGAAGGAGCATGCATGAGGCACCAGCATTTTAGTGGGAAAGAAGAGGGAAGCTGCTACTCCTCTCTTTTGGTTGTCTGCAATAATAAATCACAATTTGCCATTCCCTGACCATACAGAGGATTATCTCCGTGAGTTTGCATGACCCCAAAAGTTTCAGTTTACATACCCTCTCACTCAGAGACCTTGCCTGTGGAGAGACTTTTCCTTCCTGAAGGTACTCAGGGGTTGCAGGAGTCGAAGCTGAGGCTTCAAAGGACAGGAAAAGTGAGTGTTGTCTTATCCTCTGGCTGAAGTGGAAATCCAGCTGTCTGTGTTTAAATAACAAGGGCGTCAGACTCCATGTCCATCTGTGAGATGCTGAGCTCAACACTCAGCTTTTCTCAGGTTTTGCTGTTTGGGTGGTTTTTCGGGGTTTTTTTTTGAAGTCTGGTCTTTTAATAAAAATTAATACCTAGGCTGAAACTTTTGTGCACACATACGATGAAATAGGGGCAACGTCTTGGTCCTTGTGCAGCCAACATCCAGAAATCTGTGGAGGATTTACTCTTCCTGTTGTTAAACCAGTGCTGTTCTCTCTGTTTCTCTAGGTATAAAATGAAATATAAGGAAACTGACTATTTCATTGAAAAATGCAGCAGCATGAGATTTGCATAAAGCTGTAATAAAAGTTTTCCATGTACCATTCAGACAGAAGCAATGAAGAAGTAATGCCATTTTACCCTGTTGTATTTGATACTTAACACGTAAAACCAGTTATTTACTTGATTGTTTCACATTCATTTCACTAATGTGATTGTTCACTTGTAGACTGAGTTCTGGATTTACACATTTATTAAAACATGAGAAAATTACTTCCATAACTTACTTCAGGCCACGTTTTTCATTAGATATGAACCATTACCTTCGTGATGGTAAAATATCAAAACAAAACTCCAACCCCTTGTATCATTTCATTTTCAAGCCCTGTGTATTAATGGTTTTGTTACAGCCTGATTTTTAGGAGCAGTTTATTTCAACTAATTTGTCGTCACAAAGATTTAGCATCACTGTGTTTTATTTAACTTTAAGTGAGTAAATACAGTTCCAAGAATCTGCATATTCTTGTTCAAGGCTTTTTAGAGGTTTTCACCCCACGTGATGCAAAGGAGGAGCCCACCCAGACAGGCTAAGAGTAAATTAGTTGATTTATTGATCCGTTTCATATGCATACTGATTATTTAGATACAGCTTAGCTGCTCCACTGTAATTTAAAAGATGCTCAGCTCAAGCAAGTACCTTAGGAAGAGCTTTTCTCCCAGTGCGAGGAGGGTTTATATCTGTCCAGCCCCGCTTCGTAATTGATTTGAGATCACCCAGAGTAACAACCTCGGAGATGTTGACCAGGCTTGAAGCCCCAGGGCTGAAAATGGTGTTGTCGCGGAGCCTGACCGAGGAGCAGATGAGTCTCTGTGCCCTGGAGCGGTCGCATCCCCTCAGATGGGTGGACCAGATGGCCGAGGTTTGGTAGCAGCATCAACAACCCGGCTCCGATCTGCTGCCACCAGAGCCCGCGTGAGCCTGACAGGCGGCGAGCGGACGAGTCGCCGTAACTCAATCATCCATCTGCACCCCGAGACCCTGCTCCTCCCGAGTCTGGAGCTTCCCACCGTTCCTGTCAACAGCAAGAAAACTGGCGGGGCTTGAAAACTTACTGATATTTGCTCACTGACGGGTCTCGGGCAGCATTTGGCACCTCACTCAGGTAGGACAGGGCCAGCTGTGCGCTGGCTGCTGCTCTTCAGCACTGGTAAGCTGCGCCTAATGGCTGCAAGGCCAGGCTGAAAGCCCAGGATCCAACGTACGTTCAAGCAAGGGAACGTGTTCAAAATGATGGCTCGTGATTTGCCCGCGCTCAGAGCTGTGAAAGTCTTTGTGAAAAACTGTCCCCAGGCTGACGAGTTTGGGGCAAGAAGCTGATCGCACTCCCAATTTCAAGCAGAGACACCTGCGCCTCCTAGTCCACGTAAATCGTGACCTTTTCTGATGCCACAGGACTTTGAGCTGTCAGTCGTCTCCAGGTGACTCTTATTAAGGCAGTTTACTAACTGTTTTATTATTTTTATTTTATTTATTTAATTTCATTTTACGCTTCTGTTTCAAACTAGGCCCAGCACTCAGCTAAGCAGTGCTTCAGGGATCCAGGTAAACCAAGAAAAATCAAAGGTTTGACCTGCAGCATAAGGTTTTACTGGCAAAGATGTGTCAGCTAAGAGCTTGAAAAAAACCCTTCACCACCCCAGCCAAGACAACTATGTTAGCAAAACCTCTAGTGCAGGTTTTGCGCAGCAATTCCAACAGAGGAATGCTCTTGCTGGCTGAGCTCATGTCACTTGGAGAGGTGATGCAGCCTCCCGCCAGAAAACCTCCTGCATCTCTATTAAGAGGATGCTGCTGACACAGACACCTGGAAAAGCCAGAGCAGCGAAGGATCTTCTGCTGTGCCAGAGATTTAGTCATTGTCATGCACTCGCAACATCTTCCACGACCTGAGTCCAAATCAACGGTGAACACAAAAATGAAATACAGTTTAGCAAACTACGTGGATTCTTAAAATATTATTTTCTGGGGTCTCACGTACTGCAGTGGACATACCCAAGCTACCTTTAAACAACCCAGCTCAAGCATCAGATGCTCTTCAGCATCAGCTGTGCCAAATACTGCACATGCTAATTTAGGTGGGTTCCTGACAGCGTGAATTGGCCCTTGTGGAGCTCCACGTTCCTGAGAGTGGACCGTTTTTGAGCTCCTATGTTAGAGGCAAGCCACCATCTCCCTGCTGCAGTCAGCCACAGAGGAACGTTAACACTTAACTGACCAGGCTCCACGCTCTGTTCCTGGTTGAGAACATGGAAGCTGTTGATCCTTCACAAATTTATTTTCATGCCAATGAGATGTACAGAGGTTTCCTCAGCTCAGATCTCCAACTTTGGGACGGTAGACTGCTGCTGTCGGGAGGGCATACCAACTGGCTGACTCCAGCCAGACCCAAGTGCTCCGAACCTCCTTTTCTAGTCATCATTGCAGTCCTCCAGCAGCCCAAAGGCAAATAGCCCTGCAACTTCCACATCTGAAATATCCTGAGATGCATTAAAAAAGAGGCTGGCATTTATTTGCTTTAGTTGACCTGTGGATGGGAAGATCTTGACCAAGCCCTCTTGTCTAACCTACATTTTTGGTCTGCAATGAAACTACCTGCAGAATGCCAACATTTGGTGCTCCAGACCATGAAGTATGCCACTTCCCCCAATTCATTTTGGTTTGAACTATTGTGGTGAAGATGTAGGGGACTCAATCAAAGATATTTACCCACAGGATATGATACCAGTTTATGTTATGTGATGGGCTTTCTACTGAACTGTTAGGCTTCATTCATCCTAGACAAGTTGCTGGGAGGTTTGTAGGTGGTCCTACCCGTGGTCCCTCTGATAGCACAACAGCCTCTGTTTGGGAACTTGGTGTTCTCCAAATTATTGCAGGTCCTCACAGGCTTTTCTTCTGTAAGATCTCCATCGTAAGACACTAGGGACAAGAGAAAAGGGAGAACTGCATTATTAAGTTTAAAGTTTTAATAAATCTGAAGACTGAGGTTTTTATACCAGAGAGCCATGAGTTTTGTTCACGAAATATTACCAGCAGAATTTTGGTTACAGGGTTTTTTGGGTTGTTGTTTGGTTGGTTGGGTTTTTTTACTGAGCTATGCATAAGGGAGGTGACCCCTATGCTTTTTAAATCTTGAGTTATTTTAGAATTAAGCATTTTTCTAATCATGATTGATTTAAAGAACTTATGCCCCCAGTGTAAGGTATGTGTGGAAACTTTCAGTACAAGTTCTGCAGCAGAAATAGGTTTACAGTGTGAACTATGACAAGTCCTAGACTCCAGATGCTCTAATGCAATCTGTTCTAATATGCTCATGCATTATTATTACTGTTACAGTGTGATTTATTGCTGTAGAAAGCTATCACAATTGTAGATGTAACATCCAATAGATCTTTGAACAAAATATCAGAAAGTACTTGGCTGTGGTCATTCTGTGATTGTATCTTTGCAGATGTTTTCTTTTCCTGTGTAAAAACTGGTGCATTTCAGATGCTTTGCCTGCTGCAAGCAGTGTTTTATCATGTCTGTGAATTAATTTAGGGAAATTTATTCTTGTTGCTAATTGAAAACGGGAACTAGTTTAACTTTGGACTATTTATTATTTTTGCTATGTGCTGTTCAAGCGTAGTTCCTCAGTACTTGTAATCCCTAACAAATAATATTTTCTGAAGACTTGAGGATCTAATACCATTTTAAGATGTGCAAAAAACTGAGAGTATATCACAAATTCAAGAATTCTGTCCAGCAAGCAGTGAGAGGTCTTGGGAATCCCAGACTGACAAACTCACCCTACAAACAAATAGAATGATAATCTTTATGGTGAAGAGGTGTCTTTCTCAACTGAGAAAAGGCATTAGCTCAAGTGTTAGGTCTCAAATAGACCAGCTACTGGGTTTGTGTGAGATTGGGTGAAAAAGGAGTTGAAGGCGATCTTGAATGACCGTAGACATGTACCAAGCTCCAAGGAGAGCACATTAATTTACTAAGAGAGAATCCTCAAATCCTCCAAGAAGTGTTAAATACAAATTGCCCTCTTGCACACCGTTATTGGTACATGATTTCTTCTCTCTTCCCAGCCACCACTGCTTTTACAAATATTTCAGAATCCAGCTGATCCCATTTTGATCCACCAGAATTTCCACCGCAGATTCATTTTGCTTCTGGAAATCATTGAGGACATTTGGACAGGGGCTTCCAGTTCAGTTTCCTCTGAGAGGAATTCAGTTTGCAACATGCCAAAACCTCTTAGAGACTCAAACCAGTGTGAGGGAACTGCAGACAATGGAGGACTTGCGTCAAAATTATATTGCTCCAAGGCAAATGCTTGTTGTAGACAGGCGCATTCAAGCCCAGTGCATACCATGGAAACACCACGCCACAACTGAAATTGCAGTGGAAGACAGGGGAAGTAGATGAAAGGTTTTTTCAAAAGTTCAAGAGAAAGTAAAATTTGAGGGCATTTAATTTTTTTTTTAATCCATTTTTCGTCATACCTAATTACAAGCAACTCAGAGGAGTAAGTATCCCCCAAATCTGAAGTGATGGAGGTTGATCTGATTGTCTGAGCACATAAAAATAAAAGACGCATGTTTTAACTTTTACCTTTCTCAGAATTTTGGATTTTTACCCACTTAAAATTTGTTAGGTATAAAGAGTATGGACTCAATGCTGCAAAGAGTTACTCTCACAGGCCATTTACCTCAAGGCCATGTGAGACATTCATGGATTTTCGTGTTTGCGGGATCAGATCTTTGAGTCACCCCTCAGCATTCTAATGCTTTCATTTGACGAGTGTTGTGCTATAAAATACATACTAAAGAGGTATTTTGTCATCTATTGTAAATATATATATACACACTAAATGTATTGCATATGTAATACATGTATAAGAGGCTATGTCTTATATAGTAAACTACAGATAATAAAGGTATCAACATTTTGTCATTATAAAGTTACAATAATTGTGTAATACAAACTAACACAGTATTGCCATCTGACCTTACAGTGTAGCAGTAAAACACTTATTAAGAAGTTGACCAATTAATGGTTAATTAACATATATGAATTTAAGGAATGTATTTTTAGGGAATTTCAGGTTCTTGCTCATGTAAGTGATAGAGTTGAATACTTGTGCGAATAGATAATTGACATTTTCTTTTGCAAAGTGAAGGAACAAATTTTCAACCACTGGGATAGAGAAAACTTTTTAAAAGATGCCTGAATGCTATCTTCTGGCAGTGAACACTGGTTTATGACGTTCTGTTCTAAAGGAATAAAATAAAAAGTAGTGATGATACGTGGTTAATAAATTACAAACCCAAACATTACTGTGAGTATAAAGAAGGAACACAAAGCCAAAGATAAAGTGGAAATTCCTGAACAGAAAAGGTGGTTGGGAAAGTCTAGAGGACCCAGAGTAGTGTGTTGAGTGATGCAGTAATAAATGAGAACCAATTTACCTACCAGAGAAGTGCTGCTTTACCTAATTCTGCCTATAAATGAATTATTTGAAGAAGATGAGGAAATGTAAGGACAGAATGAGAGGACCCATAAGCCATCTAATGAAGGGATGCGCAGAGACATGACTTCCTGCAAAATCTGTTCAGCTAAGAATAATTTAAGATTTGAAAATGAGCACTGAGCAAGAAATTAAGTCATTCCTGGTCTGTAAAAAACTTCCTGTCTATGGAGTTTACTGATGTACAAAGAGCATAAGGTATACAGTGAACTTTAGACAAAATCCTTAGGTCTTCATTTGCAACCATTGTTTCAGTGAAATCCACTGTTTTCCTGGGGGAAAAAAAATGTAGCATTGTAGATAGCCTGTGATGTATTAAATATCTTCAGTTTTAATACATCCACTTTAAAAGATCATACTGGCTGCATGGTATAAAACTAGTCCTGGGAAGTGTAAATCATGTGTCCCATAGCATCCTGCCTTTGGAATTTGGTAAAACTCTGTATTTGTATCAAGTTTGAATGGCAGCTGAGTGCTACATTTCTGTTGAATGTTGATATGTTTTACTCTAACAATTTTATTCTGCTCGCTTAACTTTTAAAGTTTGTGTACATTCAAAATTATTTTAGAAAAGATAAATATGTTTTAACTGTGAGCCACCAGTTCATTGAATCTGAAGCATTTACTGAGTATTGAAGCTTCCGTGGCCAAAAGCGTATAGGCTTCTTGTATCTTCTTGCAGGATAAATTATCATCCCTGATAAGAGATGCTGCAGCTTGAGCATCACCTGGATCTGCTCTCCTTGGTTACGACTATCAGTTATTGTCCTGTTGTAGCAGAGAACTTGAGCTGTTATGGTGGAAGCTGAGTGTCCTGGGTTTGGCATGCTCTGTTGTGACATTTCTGTGTCACTTAAAGATGGACATGTTAGACTTCTTGCTTAAGTGAATGTTATGCACAACACATCTTCACTCGCTATATCATTTTTGTCTGTTTTCTGTCCAAGCTGGCTCATAAGGGCATGGGTTCCTACCAAAACTTACTTCTTCTGGACTCAGTGTAGAGAAATCTGTAACCGAAGCTCAGTTAATCCCTTCGATCCCTCTTTGCTGCTGCATCCACGAGCCCTTGCCCTGACCCCAGCACTGTGGCTGAGTTATCAAAAAAACGTTATCAGCCTTGGTCTCTTTTTGCTGATCTTTGTGAAGAGAGCACCGTTCTGCAGACATCCACAAAGCTGAGTGGCCAGCACCAGCAGCATGTCGGGTATTGCATGTTACTCCCCGTATTATATATGATCTGAAAAGCAAAGACTGCGTGTACCATGCGAAGAAAGAGTAGGAAGAGATGGCTGCCAGTTCTTCCATGTGCATGGGGAAATTGAGGATAGTGAGCCTGAGCTATGTCTAGAAAAGGAGAAGGGAACTGCACGTCTACGTTTCCTTGTGATTTGAAGAAAAAGGTGATGTTCTTAGATGAACAGGGTGGCTGGTTTTCAAAACAGAAATGTGGGACACAAATAGCTTGAGACAAGACCGCTTTTCCAAAGCAGAGAGGATTTTTTTCCCCTTGCTAGTCATTACCCCTGCTTCTGCAGACCAGCCCTTCATGGAGGAAGTCATGCTTGAACACAACGAGCTGGTGATGATTTTAAGCTTCCCCCAGCAGGTGATAACTCTGAGTAATTGGTAGGTGTGTGCGCTTCAAGGACAGTGACATTTTTGCTCCTTTGCCTGTTTAAATCGCAGCATTTTGTGTAAGATGGGGCAGCCAAATGTGTGCTGGAATGCACAGCACTAGTACAGGAAAATTAGTAAGTGTGATGTGTTTCTGAAACTTCTTCAATATACAGCAGATATAGTGCGAGTTGGACATGTGTGGCCTACAGGCCTTGTGGTTTTAGATACTGTCTCTTTCAGATAACAATTTTTCTGGTGGGATTTCCAAGAAGCAAGGTTATGCTACCTTACATGTTACATAAAGGTAAAGCATTTGGATTGGTGTGATGGCTGGTCTAGCCACAGCCCTCCCAAAAGCAGCCTGGCTTCCCCTTGCAATCAAAGGGTCATCGGTGATCATCTCATGCACATAGCTCTGCCTGATAAAGGGGATGGTAAGGCTGCAGTCTAAAAACCAGTATTTTTAGATGTTTGTGAGATCTGAACCACATTTAGGGCCTAGTGTAATTGTAAGGAACGTAGTAGAACAGAATATGTGGTAGAGTAAAGCATTTGACACAGTCTCCCACAGCATCCTCACAGCTAAACTGAGGAAGTGTGGACTGGACAATAAGGTAGTGGGGTGGACTGGGAACTGGCTGAAGGAAAGAAGCCAGAGAGTTGTGGTCAATGGGGCAGAGTCCAGTTGGAGGCCTGTATCTAGTGGAGTGCCTCAAGGGTCAGTTCTGGGGCCAGAATTCTTTAATATATTCATCAATGACTTGGATGAGGGAATAGAGTGACCGTCAGCAAGTTTGCTGATGACACCAAACTGGGAGGAGTGGCTGACACGCCAGAGGCTGTGCTGCCCTCCAGAGACCTGGGCAGGCTGGAGAGCTGGGCGAGGAAAAAATTAATGAAATATAACAAGAGCAAGTGTAGAGTCTTACATCTGGGCAGGAACAACCCCAGGTTCCAGTATAGGTTAGGGAATGACTGTTGGAGAGCAGTGTAGGGGAAAGGGACCTGGGGGTCCTGGGGGACAGCAGGATGGCCATGAGCCAGCACTGGGCCCTTGTGGCCAGGAAGGCCAATGGGACCTGGGGTGGATTAGAAGTGGGGTGGTCAGTAGGTCAGAGAGGTTCTCCTGCCCCTCTACTCTGCCCTGGTGAGACCTCATCTGGAATATTGTGTCCAGTTCTGGGCCCCTCAGTTCCAGAAGGACAGGGAACTGCTGGAGAGAGTCCAGCGCAGAGCCACGAAGATGCTGAAGGGAGTGGAGCATCTCCCGTGTGAGGAAAGGCTGAGGAGCTGGGGCTCTTGAGCTTGGAGAAGAGGAGACTGAGGGGTAACCTCATTCATGGTTGTCAATATGTAAAGGGTGAGTGTCACGAGGATGGAGCCAGGCTCTTCTCAGTGACAACCAATGACAGGACAAGGGGCAATGGGTGCAAACTGGAACACAGGAGGTTCCACTTAAATATGAGAAGAAACTTCTTCTCAGTCAGGGTGACAGAGCCTGGACCAGGCTGCCCAGGGAGGTTGTGGAGTCTCCTTCTCTGCAGACATTCCAACCCGCCTGGACACCTTCCTGTGTAACCTCATCTGGGTGTTCCTGCTGTGGCGGGGGGATTGGACTGGATGAGCTTTCGAGGTCCCTTCCAATCCCTCACATTCTGTGATTCTGTGATTCTGAGTAAAGTAGAGTAGTGTAGCATAGCGTAGCATAGCATAGCTAGAGTAGAGTAGAGTAGAGTAGAGTAGAGTAGAGTAGAATGGAACCAGAAGAAGAGAGGAGAAGAGAATATTGCAGATTAGATATTTGTAATGAGTCCAGATTCTCCTGAACCAGGCTGGTCGAAGGTGTGAGTGACTCAGCCCTTTGAGAGACAAAGCATTTATCGGTGCTTGACATGTCTACATGGGCTTGGGGAGGGGGATTATAGCATCGATAAAGACCTTTGTTTTGAGGCTCCACCTTCATCTAGAGCTCAGGGGTTTCATCCCCAGTTTAGCAGAATCATCAGTGGTTTGGCCCGAAGGTCATCCTGGGGCATTCAGTATTCTTACATACAGTTTTATAATGGAGGGAGTTTTTCCATCTTTGTATTAACAATGCTGAGTGTCAGATGTTTGGCTGAAAACATCAGTATCGTGCTAGAGCTGAAAGAAGCTCACCCTCCTACAATAGATGCTATTTTATCCTAAATGTGTGATTTTGTTCCCCAGGCACATTCCTATTATGTCGCATCTTCCAGAAATTCTAGATATTTACAGTGCCCCACAGGAGGATAAATTATGAAAAAAAAAAAACATGAAGAAAGATTATGCCTGAGAGGTTTTTCATACACACTTGCCCAAGATGTCCTAAGCTCAACTGAATTCTTGAGTCGTGTAATTCTGACATTACCAAAGAGAGAGGACTAGGGAAGGTAGACACCTGATTTTGTCTGGAACGGGGAGCTCTGCATTGGCACTACCTGGCCAATAGTGGTGAATATTTTTCCCTTAGAGTATTAGTTCAATTGCACTGATTTAAAAATGTGTGTGATGTAAATAAACAAACAAACAAGGTAAGATGTGAAAATTCAGAATATCATACCGCAGTTACGTAGAACTGGTAGTAAGAGTGCTTGGTCAAAAGCATTTGTATCTGTGATATTTTGAAGAAACTCGGAGATAGTTTAGATAAAGTATGGATAAATGCTAGTTTGGTATCAAAAATCTGGATCGAGGTGTTTATTTTGGAGTTTCTGGTGGAAAATACAATTCACATCCCCATTGTAGAAGTCTCCTTTAGAGCATGTTTTCAGAGGTGCAGCCTGTACATGGATAAACAGTTACTAGAGCATGAACAAAGAATGCCTGATTTTAGAAATGTTGTACGTGTTGCCATTTGTACAAAAATGAAGCTGAAAAAACCCCTTAACTTTAGTGCAGCATGCACAGCGATAAAGACACTAGTTGTGAAATGCTGGGTTTATAAGTATAATTCATTATACTCTCTTTGATCCAGTGTTACAAATTAGGGTCACTCGTGTCAGGAGATTAAAACCTTTTTGTCTCTCTTTGATATCAAACTATTCTTTCCCAGTCCCTTTTATCTTGCAAAGCAGCGCTGAATTCCACAGCATCTTTGTCAGTTCGCTCATGTTATTTGCAGCAATCATTTAATTGGTTTTAGAACTAATATTATTTAGTCATACTGTCATTTGCAACAACAGAGTCTCTTTAATATCCTTAAAAATGTTGAGAGGCTCCAGCGTTAGCTGGGTAAGCATATGTAGAAGAGAGACCACAAAGAATTTTGGGACCATGGTGGGAGTGCAAGGTAGCTAAATTGGATAGAAAAAGAAAAAAAAAAAAAGTACAAGTCAAAGTAAGATTGTACATCAGAAAAACTACAGCAATCTACTGAAAATTAGTAGATGATAGTCATGAGTAGCTTACAGTGAACCACGGGTACCAGCTTCCCTGAAGCACAGAAATGGGAACTTGGAGAAGCTTGTAAAAGGTGTCCTCAGGGAATCTTCCATTTTTTCACTATGATACCTTTAATCCTAGAATTGTCAAGCCACATGGAAAATAATAGGACTGAATAGTTCAGTCAGTTAAAAGTTAGTATTATTTCTTTTATCAAAAACATTGGGTCTTTCTGTGTTTCTGGAGCCGTTAGGATTTGTATAAACTTTAAAACAAGTGAAGTATTGAACTTGTACTGCTCTTTCTTTTTTAATTTAAGATCATTATCTGTGACTAAGCAGACTCTAGTCAATAGAAAGAAAGAACTTAAAGCCAATATTTTTTAACAGATGATTCAACGAGAGGCAGAAGTAAAGAATAAGGTAACTGCTGTGGCGTTGACAGACTCTGTTCACAATGTGTGGCATCAAGAAGTTGGGAAAACTATTCGAGAGTGGATGCGAGAGGTGAGGCCGGGTTTTTTTTAAAGAGTTGGGGGATATACATCTGTATGTGGCTCTATAAACACGTCTTTATCTGCTGACCTCTTCCATTTCTTTAAGGTATGAAAGACAGCACATTACAGGAGCACGGAAACTGCGTGCCCATGCCAGCCCCTAAAATAACCGAGATTAAAGCCATTTCTGAACTTCAAAGGTAGCAGTCACAATAATAAGAATTGAGTCCAGTGTTTCTTCCCACTGCACAGCAGTATCGACACATAAACCGAGGCAGCCCGTGAGCTGCCCAACGTCTGGAGCAAAGTCCTGGGTGAACCTGGGGCTCCTGGCTTCATCTGGCCAAGGTGGAGAAGCACCTTTGGGCTCTTCGTGACTTAGTTTGAGGATTTGCATGCCTGGCAAAAGCCCCTTTCTCTCAGCAGTTTTATGAGATGTTACTATTTCTGAAGTGCTCTGGAGTTTTCGGGTGAAAAGTCAGAGTATTTGCCACTGTGCAACTACCAACGGTGTGTTGGTCCAAGATGATCTGGTGTTGGTCCATGGCCAGCATCACCGAGTTCTACCTTTGGGTGAAGGATGCTGCTGTGCGTTCATTATTCTTTTAATCTTTAAGTATGGGGTTGCTGACCGCTTGTAAAATCACATTTTTTTAAAGCAGGACCAACTAAATTTCCATTTATAAGTCTCTTCCTCAGCAGATCAGGCTCATGTCCACGTTTTCCACATTCCCGTTGCAGAACTCTAAAACAATAGGTGCGCGTGGCAAATTTGAACTAGGCACATCCTGAACTTTTTGTGAGATTTTACTTTTTCCTGTGGATTTAGTGAAACTTTCTGTGCAGATGGCCTATTCCTAACTTAACCTTACAGTTTTATAGGCCGTGACTGATGGGAATAGAGAATCACCTGGGATGCAGCCTGACAGCTCTGACTTAAATGTTAAAAATATAAAGAATGGTAACCCCTACAGGCTCTGTCAGAAAAATTCCCATTTTCTTTATGGGAAATCAAAACCTTAAAATATATGTTATGTAGTAAAACTGAAATTTTAAATCCTGTAATTTGAATCTGACAACTCCATTTTTCTTTAAGCATTTAGTCTGAATAAGACAAGTGCATTACCTTTAATTTCATTTGCAGAAAGTAGATCTTAAAGAATAAGTTAAATGATTAATGGCCTAAAAAGTGGATGGAGTGTCATAACTTACATTAGCATTGAAAATCTCCTATAAGAAAGAAGAATTTTACATATGTGAAGTGTGGCTGAGTGGTATTAAGACTAGCGTATCACCTGGATATCTCTTACTTTAATCAGGTTTAAGGCTACTGGTAAAATGAATAATAATTAAAATATACACCTAATCGCTGCCTGTCTGTAGGGCTAATTGCTGTCATTGAAAGAATGAATTGTTAAAAAAGTAATTCTTCATTGGAGCTATCTCTCCTGTATCATTGGTGGCCTATTTTTAGTACCTATAGAAGTCATGATTTTTGAATTTATTAGGAGCTGTGATGAATGATAAAACAAATCATCCATTTACATATCTTGACACTGCTTTCGAGAATACTTATTTCTTACAGGCAAGTGTCACATTGTATATAAAAGCTGGTTAATTGTGTGCTAATCTTCTGTATTATCTCCAGCTCTCTGATGTAGTGTTCTATCAGTAGTTAATATTAATTTTACTTATTTCAAATGAATGTAATACTTCATAAAAATTCTACTTCTTTTATAATTTCTACCATCTTACATTTGCAATTTCACATTCAGCTGTTAATTAAAATTATACATGCAAATTGTGAAATGTATAATGCTTTACTACTTTAAACCTTAAAGCCTTTGTGAAATACTTCCATTTTAACCATTTTTTACTAAAAAAGTTACATTACTGGGTAGTGTGTTTGTTTTCTTTTTTTTTTTTTCCTTCCATCGAGTTCAATAGTTTCATTGATCTACTGTTTCTTACAAAAATCTGCCATGCTTTGTGAACTTCACTTTCTAATCTCATACAGCAACCCTTCCTTTATGTTGTTCCTGCTCTCCCTGGTCCCAGAACAGTAGGGTTGCCTTGACAAATCTATTCAAAAGCCATTCCTCGCCCTTTATTGGTGGGGACTGAAGCCTTTGAAATTCTCTCCTCACTGCAACACAGCTGACATCTTCTTCCAGACAGAATGAATTAAGGAAATACAATAAGACACTTGATCTACCAGTCAAGGATCTTTCCACAGTGAGGACGGACTCCATGGTGCACAACTAGGGCAGCAAGCATCTACAAATACACAATACATGCTTGTTTACCGGAATAGCAATCATCCATTTTTACAATCAAGATTGATAGGATGATTTTTTAAAAATCTGTCTGAAAATTCATTGGGTCTTTCCAAAAAATTGTGTGTTCTTGGCTTGTTTGTTTTTTGCTGTTGGTTTTTTTTTTCCCTTAATGAAGTTAATCAGGTTTTCAGAAAGGGAAAACTCAGATTTGCGATAAGAGAAGCCGTGTAGATCTTTTAGTCCAGCTGGCAATCATATTTAAAAAGTAGTTGCTTTATGATTAAATCTTCAGTGGTTTTGGTGTAGTTTCAGCATATTTTATTAAAAGCACATTATTTAATACTTTAATTCATATAGTTCCCTGGACTGATAGTATTTGGAGCAAAGCATTTAAAACAATTCATGGTAAATTCATCATGCTCAGAGGTTCAGGAATGAAACGTAAATGTAAATGCTTCCTGAACATAATTCCCTGAAGACCAGTATTTGCATTTTTAAATGTTCATGCACAATTCATCTCAGCTGTATTTCCAGTTATTTGAATATTAATCTGCTATCGTGATGGCTTTCATTCAGTTATAATCTGTTGGTTTGTGGTTTCACAACCATTCTTTCCGCAGTGTACTCCATCAAAACACCCTGGAAAATTCTGATTTCTTAATGTTTGCAAGCGAGCGGGCTCAGTGTTTTTATCAACACCTGTTTAATGACTAAGAAAAGCTTAAAACATGCAGTGGATAATTCAGGCACTGTTTGGTCCAAGGTTTAGTCCACTGGCACTCAAAATAGCACTTGAAGACATGCTATTTAAGCACATTTACAAATATCGCGAATTATGGTCATACTCTTTTTATTTTTCTAGTATGAAACTACGACATTTCACCTCCAGTTAGTGTGAATAAGCTAGCATGGCATACCTTCCCATCCCAACAGGGACTGGTTGTATAAATTCATTTGAGTATTTTGGTGTGATCACTGCCCTTACGTACAAAGCCTGTGTGTATTTTTCGCTCTGGGTTTTTGGCCTGCCCCAAAAATTTCCCATCTGCTCCCACAGAACTGCTGCAACTGGGTGTCCAGCTCCGAGCCCCTGGACACGTCGGTGGAGTCAATGCTGCCGGATTGTCCCCGCGTCTCCGCAGGTACATGAGCTTGTCTGCAGCAAAGAAATAGTTATTTACAAATGCGTTTGGTTCTGGATGCATTTTAACCCTTCTGCAGCAAGATGGGGTTGAAAGCTGCTGCTATTTCATACGGCCCACTGTTAATTTTTTTTTTTTTTTTTTGCTTTGAGTGGGATTTAAGTTTTCTTGTCTACTTGTAGCTTACATTTTTCTAGTCTCTTTGGCTTTAAGTAAGTGGTGACACTATAAGTAGGACCTTAAGAAAAATAACGGTGATGATGAAACTGAGAAACATATCATAGATCCTTGAATAAATACCTGACTTTGTGTAGGCAAGAAGGTTTTAAAGAAGTGCATTAATGAAAGGTGCAGCTAAGAGAAATAAGACACCTTCCTGAATCCTGATCAGCAAAAGTCTAGTTGACGTAGCAAATTATTCACAGTGTCCAAGAATCTTGATGTGAGATTTCTGTTGGTTTGGAAACATTCAGCTACACCCTTTTATTAATGAGTCATGAATCATAAATCATAAGGAGCACATAAAATAATACACAGAGACTTTTGTTAATGTGTAATAATTCTAGCAAGTAGACGTAGTTGTCACTGTAACAGGAAAATCTCAAATCTCTGTAGGAAAGTAATCTAAAATACATAAAGCTGTTACTGAACTTTCATGTTTGATTATCAGATTTCCTAAAAGCTGTGGGTAGCGTATTTCTGTAGAATATAAAATCAGGTTCAAAGGAAGACACAGCCTATACAATATTAATTTAGAAGCTGAAACAGTGTTTGACCTTGCTCTGCAAGACGCAGTTGTTCGTTTGACAAGTTAGAGATTCGTATCTGCCTGGATTTGTAAGGTTGTTAATGAGACCTAACCTTGCAGATGAAATTTGGTTTGCTGCAGGGTATTTTTAAGGCCTGGAAAATTTAGCAGTACTTTGTTCGAGGGCTAACAACAACCAGAGACCTGTAATCGCATTTCTGCTGTGTTCTGGGGTCTAACCATGCACATCATCATCTCTGTACCGATAGCATTGACATCGCTCTTTAGTGCTTAGGGACATAAAATATTACTAAAATTTTCATAGATTCAACATTCATTTACCAACTTTTTGCTCGTTCCGGGGAGAGTACAGAGTTTAAGAGGAAAAAAAACTGTTCAGTAGCAGAATTCCTTAAAACAGGATTGACTTTCAATCTCTGATGTCTGTGTTGCTGTTGTGCAAGAGTACGAGTTATAGAGGTCATTTTAGTGATAGCAACCAGTCAGTATTTACAGTACTCTTGCTGATACTGAAAATCCTCTGTGCTCTGTGTTCATCCTGTGTAAATAATGCAAAAGGTATTTTATAAAAGAAATCCTAAGTATTATTCAAAAAACAGACTGATGCTTTAATAGGGGTGTGAATAAGTCTTAATTTTACATTTCTATTGGGGATGGGTCATAGTGGGCATAATGTTTATACCCCACTCAATGAACTCCCAGCTAACTGAAGTCTTTGGCAGAAGAATTAGTTTAAATGGGGTAGGATTTCAGCCAATAAAAGTTGTAAAAGTTGGCTATTTTTGTTTCTTGCATACATACAATGCCACTAAACTAAGATTACTGATGTTTTAGAAGTTCTCGTGGGAGGCTTTGGACAGTAATTTAAATGGAAGCTAACTTTTTCCAGTTTTGTTCTTTGTAATATAAGGACGGTTTAGAATAGTATAACCTTATGTGACCACTGCTGAACGATCAATTTACTCATATGTTTTTGTTTATATTTCTTATATTCATGTCTTATATGGACAACTGTAAGACATTTGCAGAGGAACAAGTGAATAATTCCTACAATGTGCTTATACGAGCAACGGCATAAGCCTGTGTTAGGGTAATCCGCAATAAATTTATGAAGTGCTACTAGATGTAGGAGCATTAGTACTTAATGTGAGAGATTTTATTTCACATTTCCTGAGAACTGCAGTACTGAAATAGCCCACATTCCAATACTGGCAGCATTGCCCTTGGTATTTCAGTGACTGGCAGTGAAAGCAATCAGAGCAACCAGAGGAAGGTTTTTTAAAATAAGCCTTTTGCAGAAGGAAGATTCGCTTCTCTTTTCTGCTTGGAGCCCCATCTTTTTATCTGTGTTTGCACTGAGAAGTAAGTTCAGGAGTAACTTGGTCACACCTTGTGAGCCAGCTTTTCCAAAAAGGGTCTAATAATCAGACATTCTGCACATTGGGATTTACAGTTTGTTTGGGAGCAGTGCCTACTTCAGATGATGTTGCAGTCTCTTGCTTGCATTTCCCTTAAAAATCACTAGAGAGAAATAAATGGCCATCAAAATGGAAAAACAACTTGTATTCCCAGATAGAGTTGTTGAAGCTTTTGATTAGAGCATTATTAAGTAATTAAGATGTTTGCCGCAATTCATTCATGTCTTACTCAGTTACAAAAAGGAATGAATAGACTTTAATAATTAAATGTTGGGGTGTGAGAACAACAATACAGAGAAAGCAAGCCATAATAAATCAATTTTCTGTGCTTTTGGCAAGAGGTCTGGTACTGTGAAGGTCCCACCTTTTTGGCCTTTCCTCCACATTTCAAGGATTTGGTCGCATGCTCACGCCGTAGTTTAATGTCCTCCCGTGACAGGTTATCATCACACCAAAGAGATTGTCCTCTAAAAACTTTCCCATGTAATGCAGTTGTCCTGTGTGGTACAGGTAATCCAAAAAAGCCTCCCGTGCTGTGTTGAGAGACGTATCTCCCAGCTCAAACAGACCTGGAGCTCCCGTTGAGTCTGTCTGCCCAACACTACCCGTCTTGTTACCCTTCCCGTATATTTCCAAGAACAAGGCATTCCTCCTCACTGGAGAAGAGTCCACCACTCTCCCTCTGTCGTTTATCTGCTTATCAACGTTCTCCTCTGCTCTTTCTCTGGCTCACAGCCCTCTCTGGTCTCCAGCTTTGGACCGTTGCACCAGTAAGGTCCTCAGTTGTGGCACGATCACCTCCTTGGCCTGGAGGAGCCCTCTGTCAGTCTTCTGCCTTCAGTCTATGTTAAAAAAGCTCTATCTCCTACCCTCTTCACTTTCAGCCCTCATTAAGGACCTCTGTTAGACCTCAGGTCATCTCCTGGCTCAGTCTTAATCCACCTTGCTAATGGAGTCAAACCAGAAGACCTCGCCTGTGTCTCAGAGGAGATGAATCCATTTCCTGTCTGAGATACAAGCAAATGCAGGGTGGAGAAAGGTGAAGACATTAAAAGCATTCTGTAGCTTAAAGATGGTCAGATAAAATGGAGTAGGGCTGGGAGTCTTCCTGGTCAGAAGATTGGAGGTCAGCTTGTATTTGGATGCAGACAACGGGATGGACGTTTTAGTGACAGGTTGTGCTGCACCACCGCAAACCATGGTTGTGGTTCACTGAAGGTCTCTGAGACCTTTCAAAGTTTCTCCTAGTGGTGGGGCAGGAGGTTCACAAGCCCTTTGGGAAGCTCCTAATGGAGCAGCCACTGGGAGGAACAGCTGAAAGTGGGGATGGGAGGAAGCACATCCATGGATCTGTGTCCATCTCTGTTGCTGTTCGTGAATTAAATTACTTTGATTTCAAGGTAGTGGCCTGGACATGACCCCAGGAATGGCATTGTAAATTCTGCCAGGTAAACACAGGCTTAGTTTTCCTGACTACAAATATTTTGGGGTGACTCACGGGGAGCACCTTAGTGTTTGGATAAGACACATTCCTTAGCTCGTGTTTCTGCCGGTGAAAGCTTTTTATTTAGGAGAGAAGAGTAAACTTTGCGGTAATTTGCCAAAGTGGATATGCACCAACACTCATTTACATAATCAAATAAAAAGAACTTATTGTAACATTAGCAGAATGAATTGCCTAATCAAATCCTTTGAAAGTCTTTCTAGCTGACCCCCAAAATCACTAGCTATTCTTTCAGCAGTTGCAGCCAATGTAGTTAAAACATTGTAAAATAAGGAAATTATAACATCAAAAGACAAACAAGATGACACAATGGAATGAAACGTTGACAGTAATCAAGAAAAGCTCTATTCACGGAAGAGCCTAGACTTGAATATGTGTCTCTGTAATAGGGAAGAAGTGCAAGAATTAATACATGTAGCTGAATAAAGTGATCTCAGGCTGGCAGAAGAAAAACAAACTCTTAGTTTTGGGGGACAGGTATGACCCATGCTGGTGGTGCCCTGAACAGTACCCTGAGGGAGTCCTCAGGATTATGTTTCATGGTACCAAGCACCAAGCTTGACTCTGTATGGTACATAAAACCATTTAGGCCAACCAAGCACAACTTTTCTCTTTTTACTTTGAATTCAGAAAAGATCCTTAAGATTATTTCTAAAAGGCTACTGCCTGTGCTTTTAGGGTTTTACAGATAAATAAATAGAAAGGAAAAAATGGCTTCACAGAATGGTTGGGGTGGGAAGGGACCTCCGGTCCAAAGCAGGACCACCTGGAGCGGTTTGCCCAGGACTATGTCCAGCCTTCCATAAGCTCCGCTGCATGTCAATAAAGAAACCATGGTGATGGTAATTAATATTCACGTAAGGTCGTGAGGTTTTTATTGCTATACTTGCTCTAACTTCCAAAAAGACCCCACCAGTGATGTGCTGGAGAGCTGTGTAGGGTTTAAGTCCATATGTGGGGGAGTATGGAGTGGAGGTGGTGGCCGTTGTCCAAACTCGGGTACGACAGTCAGCTTTGCACTGCCGGCATCAAAAGCAGGTCCTTCACCTCGCAAAGAGCTTCAGAATGTGGTGGTTTTCTTGCTTTGCCTTTTCGAATCCTTTCAGCTGGTGGAGGTGGAGGGGGCTAGTAGAGCTTGTCCCAACAAGAAGCAGGGTTGTCATCCGTTGAGCCTCTCCGTAAAAACACAGCCAAAAGCATCCCTGCACATGTTAAACACACACTGTGTACTTCAAGGCTTGAGGTTTTCTTTTTTTTTAGAGATTTTTCTGTATACACATAAGAGACTTGGAGTTCAAAACAAATGAAAGATGAGATTCTGCAGAGCTCACTGAAAAACAGGGAAGAGCTTGTTACCTGCTGGTTTTGAGTCCTTGGCATAGCTTGATTTAATATCAAGACAAGAATATGATACTAAACAGTCCCCTCGAGACTGCTGCTTTGTGCCAAGTAATAGAATAGCATCAATAATCCTTCCACGGGGCTACAGTAAATTTAAGTAAAGTTATTCTGGACTGTTAGATCTGCTTAAAAGCACTGATCCAGGAAAGCGAGCGCATCACTTTGCACAGCGAGCCTTTCCCCCCGCACCAGCTCATCCAATAAAGCCCCTTCTGACGAAGCTTCTGTCGATACTGGGGAAACCACGAATTACCCATCAGACTGCAGAGGTGGCAGGTTTTTTTGTTGGCTTTGCCTAACGGGTGACTCCTGCCTGCTGCTTGAAGAGTTCAGTTGCGTTATTTTATTTTTTTATATATAGAAAAGCCTCGTCTGGCTGCAGATGCACCCCATGCTGGGCAGATTCTGGGGTTCAAACGGAAGGATCTCCAGCGAGGTTAAATGGGCTCCTCAACACCGCAGGGTCTGTGCGCAGTGGTAATTGTTGAGTGAGGCTTGTGACAGCCTTAGGGACAGACCAACTTATTCCTGTCCGTTTTTTTTTTTTTTCCTTAGCTTTGTTTGCACCACGCTGAATCACCACTCTTACACATTTATGCATTTTTCCTTAACAACAAACGAGGCAGAAACAACCATAAACTGTATCAAGCACTGAGACAATACCTGGCTCGTCCACTTTAGCCCAGTTTACCAGTGCTTCTCATTTTTCACTCTTTAATCTATTTGTTGAAGACCATTCTGGGCTGTTTTCTGACATTAATATTTTGTGACTGGGCATAGGTGTCCAATAACTCCAGCAATAGAAGACTTACATTATAAGCACACACTTTTTACAGTAAGGGAGATTAGGCAATTTACCCATTTCGCTAAAAATGTTATTTCGCATTCGTCAGTCATTCATGGAGATTAAGATTACAGTAATCAGTGTTTACTGTAAACCTCTTTGCATTTTACGTCTTCATGTGCATGTAGTTCTGTCAATAAAAGCTTTTCACTATGGAGAAAAGATTAAACGCCACGGCACTTTGTCAAGGCAGCGGGCTCCTGTGTTTAGCTGCGTATTAATTTGTTTTAAGGTATTTGTAGCGTTAATAGCACAAATTGGGAAATGCGAGAGTCTGCAGCGTGCCGGTTGCTCCGTAGCCCTGTGTTAGCATCCTCACAATCTGCAAGCACTGGTCCTGCGCTTCCATTTCTGCTGCCATACAGCGTCTGTCGGGCACTGGAAATTATCACAGAAACTTGGAAGCGTCAGCCTGTCTTAGCCACAACTCTGGCAGCCGCTGCACTAAGTCCAGCTTTAACTAATGTCTTCTTAGTGCAGAAGTAAGTGGCTTTTTCTCCACACTTGATTCTTCAAAGGCGCTCTGCTTTTATTCTCCTGCTCAGCCTCAGGTGTTGCAGGCAGCTTTTAATTTCATGTATAATACCTAGCTGGATGTGAGCTCACATGTTGTGTTTTGAGTAGCTTAAGCTTTACAGAACAAAATCTATAAAGACCTGTTGAGCAATATTGCAGATTCTTTTCCAGAATGCCAGATCCTCAAAACTAAATGTGAAAATGTGAATCTGAAAGTGTTGATTTGAATTACCAGATGTTACTGCACTCAGAGACTTTGATTTTCTAATCATTTCAATTTTTTAATTCATTTTTATGGCGCTTTCTATGACCAGCTAGGTCTTCAATACTGTTATTTTTCAGGACAAAACACTCATCTTTGTGTACCATTCTACAAAATAGTTACATGTATTTGAGACAGTACTGGTATTAGAGAAACTATTAATATTTAATGAAAAATTATTCTTGTACTCAAACATATGTATTTATCATTGCATTTTCTTAGAGTACAGTCAACGAGTTTGATTAATGTATGCTTGTCTCAAAGTCCCTGAGGCTTTGATTGTGATAATTGTAAATAATGTAAATTATTACAGCCAGATATTTCCTACAAAGTGTTTGACAACGGTTAGAGTGCTGTGACCATTGCTTCAAATAATACTTAACGCTATCTCTTTAGTGCTTTCTATGTACATGTCTGTCTACGTGATGGCTGAAGTCTTACTCTGATGTGTGACTGCAGAATCTTGAGTTCAGGGACTTATTCTTCAGTGATCGTGCTTCATCTCGGTCCATATGGATGGCAGCTAGAAGGGGTGTTGCTTCGCTGGACTTCTGCACGGTGGTGTTGAAATGCTTGTGCCATGATTCCTTACAGCACTTAAGAGTACAACAAATAACGAAAACATTCATGTTTCGAAAAGGCAGATGCAACTTCACTACAAGTATCAGAGTGACAGTTTAGACTGACACTTTCTAAAAGAAACTGTGTTAAGTATAATTAAGTTGTTGCTAAAAAGCCAGTCTAGTATTAGTTCAATCTGCACTAGTTTTGTCTTTGGAAGGGTAAAAACTAGAACAAGAAAAGCAACAGAGCTGGTGAGAGGCTGGAGCACAAGTGTGATGGAGTCACCATCCCTGGAGGTGTTTAAGAGATGTATAGATCAGGTTCTCAGGGACATGGGTTAGTGCTAGAGTTAGGTTATGGCTGGACTCAATGATCTTGAGGGTCTCTTCCAACCGAAGTGATTCTATGATCTCATGAGTCCATGGTTCTGTGAAGCTGGGACTCAAATTAACTTCTTCCTCCAAGGCATGTCAGAATACACCCTAGCAGAAAGGGGTGTTTTTCCACTTCTCTTACTTCTTCTGATGGCAACAAAATTTTCTGTTTCATCCTCAGCAGCTTTATGAAGCCAGAACATCTGTAAAGGTGGGATCTAGTCCATCAGTGTAAGTGTAAAACCTGTATTTGTGCTAGAGCTCAGCACCTGTAAGGAGGTATTCCCTGAGAGATATAATCCAAAATTCAATAGCACAATTTTTATTTGCCTTTTCATGGCATCCAAAAGATCATTTACATTTCAGCTTGCATTTTCTGTCAGAATCCAAATTTGGATTTGGTAGAATTTTTCAAAATGTTCACTTTCACTTGAAAACTTATAAACTTTTTTCATAAATGTGTATAGTTTAGGCCAGGAAAGATATTTATTTCACTTATTCTCCACTTTTATATAAAGGTCTTTAACTTTTGATCAGATGTTGTTATGCTGAAATTAATTACTTGCATTTGGTTAAAGTGTGTCTTCCAGAAAGTCATCCAGCCCTGGCTGGAAGGATTCAAGAGATGGGGAATCCGTTGCTTCCTTCCCTTTGTAATTTGTCAAATAATTAAGAGGAGTGGCTCATTTCTAGTTTGACTTTGGTTTCAGGTGCCAGCCATTAGGTCTTGCTGTGCTTTTTTCTACTAAGTTAAAGAGCCATTTAGTACATTTGCTTTTTCTCCATGTGAATTAGATACTGGAATCAAGTCAAGACTCAGTTTTCTTTTGAGAAATGGAATAGAGTTCTTCAAGTCTCACTGCACATTAATTTCTCCATGTTTCAAATGCTTTTGTACGTTTTCCTGTGGTGTCCTCAGTCTTTCAACATCTTCTCTTTGAAACAGACCTGTGTGCATCTCAGATCTTCACTACCTGATTGTCTTGCGTTTCATCAGCCAGCGGTCACATTTGACCCTTTAATCATCGTCAGTTTAGGAGGAGCTTGTCCAGCATTTCCCGATACTCTTTCTAGAGCTGCTGATCTTCATCTTGGTTCTAAAGTAGTGTTATGAAACATTACATTTCGCTCTAAACAAACAAACAAAAAAAGGCAGCCATATTTCTTATTGACAACCATTCTCCACACTTACACAAGCTTTACCACCAATTAATTTAGCCATCAGTAACATCTCTATTCAATAGTGGTTTCTCCGTGACAGCTTCGTTTGCAGATTACTGAAGATTGCAAGTTCTCAGAAATATCAAATAATAATTATTTTCAACCTGTTTTCCTGAGCAAACAATAATTCTACAGTTGTGCCATTTGTCCCCTCTTGAATTTATGAAACGTTGATCAGTTGCTGCCTATTTGAAGTTTTAGCTGTAATTAAATTTCACCAAGCTTTGTGATATTAGTTGACAGCACAGAAGGAGAAACAAGGAATGTATCTTCCTAATTCAAGGAAGAGTTTTTAATTGCTCCTGTGAAAGGCAAAGAACAGTAAAAAATAAATAATGTTAAATACGGTGCCTGGAAACAAACAGGTATCAAAGCAGCCAACTGTGGCAGGTAAGTGGCTCCAGTGAAATGCCAGTATAGAGGGCCTTTTTCCCAGAATTTTCGTGTGAAACCTGGGAAGAGCAAAAAATAGTTGCTGTAAAGAAAAGAAAGACAAAGGACTTTCTAAAAATTCATAGGAAAGTTAGCATAATTTGTGCTGCTGCTCAGAATTTTCAACTAATTATATTCTTAATTAATAGACTCCAGTATCACAACATCGGGGGTCTGAAAGGGATTTTTAGCATGCTTTAGCTTCATCAAAAGAAAATGATAACTTATTCTTTGGGTCCACGGTATTAGGGCAGGAAATTATGGACCTGTATATCGTTTTTTCTATTATTTTTCTTGAGATTTATTGCAGGCTAACTGTGCAAATAGTCTTTTCTGAAAGTTGGATTAGGATTTTTCCCATCTTCTGTAACTTCTCTGCTATTTTAAGTTTTATTTTAAATGAACATCAGTAGCCAGTTATCTGGTTTATGACTCTTGAATACAAACTCTGCAAGCCTGACAATTTAGAAATATTTATCCCTGAGAAGATATTGATGAGTAGCAAGAAATAATGTACTTCATCAAACTCTTCGCCATTTTTTTTTCCAAATAGAGAACAGAAACTTATATTGAAAAATTTCATACTTTCTTCATTGTTATTTACAGTTTCACCATCTCCATCTGAAAATGAAATACGTTTGCATTTGTTGCCTATATAAATAACAAAGTTCTTCATTGTGCTAAGTTTGCCAGCCACAGATTCTTTCTCCTTAGATAGTTTCAGCTTTCCTTATTCTCTCTTTATGCTGATAACAAGCTATTTCCACCTTTTTTCTGTATTCCTTGACTGATTTCGTCTTTCTCAACCAAGAGGACTAAGGCTCTGTCCTGCGTTCTTTTGTCACCCGGCAAACTTTTTGAAAATATAATTTATTCGTTTGTGTTTAAATATCTCATCTTGACTAAATTTGCTGAGAAATCTTGAAGAAAACACCCTTTTTGAAGGACCGAGTGTGTGTGTTGCCAGCTGAGGCTTCTCCCTGCTCAATCCCACCCAATGTCATCAGGACAAGTTCAGAATGATCTCATTCGTCTTTATCCATCACAACTCTGCCCAAAATGGCAAAATAATGAAGAACTTTATACCTTTTTGTGTTAGAAAGTCAACATTCTGAGTTTTTAGAAACTTTTAATGTTTATGACCATCAGGATCCATCTCCTGAGCTGACGCCTTCCAGGCAGGAAGGCAAAGGGAATGAGTAACGGTAGTTCTGGAATAGAGCACCACATCCTCACCACTTCTGTTCACTTGAATCACTAAATAGGTAATAAACAGGCATTTTAATACTTCAGGCATATAAATTATCTTAACAGCTGTCAGTAATGCCAATTATATCAAATTCCTGCTCATTGCTGTGATTGGACAACGAACAAGAATTGGAAAAACTCATAACAGTGGCATGGAATTGATTTTAACATTCCTTTTCTTTTTCTTTGCCACATAAATTAAATTTATTTGCAACACATGGAGGTTAAATTTGTATCATATTTGCCTTCTTAGCACCCTGCCCTCGAGTTGCTAATTTAACAGTTTTCTGGCTGCTCCAGCTCACTCTCAGCCGAGAAGATTATTTTCCCAACCTGTGAGATAACCAAAAGATGAGAAACATGGAGCCCCGCCATGCCATTTTTAGAGGCCCTTTTCACAGTATATTTGCACTTTAAACTTTTTCCTATCAAGGAACATGCCTATATCTGGAAAAGCCAATTTTCTGTTGGGAAGACTTGCCGTTTTCTGCTAACCAGTGTCAGCAACTAATCTTGTCATGTTAATGTACAGGGACGGTTAAGTGACTTGTTTTAAATGCACTGTGATTGTTAGCTATTTATTAAAAGCAAACAACTGCTTGTAACTAATGTTCAGATGTTGGTTGTTTACACAAAAAGTGTTAGCGACAAGGGTAATTTAAGCTGACATATATTCTCACATTATGACATGAAAACCATCATCTATGTGGTAATTATGTATAATATATACCTTAATATTGTGAATACTTATGTATTCCAATAAATATTTTGATTTGGTGAGCCACATTTATTAAGTAAGATTTTTAAAACTATCTTTCAGTTTTTATGTGAAAGAAGGGAAAAGGGCATTTACCTCACATTAATCCTTTCTGTTTAGGTAGGTTTACAAGACGTACCTACAACATCTTAACGGAAAAAATAATCCACATGGTTAATAAACTATTTTAGGTTATGTTTGCTGTTACTGCTGTAAATACAGCAGCCAGCTTGAAGGTGAATGTCACGTACTTCTGAACAAACACCATTAACTGCCCGCCATTACTTTTAAAGACAAGAGCCATCTTTTTGTGAGTTTAATCTTTGTGCAAATAAGGCATTGTGTATAAAAGTGCTAATTACTTGATCTGAGATTTTTATGTTATATCGTTTGAAATCATACATTTTATAAAATGTAACATCCATATATATGATTTTTGTTACATATAAATAAAATCCACATATATTACTCTTAAATAGCTAGGTTAACATGTTTATTTGCGTAATCTGGGGACAAAGTTCTAGATGTCTGCTTATGCAACTTGGTCCATTCAGTGAAATCTGTTCCCTTTTCAGCACAAAAAAAATTCCCATTAAATCCCCAAAATAAAGCACATGCAAGATAGTAGTTGAAGATTTCCTAAAGCTGGACTCTGATAATAATGTGTGTCAGAGCTGCAAGGTAGGATTCGTTTTATTTCAGGAGTGATCTGGACATTCATGATTTTGATGGTTTCCTGCTACTGGTTGCAGAACTCAGGCTCGTGCATTAGGTACAGCTTGCAAATCCAGCACATCTTATGAATCTCGCAAATTTCTTTTGGCAGCTGGGGACCTGATTGAGCTGCCACTGAAGATTTCCAGTGGTTTTGGTGGGTCTCACATCAGTCCTTGAGTCTCTGCAGATCGATATTTTAAACCAAATGCTGAGTGTGAACTAATGACAATTTTTTAAGACCGGGGGTTTTTTTCCTTCTTTTAATAGCTTATGATTATTTTTACGGGTTTTTTGTCTTTTTTTAAATACATTATGAGTATTTTTACCAATGCCTTGCAAATGCCATGCACGTTTTTTGAAAAAGTAGATCATGGGATGGAGTAGGCTCATAGATGGAGAGGCAAGATGTTGACTCAAGCTAATAGGGAGGCTTTTTGTACACGAAGGAGAGGAGGAGCCAGTGACAGACGAAGAATCCAGACATCAGCTTTCATATTTATTGTCTCTGGCTGAGGACAAAGTTTTGCATGTGGATCAAAAAGCTTATGTCTTATTAAAAGTTTAGAAATTCTGGACTAAATGGAAGTATGAGCATTTATATCACTTGCTGCCAGATCATCTCGTTTCGCTTTCTGAGAGCTCTGCTACTTCTTGATGCAGCGAAGTCCTGGTTTCTGCTCATTTTTGTCTTCATTTGAACTACATTTTTGTTTATATGGTTTTAGCAGTGTATTCAAAGCTTGTAGTTTGCACCCACAGATAAATGATGTTATCTTGGTAAAAGAGGTACCAGCAGTCACAGGTGGATTGATTTGTCAGCATCCAAAGCTTTCATCAAACATGTAAAAAATATTCCTCGTGTAAAAGAGGAAATAGAAATTGATTTTGAATAGTTATTCTTTCCACACACAGGCTCTTTTGTTATACGTTTTGTTAATTCTGGTATGATTTTTCTGCACTACATCTCTCTTTCTAAACTTTTCCTCTGATTTAGTGCCTGACTTGATTTAATGCCACAAAATGATTTACTGAAGCTTTACAAATGATATTTCATCCACCAGAGAGACTCTGTGAGCTGAGTGCTGTCCTCAAATACGATACAATATTGTGTTAGCATTAATATGGATATTGATGCAAAATCAATGCAAATAGACTCCACATCTAATCCCACACTCCCTCTCTCAAGTTCACTGCCAGCAACAGCAAGTTAGTTCTTTGATTTCAGTCCTGCATTTGCAGTATTTATGAGAGGTTGTACTTTACATCCTTACTTTGGTTATCGTTATGCCAGCGCACATTAAAACAAGTTTTTAGAACTGAATTTGTTTCAGCATCATTTTCAGGCCCCACTTAGACAAACTCGAGTTCGGGGTTTGGCTTTTTTAGCTTGTGTCTTCCCCTCAGTAAAGCTTCTTGAAGGTTCAGAACGTAATTAATATCTGGCAGGTTGTAGCCATGGTGTGCAGGGCAGGATTTGGCCGTGGCATACAAACTCCTCTTCTGCATGGCTGCAGAAAAAGTGCACTGTTAGGCTGTAATTAGTGTAACTAACAACTAATATGAAAGAGCAGGATAGAGGTCACCACAAGATTTCAAAGGTCTTAACAGGTTAAGGTTGGAGGGCAAGTCTATCCCCTCGCTTAATCTGTTGCCGTATCTTCTGAGATTTGTTGGAATCTTCAGTGACCTCTAACCTCGACGTGTTGCTCTGCCGTAATTTACCAGTCACATGCCATTTTCTTTATTTCGGTCCATTTGGACGGGCATGGGTCTTTGTGGTCGGCATCTCCCTTTTCCGTTCAGATATAAGCGTGCCCAGGTAAACACCTTGAAGACCGCAACTTAAACCACTTCAGATTCATCAGAAACGGGGTTTTTTTTCTATGGTTCATCATGTGGTTTGTAGATGACATTTGACACACTTCAGCTTCGCCATGTCTAAAGAATTGCATTTGTCTAAAGTAGCTTCAAATTGCAGTCTAGAAGCTAATACTGTAGCACTGACATCAATCTATACCTTAATCTTTATCAGAATTGCGCACATTTTAGGAGAAAAATATCAAACTCAGAACGTAAAATGCATAAATGATGTAAGAACTTACCTGCAAAATGAACAAATTTCTGAATTAATGACCGCTATTTAGTACATGCTATAAAGGTATCCAGAAATAGAAAATTTTGAGAGTTGTATTATATAGTATATAGGTGTTACACTCACCAGAAGATCCACAAAGAATCACATTTAAACAGAATTACTTGCATTCTATTACTAACATATCCAGGGCAACATTTTAGAAAACAACTGACAATTTTTATTTCTCAGGTTTAAAATCTAGCTATAATAAAAAACTGGGAATTGTACAACTGTTTTCAAAAGATACTAAATATCAGGCTTTTGTGAGTTGCTTTCGTAAACCTAACTGTCCAAGGATAGTTTTGTTTATATTTTTGTTTAACGTGAAAGCTCTTGTTGGCTAAGCGTGCAACTCAAGGGCAACTTATATTGGGGGAAAAATCAGCAGATATTCCTCCACTGTGTTCCAGTATGGGAAACAAATATTCATCAAGGAAACTCTCCTGTTCCTGAAGGTTTGAGGTTTTTTCCCCCTCAGATGCAGCATTACATCTTCCCATCGCTCCCAATGTACATAGGTGGGTTTCAATAGCGAAAGCAAAGTAGCATGAAGTAAGCCAAACCAAGCATGGGTTTAATTATCCTTTTAACCTATTAAAACACTTTAAAAGAGAGCAAGAGCCACCGAGAGGGAGTAAGAGCAGCCCAGTGGTAGATATAAAGTTCAACAGGGGAGGGGGGAAAAAAATCATACAAGGATATCACAAGCAACGACACTTGGATGGTATTTGGGAAATCTTTTTCTTTCAAGACTATCTTGCGATTAACTATGGGAGTAGCACATCAAAGCTGCACTGACTTCAAAGCTTAGAACCACTTACGGCTTCCAGCTATTACTAAAACCAACCACTTCACCCTGCCAGCGACTCATCTCTGCTGCCTCTTCGAGTTACACCCATTGACGTCGTGCCTTTAGATTCTGGGGAGAGGAAAAAAAACCAAAAAAATCGTAAATTAAATATAGCTGTTCACACCGAAGCAGTGTCAAAGTCGGGGGGAAAAAAAGCAAATGGAGGCATTAAGACATTAAAGATTTAGTGCGGTCTCATTTGGCCAACTCCAACGAAGCCGCCGGTTTTGGGGAGGTTTTCTCGCCGAGTGTTACTCCTGTGTAAAAGCCCCTGAATGAGGCAAACAAACCATTATTGAGGTCTCGGCATTACCTATAGCTTGGCACAAGCTTTGGGACTGCAGGGTGTCTTCATGTATGGAGCACATACCATGAAACCCATCTCTGTTCTGCAGTGACGATCCACATCCCCTGATCTGCAAAAATACCCATTCATGGACCTCAAAACACTTGTCAGTCTTGGGCAACAATCATAATTTATTGCTGCAATATTGTTGATTCTTTTGCATCAGCAGGAGAGCAAACTTTGCATATTTGATATTTTGGGAGTCCCTGAAACAACTCATTTGTAGAAGTGCAGTGCTCTGCTCCACTCTCTGAACTGATATAAAGAGGCTAAAATGTACCTAAATCATAATTTATTGCAGTATTAATATTGTTCAACTCTTAAAACTGTTACATTGTTATTTTCTGATTGGGAGTTTTATGCCTAGGGTTTTTAAAATGGTACATTAATCCCTGAATAAAATTTGTCTTGCAAATGACATGTTAATAGAAAGTTAGGAACAAGTGTGGGTCTTTGAGTGTGTTTTATATAACAGTTTATATGTTAGGTGCAGATCAATGACATGCTCTCTAGAGCTAAATGCCATTAATCCATTTACTGCCGCTCATTGCGATGAAGAGAAATTACCATTGGAAGAGTCGATCATACGTTAAGGGGAATTTCTCTGCTTCCTTGCATAGTCTTATATTTTGAAAATGCCTTTGCGAGTGTTTAAAGCCAAACTTTTTTTTTTTCCTTTATATTTTCCCTTTGCAAGGAAGGAGTTTGGGGGCTCTGGTCACTTGTCCTTGTGCAGCCACCACTGCCCCATTGAGGAGAGTCACATCCTCACCCCCATCCCACCCAAATTAGGTGCATCTGCGGCAAACGTATGGCAGATCTGCCGTATAGAAACATGGAGGCAGTTAATGGGCTGTTTTGTGTGGACTAGTGTTGCCAATGGGTGAAAATAAATGAATTATAGTGTAGCATAATCGGTTGGAAAAAAAAAAGGAGTATTGTCTTTTAAGGAGTTGATGTATGAAAACAGCATACAGGAACTTACTGTTAAATCTGTAATACGTATGGCTGGTGTATAATCTGTCTGAGCTTCCTGACTGGCCAATTACTCAATCAAAATGTCAGATTATTGGAAATAAATTGTTATTGTAGGTCAGGCGTGAAGGTGTGACTCCACCTATGCATGTATGCATTTCACTGTGTGATAGTTGTTTTTTCTTCTTAAAGAATGTATTTCTCTGAAATTAACTGTGCGAACTAGGAACAGCACAGTCATTTGAAGTTCACTGAAAATATAGGAGGACATTGCGTTTCCTGTCCTTATGTTAAACTTGGCTTATTGATTTTTTTGCACAGCTTGCTGCATGGAAATGTGATCTACAGCTATGGCAAGGCAGGCTAACCACGTGTGAATTTGTTAAGTACTGCTGGATTAGCAGGAATCGTTGGACTGTGCAAGTAAGGGGACTTGACTTCTGTGACTCTTTATTTATGACTTAATCAATTAAAATAACAGGTTTTTATTTTATTGGCTGTAAATAAATAAGCACAAATCATCTGCAGAAGCTATTGTTTCAAATGCTTCCTTGTTTTCACCATGTAAAGTTAGCTGTAGTACATATGTAGGCAGAGCTGGAATTGAAGTTGAGGATCAAATATGTAAAGATTCAACAAATGTAGTTAGCTAGTAGTTTAACGCAGAAAATTCAGAAAGGCACAGTGTGTTCCTTAGCTTGCAGGTTTTTTTCTAAACTTGCCATTACTTTTCTTTGTGTATTCTTCACCTGTTTAATCTTTTGCTCCCTTTGCGTTCAAAGATGCCAAGATTGTGGAAGCCACCGGCGCTGCAGCCTGCGTTTCAATGTAGTTACGGCTGTGTGGAAGGCGTTCTTCTGATGTGGGGCTGGCTTGCTCTGCTCTCTACTTTATTAAACCTCCTTAAACACCCCCATTATACCGTTCACCTTGCTTGGCTTCAAAGAGCTGCATAGAGAGGGCGAGCCACAACTCTGCCATCGTTCCTTAGAAATGCTAATTGCCCCATCCACCGTGTTTATAAAGTTATCATTTATTTGCTGTTGGATTGGAGGGACCGTTCTGCAGCTCCAGAATCAAAACAGTAAAATGTCCAAGACAAAGAGACAGAGGCTAAAGATATTTTGGGCGTTCACCTTTTAAAACATTTTCCTCCCTCACCAAAAAAAAAAAAAAAAAGAGAAAAATAACTAAATCAAGAAGTTGTTTCAGGAGACAGCAAAGTCGGCGCTGTTCCTGAAGAACCTCTTGAGTGCAGCCTCACTGAGCCGCTCATGAAAATGATGTGGGTGCATGCCTGGCTTATCAGTCAGTTTACTGGGGACTAATCTGCTCAAAATGTTTGGAATAAGCTAAAACCTGGCTTGCTCATCTAATGAAAAAGGTCAAAACAGAGAAGAAAGTGCCACTGGTTTGTGTTAGGTGACACTGTGCCCTGCTTGTCTAATTTGATTACACAGAGCCACTGGAGCCCCAGGCAAAGCTGATTTTAGCTATAATCAGCTTCTTAACCTTTTGAGAACTAACGTAAACACTACCTACCAGTGGTTAATTATGTTGCTCTGTTACATACAACAAAGTGCAAAGGTAAAAGTGTAGAACCGCGGTAACACGTGTTGTGACAAGATCACTCCAGGGGATTACAGCCCTCTGCATTGTATCTCTGCTCATTGATTCCTTTCTTAAAAATTAAAAATGGGCTATGAGCAGGGAGCATCAGTTTATCAGTTTCAGACAGCATTGCCCTGTCATGCCGCCGCCTCATCTCAAATTCCTCTTATGTACGGAAGGGGAGACCTAGGATGAGCTGGACTGCTGTCGTCCTGGATCTGTTATTTTTTAATTATTTCGGATTAACTTTGTTCTAGTTGTTTGTGATAAAGAGTGGATGTTCCCGTCCTCTACAATGAGCATTTTCCAGAATGTTTTATAAGCCGTTTGGCAGATGCACCATGTCCTTATGAAATGCCTGTCTCTAGGTGGGATAAATGGGATTAATTTTATCTTCAGATATTGCAGATACATATTAGGCAAGAACCAAAAAGCCGAGACACAAAAACTGGCTTTTTGCAGAACCCCCGTATCCTACTTTCCTGTGTGTTTTGGTTCATACAATCCCTCTAGTTTGCTAGGAAATTTGCATTTCCATGAACTTCAAGACTTTTAGGAGACTTCTAAGCCAATCAGCTTTCGGGGTATTTTAAATTTTCCTGACCCATGGTGTTTATGTAAGGAAGCCTCAATCTACTCATCTTAGATACTTGCTGCTCTTATACACTGGCTGCTTGGAGATAGCAAGTTGGCTCTGGATTTTCCACTCTGTAGAAAGCACGTTTATTTTACTCTTTCTGTGTCCCACTGTTTTTGTTAGCAGTGCCTTTTACCAGCATCGTTCTTCTCTGACAGTCTGCTCAGAAAAGCACCCATAATGGATTATAATTATGAGCAGCCTCGTGCTGCCCGTGTGCTTCACGGTATCTCAGGGGGCATCACGGAGCTGAACCACCAGGTCTCAGGACCTTCAGTGCCTTCTGATAGACTGGCAGGGATGTAGTTACACCAGAGAAATAGATGAGACCTTACTTAATTCAGGTGCTTATTTTGTCAACTGAGATTAACAAAGCCATAATGACTAGAGTTGGTAAAGCAGTAATACTAAAGAAAACACCACATCCACAAGAACAACAATAAATAATGACACAACACACAGACACACAAAAATCTCACTGGCACGTGATCCATTGCAGTTACATACAAGGTCAGAGTTGGTTTCCCTTCCTTGCAGGCAATAGTTGTAATGTTTGCCATACACATATTTGTCCATGGCAAGGTCATAGTGTGTTGAGATGGTTTTTGAGCATCAGAGAGGTGGCAGCCGACTGTGGTGGTGAGCAGACCCTCGAAGACTGGACAGAAACGAGAAATAGCTCATTAGCTTCTGAACCTGTTAGGGACTTGGTCTTCTCCTCCGGCTCCACGGAGCTGTACAGATCATGTGGCAAGAGGAAATGGCCTCAAGTTGTGCCAGGGGAAGTTTAGGTTGGATATTAGGAACAATTTCTTCCCCAAAGGGCTGTCGGGCATTGGAACAGGCTGCCCAGGGCAGTGGTGGAGTCACCATCCCTGGAGGGGTTTAAAAGATGTTTAGATGAGGTTCTTAGGGACATGGTTTAGTGCTAGAGTTAGATTAGGTTATGGTTGGACTAGATGATCCTGAGGGTCTCTTCCAACTGAAATGATTCTATGATTCTGTGTTTCCCACGGGAGGTGCACGGAGGAATTTCTGCAGGCAGAAAGATGACCTTCATCTGTTGGTGGCAAATAATGTTTTCTCAGGTTTCATGTGGAGTGCGTACTGCCTATATTACTGCCATGTAACGCTTTTTCCGAGCTACTCCAACCATCCCTGTCTCCTTGCTTTGATTAATAGAAGGAAAAAAAATTCAAGTATTTGTTGTGTATGTCACCATGGCATTGGTTGCATTTTGTGAACTGACAGAAAGCTTCATCTCTAGCAAAACTGGACATCATTCTTCTGAAGCAATGGACTATTTTTCTATGTCTTTTCCTCCACAAAAAAAAAGAAGCGGGATCAGATTCTCTCTTCTGGTCCGGCTGTCAGAGCTGGGAGAAAAAGACTGCTGAGCCAGGTCTGCAAAACCCATCAGTCTCCACACTAAGGACGAGATGTCCTCATGCCTCCTTATTTCCTCAATGCTTTGCAGTTACAGGGAGGTTTTGTGCGAAGTTTCTGCCATGTGAGTATCCACTTTGCTCCAGAATTATTATCTGGGGACTGTTTAGGTCGGGCTCATTGCTTAGTGTAGTACAAGGCAACAAACAGCAACAAGGCAACAGAATTAGAGCCGTGTCTTTGCCTTCAAGAAGGAAACTTTTGGGCCTCTTGCTCAGTAGTTAATTTAATTTCTGGAGCACATGGCACAAGCACAAGCGTTCAGCTGTGTCTTAATCACGGGAGCTGGAGTCAAGCGACAGTCACTTTTCCACCCCTTGAGAATAAATTGCTGCTCTTTGCAGCAGCAGATAGAGGGTAAGTCAACAAGGATGCGTCACTGCAGAAAAGACAAATCTTTTACTGAATTTTCTAAATAAGCCAATAGCTTGCAAAAATATTGGTGAGGCTTCAGCTGGGAGACTGAATGTCGATGGGCAGCACAGCCCCTGAAAGAGGAGATGTGACTGGAGAACCTGCAAAGAAAAGCAGCAAAAGTGATGAGAAGCCTAGAAAATGTGGCCTTCAGAGAAACGGTGGAAAAAAAAATATGAGAAGGCTGAACCTAAAAAAAGAGGACTGAAAGAAAGAACATGGTGGAAATCATCATTTGTGTGAAAGGCTGTCGCAAAGAAGAAAGGAACCGTCTGTTCTCCATGCGCCTGCTGAATAGTAGAAAAAGGGATAAAATTAAATCTCAGCAGGAAAAGCTTGGATTAGGCA
Organism: Caloenas nicobarica; assembly: GCF_036013445.1. Taxonomy (NCBI): domain Eukaryota; kingdom Metazoa; phylum Chordata; class Aves; order Columbiformes; family Columbidae; genus Caloenas; species Caloenas nicobarica. The sequence continues at coordinate 83,123,772 of NC_088284.1, read as the reverse complement.
CTGAGGGAGACTTTCTAACGGTGTGGCTGGAGCGGGGACCGTGGGTCTCCACCGCTGGAGGAAATGGTGAGGCGCAGGTTCGTCAGAAATAATGTGGGTGTCGCAGGTCTTGCTGTGGGCCAGGGCGTGGACCTGGGGACATCGCTGTCACACCCGCCGGTCCATGACTGCACGGATAGGCGAAGGAAAAGCTAAGGGACTGAAAATCCAGAAGACACCAAGATTCTCAGGTTCATAGTTTTTAAGCTATTTTCATGATCTTGAAAACATGCTTTCTGTCTTTTTTAGGGATAACAATAAACTGTACAATACAGAAGCTTAAGCAGTGTGAGATTATAGAAATTTTTTTTAATATTTGCAAAGATAATACATGGGTGAAAGTTGGAGTTTTGGTCTCTGTTGGGTGTGTTGGGTGACATTATCTATTGATTTTGGCAGGATACAGGGGACTGACAGTTATTGATAACACTGTCCTCCCCAGTCTGATGTACAATAGCAAAAGAAAATCTGATAGGAAGTGTTAACCAGGAAGATATTATCTCTTGGCATTGTTTTTGGTGTCCATAATGCCCCCAGTCAAGGAGTAAAACAAATATTTCAAATTGCTGAGGTGGTCATTCACACGCAGGGAACAATAAATGAGCCGTAGTAAAGTGTTTATGAACAATCTGTTTACAAATTCATTGAATGCATACATACAGAAAACAGATTGAAATCTGGATTGCTTTGTGAATTTGCTAACCAGGAAAAAAAAATTAGCTAATGTAATATATAATAAATAAACGAGCCCTTTGTACAGCACAGTAAAATGCAGGAGGGTAAAAAGTGAAATCTGCCTTTTATTCATGTTAGTTCCAGAACATCCTCAGGCAAGTGATTTGCAATAAGTGAAATTAATAAAATAAATTGTGCTGATCAATTTGTTCCTGGTATTGCAGCTTGTAAATAATTCTTTGCTGAGTACACTACTACCTTTAACAGCAATTGTGTGGGCTGTGGCCAGCTTCATTTCCACTCTGTTCCCAGGAAAGAAAGGAGCAAAGTGCTCTTGCATTTGCTACATTTTCTGGAGATCCAGGGGATGGATTGGAATAATGATATGGCTGGGGGGAAAAAATGCACAGTCCAGATCAAAACAGTACCCCAGGAACCTTTTATTTATTTTTTTTTTCCTTCCACGAGGTCAGATCCCCAAACTCCTGGGAGTTTGGGCAGTGGGGATGCTTTAGTAAATGTGCAGTGAGAAAACTGCCAGATTGAAGGTTTCTTAAGTGCTACTGTCCAAAATCACCAGCCATGCTTGAAACTAGTAATTCTTGACAGAACATGCAGTCTCAGTATGTGACTTTTAGCTGCAGGGGGCAGAGCATATGCTTTACTGCCAAAAAGTTGTTTGGGGTTTTTTTGCTGTGTTTGTGTCATAACCTCTTTTATGTTATGTTTTTATGTGTTAAGTTATTTTCCTATTTCAGTCTTCGTGGCATGCCATGAAAGCCCAACATAAATAACTGGGAAAAAAAATCCTGAAAGCCTGCAGATCATTTGAGAATTTCTGAATTTGTAATTGATTCTTTACATTATAGACCGATCCGATACTCGGTATCCGCAGTGGCATTTTCATTCACTCGAAAAGGGAGCTCTTTTTTTATGTAAGGTTATGTAAAAGAAAGCATTTTTACCCTTCGGGATTTGTGTGTGGTTGCTTTTTTTTATTTCAAAATATGCATCCCTCAGCCAGACACGTATGATTTAATGAATCAGTCCAGGAACTTCTGAGCATCCAGAGTCTCCATCACTCTCGGTCGCGCTGGGTCGTGAGGATCCTGAGCAGCATCTTGTGGAGTTCGACAGTCCTTTGCTGAAGCTTCATCAAAGTCACACAAAGGTCTTCAGCACACCTCTCTTTGCTTTTTTGGGGCTGTCCTGTGTAACTTGCCTTGGGAGCGGAGTACAAGCTTCACACGCAGCCACTCGAGCAAGGACAGCGGAAGTTTTGGTTGCTTTGAGTTTTGTTCTTGCCCAGACCTCAGCCTCTTACATTAAAAGTAGACAGTTAAAGGCACTGTAATAAACCTGAGGCAGTAAAACAGACCAATTTAAGGGATTTAATGCCCCAATGGAAAGGTTGATTGCATGCAGGCTGGCTTGCTGCAGGAGACTCTGTACAGTTGCTGCTCTGCTATGGGGCTACAGAACATATTAGCGTGAATCACATACCTTTTAAGTCATCCTATTTAGATGTCTTTTCTTGCCAATTTCAGTGGGGAAGGGGTTAAAACCCATTTGGCACAGCCAAATGGAAGAGTGGCCTTGTAGGATCTGGTGGGAAGAGGAACTGGTCCACCGAAGATGTAGCTGATTTATTAGAAGTGGCACTTGCTGTGGCTTGGTAGAGCCATTACTCAAATCTGTCCTTGCATATTCCAGATACGTTACTTTTTTCTATATGTTGTGCCTCATTGTCTCTTGATCTAATTCAATTTTAAGATCACGGACGGTGGTATTATGTATTGATAGCAGTACCTGTTGTTTGCATATGAAGACAGTAGGGTCATCTCAGGACATCAGCAAGTTGTCACACCAGCAGTGAGAAGTGCTCTCCACCGTGTACAGTATTGCAAATATCAGATGCTGACAACGATCTCCTTCTCATTATGGCTTCACAGTCAGTTGGTGGTGGTCTGTATTTTATTTACAGATACTGCAGTGAAGTGGTCACTTGCTGTCTTGCACTTCTTAATATAAATTTCTTACCCATCTAGCTGTGTGGGGAAAAAAAAAAAGAGCTTAAAAATTTTTCAGCTAACATTGGCAGGGCTCAGAAACAAGAACCCCCAAATTATTTTTTTAATCTCACGATTTTTAAGTAGTCGTCATCATGAACTTTCAGAAGCTGATGCAGGCAGAAATGCATTAGGCAGAGCTGGAGCCAGAGATAGAGCTCAGACTGCTTGGTCAGCCTGTGGATCTTCTCATCCAGGTCTACCCTGGGAGTCCTGAGCTTGCATGAGTAGGGGGACAGCACCATGCCTGTCCACGTTATGAAATGAGGCCAGTCTGCTTCACTGGATAATACTGGATAATAGACTGTTTCATGCAAACAGTAACTCACTAGCAATTACATTATGCAGCAAAACACTGAAGACAGATCTTACAAAAGCCATTCTAAATTTGTCTCTTTGTTGTGATAGACAAGATGAATATGCAAATAAATGAATGGTGTGAATATTTTGTACTCTGTCCCAGGAAATACTTAGAATTAAGAAACCGTGTCAGGGGCTCGAAGCGTGGCTCATGAGATGCAGAACATTTCACCTCTGTCTCCAGCAGCCAGCCTTCAACTTCTGTCTGGTTTTGGCAGAATTATATATGAAATGTCATAGAATCACGGCATGGTTTGGGTTGGCAGGGATGTTTAAAGCTCGTCCAGCACCACCCCTGCCATGAGCAGGGACATCTTCACCAGCTCAGGTTGCTCAGAGCCCCATCCAGCCTGGCCTGGGATGTCTCCAGGGATGGTTCATCCACCACCTCTCTGGCCAACCTGGGACAGGCTCTCACCACCCTCCGGGGGAAGAATTTCTTGCCTTCTATCTAATCTAAATCACCCCTCTTTCAGTTTAAAGCCATCATCCCTTCTCCTGTCACTATATGCCCTTGTAATAATTAGTATGAAATTAATGTTTCAATGGACAAGTGCCAGAGTTCACAACGCATCGTCTTGGCCATGAATAGATGTGGAGACAGACCGGTGGCCATTTAACCACCTCAGCTTCTGCCAGTCCCTTTGCCAACCTCCTCCTTACCGAATGCTATAGGGGGGTACACACGTTCCTGCAAGATGATAACCTTAAACTGCCAAAAAAAAAAAAAAAAAAGTGCATTTTCGCTAATGTGCTGAGTACGTTGATTTCTGCTAATCTCACGTGGGGGATGTAGTTCCAGCAGAGGGGCAGGACAAGCAGCAGAGAGCAGCAGCAATTCAAACCCCTGCAGCGGAATCTGCAGGAGGCTTCTCTGCTGGAGCCCTGGAATATGCTCCCCAGCCTGGAGCGGGTTTCAGAGCATGTGTAGACATATTGTCAGGGTACACAAAAAGGTTTGTACTGAGACTGCCTGTTCTGTGAGCACTTGGAGAACAAGGTATTTCAGTTCCTAGGATTGTGAACTGATGCTTAGTTGTTTACAGTACAGATGCAGCAGAATAACATTTCCAATGTTATCAACCTCTTTGATATTCACCAGTTTCTTTTTTTTTTTTTTGGTAGTTAGACTCATAACTGTCCACGGTTCGTAGTTTGTTTGTCTTTGTGTTTGTTTGTTTGTTTGTTTGAATGTAAAGGTGGTTGAAGACTTAAGGTTGTGCAGTCTGTAGTCATGGTCGTGATTATGGTCAATGGAGAACTTCTCCACCCTCCAGCTTCTTGTCCACAAGAGAGGTCTCTGCCTGGCTTATGAAATTGCCTGCTCTTGGTCCAAAAATTTTCTTATTTGGATTTAGTTTTATTTGCTGGTCACTCTCAAGATCTCAAGGTGCACTAGTAGATGAAAGCGCTGCCCGCTGTAGGCATTTGACAACAAACATGGAGCATTTATTTTTGTTAATGTCCTGCAGTAGGAGAAGAAGTCCTTTGGTTAGGTCAGGTCATAGAATCATAGAATGGTTTGGGTTGGCAGGGATATTTAAAGCTGCCCCAGTGCCACCCCTGCCATGAGCAGGGACATCTTGACCAGCTCAGGTTGCTCAGAGCCCCGTCCAGCCTGGCCTGGGATGTCTCCAGGGATGGTTCATCCAACACCTCTCTGGCCAACCTGGGACAGGCTCTCACCACCCTCAGGGCCAACAATTTCTCTCTCATGTCCAGCCTGAATCTCCCTCCTTTAGTTTAAAACCATCGCCCCTTCTCCTGTCACAACAGGCCCTGCTGAAAACTCTGGGCCTGTTACAACAGGTCATCTAGATACACAGCAGAGCTGAGGTTCACCGTCCTCTTGCCATCTACAGCTTCTTGGTAGACCTGATCTGCTTGCTCTGTTTAAACGTCTCAAACTGAATGATCAATAATAACAAACATCAAGGTTTAACCAGACTGCAGAGCCCCATCAGGACAGCAGAACCAGAGGTGTGGGATCGGCACTCAACAGGGCACATCGGGGTGGGACAGGTAGTAGCAGGGGTCCAGGTCTGCAGGTCTGGTCCCCAGTACTTTTCCAGGGGGATGTGAGGTTGTTGGTGACACAGGGCTTTCGAGTGTCACACCCCACTGGAAAGCTTCAATCCGTGGGGTGCGCAGAGGTGACATTAACCCAGCTCTGTGCATGTGAGGACTTTGTAAGAGGGTTTTGGTCCTGCAGCTGTACCTCGGTGGTGGATGTTGTGTTAAATGCTGCAAGGTACTGTGTCTCTTTTACTTAATTGCATGTTCCAGGCATCTCAGCATGCCTCATCCCTTGGTTATTCCTGCTCTGGGTAATTTTTCCACATGGGCCAGGTTGGTCTGTGGGAACTGGTGGGTGGGACATCACCAAGAAGATGATTGTGACTTGAAAAAAAAAAAAAAAGCAGAAACATTCAAGTGGTCCATTGGTATGGACCTTTCTCCTTAAAGCTGTCTGCCCACTGCTGTCATCTCAGGTGAATCCCAGCTGTAATGTAAAAACCACAAAAAAACAAACCTTCTTGAAAGGTCAGAAGGAAATCCAGTCCATCCAAGGGGACGCATCTTAAGCTGTTACAATATTGACTCATGGAAATGCGAGACTGGAAGGGGCCTCAGGTGGCGGATCCCTCTGCCAGGCTCCAGAATGATAAAGCTGCAGCTTCGCTGATAGGTGCTGGTTCATACATAGGTCTGTATAGAGGCTCTGTCTGTATGAGTGTGGTCCGATGGAGACACCTGGGTGGTGCAGCAGCTTCCATATGTCTGTACAGTCTTCTGGGGATAGTGATCACACACTCATCTCTGGTGTCTCCTCAAAGTAGTCCCTTTCATTTATATTTTCCGAATAGGCTCATGTAGAGTTTCCCCAAGGCAAAGAGAGGCCTTGCACTAACTCAAAGCTCACAAGAGCAAACAACAACCCCATGGCACCCGCAGCAGACAACAGTTTGGACAGATTACACTCAGCCACCAGGACTGGTGCCCTTGATGACAAACCTTCTCACCCTTTGGAGGTACCACATCATAGATCCCTTAGGACCTAGGTTGTCTGAAGAAATCCCCCAATTTCTCCATGCTTTGCTTCCCCATCCCCAAAGCAGGGATGCTGCTGATCTCCTGTGGTGGTAAATGTGCTCCAGGTGGTGGGACATTCAGTTTGTATGTCAGCGAAGACGTATGCATACCCAGGACAGAAAGACCCAGGGTGTAGATCTCTTTATTTTAGCTGAGATGTTTGTTTTGGAAGGAGGAACCACATTAGGAAGATGGCTTTAGCAAAGTCTTGGCTGGCTGCTATGAAAACATCAGCTGAAGTTTATTGGATAGTGATAAAAAAGAGAAGAGTGAGATCAAATTCCTGTCGCTGCTGGTAGCAGGAACGCACAAAGTGCAAGGATCCAGAAGGGAAAATACTGCAAAAATACGTCTGGCCCTGCCCGTACTGGTGTTCTACACCTGATGTGTTAGAACTGAAACATCAGAAGTGATCGAAAGTATATTTGAAGATGTATAACCTGTGGCAGACCTTAATATTTACAAATGAGAAACTGAATAAGTATTTACTACTATGATCATTTACGGCAAACAAGTAAACCGCGCGATACCCTTTGAAACAGTAAAATAGAAAAAAATTTAAAAATCTATAATTTTAATCAAAAGTTTGTTTCAGTCATTGAAATTCTGTTATTGCTGCTTACAAACATTAAAGTCAATCAAAACATCAGTAGCCTGCAAGATCAATATTTTTAATATGTTTGCATTGCAGTGCTGCAGATTTTTGGCTAATGGATCTCACCCATATTGATTTCCATGGGAAATGTTAGTCTGATACTGAAATAATTAAAAAAAAAAAAAGCCAGGGATTATTGGTTTGGAATTTTGAAGGAGATAGAAGTATAAAAATTGGTTATTGACTGAATTGCTTGGGGTGAATGAACCTTGGGCACTTGCAATAAACTTGTAGCACAGAGTCATTACCGAATACTACCTTAGTCCCTTAAACCTAAAATCAGTCAATAACCTATTATAACAATGCAAATTGTGGTGAAATAACATAGCGGGTTGCTTTCAAAGCAGCGGGATATTCATAAGCATCTTCATACATATATGGACGGATGGATTAAACCACCTCTGTGACATGCACAACAGCTGATTTTCGAGTTTATTTTCATATATTGAGTTTATGTTGATACTTATGCAAAAGGGTTGATTTGAAGTAATTGTTTAAAATGAGTTTAATGGATCTGCGGCTGTGAAAATGAATAAAAATACAGTAAAATATTATATACAAATGCATAAACAAGTATATTCAATATTGTCCCAGTTCTGGGTTATTTTTTTTTCTATTTATTCTGCATTTGGTGGAGAGGGAAACTACAAGCAGTGATTACCCTGAACCTGCACAGATGTCCCAGGCCCAAACTCTCCCCTCTGTCCTGCCTGGTTCTGCACTTCTTATTCAACCCCTTATTCCATATATATTATGATTTTGCTTACCTAGCATAATTATTATCTTTTTAAGAGACCATTCTCCCTGCACCTGAGAATTGTGCCTCTCTGTTACCTGCTGAGATAAATCAGTTCTCTGTTGCAGAACATACTCTGCATTTCCAGCCAGGGACTGGATGAGTTTACCATGATTAGGGCAGAGCATTAATGGCTAGAATACTAATTTTTATTCACAGTTAAACACCTGAGCAAAGAGTTGCTTTCTGGTTAGTGCTTTAAAAATACCCTGAGGTTCTGTTTTGCTCTGTGCTGGCGACCAGTTGTTCAAGTGCTTCTGCTAAAAGTGAGCACTGCAGTATGCAAGGTATCCAGTGAAATTTATTTTCACCTGAGCTGTATAAATATCTAACAGGTATAAACTAACACAGCAATGGTAACTCAGTTCCTGCGATAGTATGAGAAAAGAGAGATTGTGTTTATGGTTTATTATTACAAAGTCATCTGTGGACATTTTCCCATTATTTTTTTTTTCCCTAATGTGTTACTTTGCTCATACCTGACAGGGAACAAAGTGGACTAAGTGGCAGCACTCTGCTTGGGTCAAAAGATAAGAAAATCTGCCATATGCTGAGCTCAGCAGAAACCTGGTAGAGCCGGGATCAGTAATTGGTGCCTCGGTTTAACTACAGATGTCTGACAATGCGCCGGAGTCTCGATGCACCGGCGCCTTTTGGGAATAACTGCTAATGAAGTCTAAAATTTCTCCATAAAGTTGTTAATAGGAGTCTCGTCGTTGGTGAGGTACCTCTGTAGTTACTCTTCAAATCACGTAGATTCCGGATAATTAACAACCTCCAAATTGCTCGAGCCGCTTATTTAGGAGAGAGAGATGCTGGCAGAAGTGCCCATCCCTGCGACCGCATGGGATCAGGCTTGGGCTGTCTTTGGACCTTCTTAATTTGCCTTGACTGGGATGGATTTCACTTTTCAGGTCTCTTTCACAGTTTTCATCAGTTTTTTAAGTCAATACCAAAACCACGTTTCAGAATAAAGCTTTCCTTATTTTCCCGTTCCACATCCCAGAAGCGCTGGCGTGTCTCTTGTTCATTTTTGAAAGACGCAGTAGAAAGATGAGGAAAATTTCCTTAAGACGAAGACATAAGGGAAGATAAAATCTTCATTTGTAAAAATCACTTTTTGTCACAGCCCTAAACTTTTTAAAGTAAGTAATAAAAAATAACATTTTACCATTCTTCTCCATCAGAAGCAGAAACTAAATACGTGCAGGCAGGGGTAGTGAAAAGTGACATGAGATCTCCTCCACTCTGGTACTTTAAATTTCATCTTTTCTTAATGAGGAAAAGAAAAATATTTTGAAAGGAAGTAAAAATAGTAATGTGTTCCCCTCCATTTGTTTTTGCTGTTTTTCCAACCCTTTCCAATTCAGAACAGAGAGAAATGTAAAAGTCTGAGCTTTAGGACATTTCTTGACATGAGCCAACTAAACCAACCAAGAAATCCAACAATGCTGCATGGTTTTTTTCCAAAATCTGTGTAAAAAAGACCAATTTTTGTGAACTTTAGGAGTTGTATTTAAAAAAAAAAAAAAAAAAAAAAAGAAGTGAGACCATAGGAAAAGTTTAAAAGAGCCAGAAAAAAGGAGAATAAAATATTCCTGGTGGTTACAAGTCATCTTCACAAGTGAAGTAGGAAGGAAAAGAAATATCGGTAGGTGTGGTAAAGGTATTGTAGCAGGTTTATGTCTGGATATGGAAACCAGCGGTGACTTGACATGATGTGACTTCTAGCAGAGACAGAGATTTTTTTTCCCATAAAATGATGCCAGCATGGGTTTTTTCCCATGCATGCACTGTTTTTCTATCCACTCCCACCTGGTCCCCTCGGGGTGGTGACACCAGCGGGACAGGGACATCCCTGAGTGTTTGTAGAGACATTTGCCATTAAAAACAGTTTTGTGTGCTGACTCTGGCACCTGGTACAAGTTCATTGTCCTTACAGTAGTGAAACAGCTACAGTTGTTCTCTTAATCTTCCTCTGCAAAGTGAAAGTAATGCCTTTTTGTAATAATTGGGGTTTGGTTTTGTTTTATTTTATTTAAATATTTTTTGAGCTGATCGCACTGTGTTTCAGAGCAAATAACTGAGGCAGTCATCGTTTTGCTGGGAAATGTCCATAACAGAGGCAGGGGCTGAGCATCATTGCTGGAGGTCTCCGGGATGAGGTTTTGCACCCCAAAAAAAGCTTCCTGGGATCAGCTGTAACTCTGACAACCTCGGGAACCCAATTTACAGCCGTGTCCTTTGGCTTCTGCGGACTCCTGTGTTTTACATCCTTTGCTCAGCCTCCACACGAGATGGTCCAGGAGATGATTTTGCTCAGGTTTCTGTGCTGGGGGATTTTTCCATGGCTGAGTCAGAGGCATTAAGCACTTTTGCATCACTTTGGCATCTTTTTATTCAAAATAAAGGAGCCAGAGTGGAAAACGAGCTCTGCCCTGGGAAGGCGATTGTGAACTGGGTTTAAACACAAGCAAGATGTTGGGGAAGTGATGGGAATAACATGGCCCTGCATCCCGGAGTGGTGGGGTAGCCTGGCCAGAGAGCCCTAAACACAGGGAATAACAGCTCCAAACTGAGAATGTAACCTCTAAATGGAGTAAATTATCAGGCTTCAGCTGTATAACTTGCACTGACTTTAGTGGGCATTTTGGGGCTAAACCTTTGAGCAATGCCTTACAGATTTAGGAGGTATTTTCTTTGAACTGTTAAGAACATCACTTTTTTTTTTGCCTTTGTTTTCCGAATTCTGTGATCAAATGCAGAACTGGTCATAATAAAGGAGGTTGTTCTGGTAAACTCGTGGTTCAGTCACAAAGATAATACAGGATGCAGTGACTTAGAAAAGGCAAAATGAAAAAGCATGTAGAACTCCTAAAACATACAGGGTTTTTTCAGACGAGCAAAACTTGGTTCTTTTTTTCCCAGAGTAGAAGTATGTTCCTCAGCATGTTTTGAAATAAGTATCTTAAATCTGTAATCTGACTGTATATACTACAGAAAAATCCCTCTACTCAAGTGCACTGCGTGTATTTTCGCATGCACACGAATGTTGAATGGGAGCTGGCATGTCGCAGCATCGAAGCCTTTTTGCCTCGTGCTTGCAATGTCTATATTATTCATCATGGAGAAGCTGCATGGGTTATTCTTGGAAGGCGACCTCACCTAGTACAGAAAAATGGCGTTGGATACCTCGTAAATGCATTATAAAGCCCTGCAGCAACCTGTTTTGTCTTCTTAAGTACAGGGTTTGGACACATTAAATGTTCACGTGGCCCCAGCTCAAGAAAGTACTTGGAGTGTGATGCCACGGGACACTGGGCACCATCACGTCTTACTGAATTTAACACAGATCAGGGATGTACAGCGTCCTGCAGGACTGGTGCCTCGTTCATATATACTGAATTTAGTGCATGCTGAAGTCGTGCGGGGAATTTAAGTGAAATTTTCAAAACTGTAGGCTTCAATGAGGTTTATACTTTTGTATGTGCCCGATGCTAAATTCTGAATATAATTGCTAATTTCCTGTTGTGTGATACACTGTTACATCTGTAATCAAGTCTTCCAGACAGGTAGTTTACATGCACCTGAAGAAGATAATTTTACAATAGGGAAGCTGTGTCAATTCAGTGAATATTACTATTTCTAGTGTAGTAAAATAGAGAAAAAGTAGCAGCTCCATGACAGATGGGCAGTCCTATCATCCTACCCAACAGTCAGTGTTCTACTTTAAGCCAAAAATGTCTGGAAGAGTATAGGTATGGTATTTAATCGAGTACAACTTACTGAACTTGTAAAGTTTTGGCAAGTTAACATCTCCTTTTATAAAGTAAATTAGCAATAGCGTGCAGCGATTGTACAGCAGCATACTGTTGCAAAAACACCTCCCGAGCACGGGTGCTGGAATTGCATCACCATCTCACTCCTCTTTTTTCCACCCGTAATTCCTCCCTTCTGTCGTAATGGGGGAGAAATTGATGCCAAATGTGTTTTTCTGACCCTCTACTCCATACATGTTAGCACCTAACCTTAAGCAATGTTTCTACAGTCTCGCCTGTATTTACAGTAATTATATGCATAATGTAGCATATTATTGTCTGGACTTCCTGTTTGATCAGTACAGAGCTTCTTACAAGTGCAGCTGAAAAGGGCAAACAAAATTAAAGCTTTATATACCAAAACAAGTTTGATTTGCTAAGCTCCCAGCATTCCAAAGTACACAGATTTGTTCCACCAAGTTTTGCGATGGCTTGCAGATGGGCAATGATTAATCAGAGAGCTAACTGTGAAGTAGTTTGCAATTAAACTGGAAAGCTCTGAAGCATGCTAATTGAATCAGAAAATTAGAGACACTGAGCAGTAATTGGCTATTTCTCATGCAGCAGGTGCCAGGCCACTCATCTGTGGAACAAGGTATTTAAGGCACATTAGCACTAGTAAAAATACTTCTTGATATGGAACAGTTAGATTTTCTGCTCATTTTCACCACGGATGTCAAAACACACAGCTGTGATGTCTGGTGCCCACAGCTCGTGTTGCACGAGTTTGAGCGTGGTCGTTATGAACCTACAGATGTGCAACGTCCAAGACCAGGTTGGCGTGCCTAGGTGACTTCCTAGTCCTCACAGACAGGCAAATCACTCCTTTTTTCTTGCTTTTTTTAAGGTAGATATGGCATGGTGTTGTTAACTGTAGCAGTTAGCTATCATCATGTGCTAATAACTATTTCCAGGCTGCACCTCGGGGTCCTCCTCCTGAAACCAGGGGTGATGCTCACCTGCTGCCACGGCCCTTGAGGTCTCCCCGTGCAAAAGTGACGTACGAACACCAGATAATAACACCGGCATGAGTTTTCACGACCCATTCTGCTTCTCAGTCCTTGCTGAAAAAGAAAAAGAGGCTTCTTTCTGTGCGTTGCTTATGAATGTGGAGATTAGTGGAGTGTGGATTACTGAGGTTCTGCGAATTGCATTAATGAGGCACCATCACTTTTGTTGTGTTTTTCTGCAGATTTTAAAAAAAAAATGTAAGTTTCTAGTTGCATATTAGTTGAGGGCATCAACAGTACAAATCTAATACTGCTGTGAGCTTAGGAGATGCATAAAGCCAATTCATATCATGTCTCAGCATGAGTTTATATCTTCTAATTAGTACCACCATTTTATAGAGAGCACATGCAATGAAAGTTTGTTTGCCGTGCCAACAGGGACCGGAGCACATACAGTAGTTTTGCTATAGCAGAGTGATGGTGCTCTATGCGCACAAACGACTTGTAGCCTGAGCAGTAGGTAACCAGAAAAGAGTGGGATTTAATAAGTGAAACGGTGGAGAGTTTTTACAGAGACATAACCATTTTCAAATTAAGACTGGGTGGGGCGGGTAATTTCTAATTAGAGCTTGGTGTGCTTATTAGTGAATTTAAAAAAAAAAAAGTATTAAAATACAAATGCACTGCATCATATTACTCTGAGTATCAAGAAGCAGAATATTACAATATTCAAATGCTAATCATATCACTTAGCAGATGACTGCAGAAAGTAGTGTATTTGAACTGAGACATAAATTATAAATTGTAAACAGTGCATAGGGGATATGTTATAACTGTATCTCATTTAAATTAAGGCAGGGAGTTTTCTCTGAAGCAGATTATGTGCCTTCATTAAGTTTTAAAGTCCCCTCTATAATGTTTTATTAAGATCACTTGGCACAGCGTTTCCCAAACTGGATGTTAGCAATATGTACTGGTGGAGGCGGTTCAGGTGCATCGCCGCACTCCGTGGCTTTAAATGCTGTTCACACACTTCCCAACCAAGTGCTAACACACGTACGCCAGCGACTTTTTCATCTAATACCCCTCCCCAAAAATCCCGATGCCTTTGCTTTCTTTACTTGAAAGTGGCTCCAAAACATTTACATGATCAATGTTCGTTGCTGGAGGGATGAAGTTTGCTCTTCCATGGACAAGTGAGAACATATTGATCATTTTATTCTATTTGCTATTTCTAAATTCAATATACCTCTGGAGTCGATAAGCGAGATCGAGAGCATATTCTTTTTTCTGTGTGTGTGCTGCTTGTAGCTTGTTCTCAAGATCCAAGATACATTTTTGATTAATCACGAATGCTCTGGGGTCATGGAGAGCAAATGTGTTTGTGGAGTGTCAGCTGATGCTGTCAGATAAATGTCTTAAGCTTAGCCAGGGTTCATGCCCCAGCTTTAGGCTGTGCCAAATGTCTCCCCTTGTTGAGGCAGATAACAGCTACACTGGAGGCGACCGAGCTGTTTGTTCACGGAAAGGGCTGACCTTGCCATATGGGGCTACGGTCAGGTGGAAAAAAAAAACCAAACCACACCGGCAATGTTTTAATTGAAACTTTTAACAATCTTAACTTTGTGCGTTTTCCCCGTCTTGGATGCAAATGATTTTTGCTGACTTGGGTCTACTCAGCATCTCTGGTGGCCACCTGGCCACCACAGTCGCCTCCTCTGATAACCTCCCTGTTTTCTGAGGGACTTCTGACAAGGTATTTTTACATGGGGCACCAAGAGGGGAGAAGCCCTGGGAGCAAAAATAAACATTTTTATGAACAGCCGCAACCCGAGTTCGCGTTTCGGGAGTCTCCCCTAATCTGGAGCTGGTGGCCCGGGGAAGGGGGAAGCGTGGGAGGGATGCTCATCATCGTCCATGACAGGTATTTAACATCACCTTCAGCTCATCCAGACTGGTTAGTCCTGTACAACTAGTCGTCTTGAAGAGATAAGGAGCAGCGACACAATTGCGGAGCCAACACCTGGAGAGCACGTTGCACCAAGGCTGGTTTGTAGCGCCGAAGGCGAAAAGATGCATCATATGGCGGCGCATAAATAAGTGAAAAATCCCAGGGCTACTTGCAGGCATTTGTTATAAAACCACCTCGAGTCGGTGCTTTCTCTCCTTCCCATCTCCCCAAAACACGTGTTTGTTCTTTGCTCGGAAAATTATGCCCCACTTTTTCTTCCTTCTCAAGAAGTTCATACTGTCATGGGTAAATCATCAGGGCTAATTAGACGCAATAATGCTCAAAAAAAATTTAAAAAAAAAAAAAAAAGATATAACACATCTGTCATGAACTCCCACCAGATCTCTTGGAAATGAGACATTTTTAATATTTTATGCTGAACACAAAATATCTTGAGGAAGTGGTTTTATATTCTGTGTATGAAAACAAAACCTTCAGTGTCAAACAAGTAATACTGTCTAAGCAGCCCCTTAAATGCTGTTATTCCAAATCTCTCTGCTCCTAAAATACAAATTTCATTTTAATAAAATGTACTCTATATTAAAAAAAAGTTGCAGGGAATAATGAAGAAAGTGCAATATATGTCTGAAATTTTATTTGAAGCCCGGAGTGCAGCCTGATACAGGAACAGACATGACCGTTTTTACAGTGAGACAGAGAATTTTTTTTTAATGAGATGTTTTCAGTTAACATCTAAATCAAATTAAATGTAAATATTTTGCACTTTAAGCTAATTTTAACTAAACCTCTAGCTGCTTTTGTCCTAAAACAAAACAAAACAAAACAAAACAAACTTTGTCTTCCTTCCAACAATATTTAATAGAACGGTTTGAATCATGTTCTCCCACTCTATGTTATTAACAGTTAAATGTTTTTGTTTTGCATAACCTGTCTGCCATGTGTACAGGGGGGAGAGATGATGCATATGATAGACACATATTTGAATACTTTTAATGGCTAAAAGTTGAGCAAATCCCTATTTTGTGTTTATTCTTGGTGGCAGGTCACAGATTAATAAAAATACTTACCTGAGTGACAGCAAAATGCACTTAATCAAATTCCATGAATCCCAGTAAAGTTCCAAATCACTCATTTAAATACCCAGCCTGAGACATGTTCTTTAAATAGATCAGTAATCCTTATTAAAAAGAGAAACATATCCGGCTTGGCACATCTGCAAGTATTTCCATGTGATGACCGTGTTATTCCTGACGTGCAAAAATACATCTCTTCTCCAACACGGTGTTTGCATACACCATTTCTGCAGCTTTTTTCCCCTATATGTTTTCAGCTCCACTACATCTTTTAAATTGAAGGCGCCCCATGTGACAAAGGAGCTCGACGCTTCCGTTCTGCAGATGGAGGAAGAGTCTGAGCATCCTGAGCAGGTTGTGGTAACTTCAGTGGTAAGGGGGTTTCTCCACACTGTCAGGTCGTGGTGGTCATCTGTGTCAGCTTTTGGGGAAAATATATGTATTCATATCATATACATATTTATTTATATAATATTTATATATTTTTAATTATATATCTGACTGCCCTCAGGCTCAGTTCAGCTGGAAAGGCAGGGTAGGAAGGGTGAAGGAAGAAATAAAATTATCGATGGAATTAAATCAAAGAAACAACAGAAGTCCTTATCAGCAAATTTATCAGTACAGTTGCGCTAAAGGTCTCCTGCAAACAGTTTATTGACCCAAGTTACCCCTTCCAGGGGACTCAGCGCTACTTGGGATATTAAATGTTTGGATCAGCCCACCCAAATTGTGAATTATGTTCTGCTTTGTTGTTTATTCCTGGTCCTGTCTTTTTTTCCTTCTGGTTTGCAAATCATCTAACAGAGTGTGAATTCCTTCAGCAGCTGCTGAATCAGACCACAGCCAGATACGACTAGGAGAGATGATGTTGATATTTAAATGGTTTAGGCAGTCTTCAACCATGAGTGAATTCCTCACCGATGTGAACAGGTTCGTTCAGCCCCAGAAGGCCACTCGAAATAGCTTTTCGCCCCATTTCAGGTTCATCTGATGAGCGGTTGCATTAATGGGGTTGACCCATGAGTTGGGTTCTGCAGCACATTTCCGGCCTGGGAGCTCTGGTTACTTGTGTGTATGTTCTTGCTTTTACATATGATTGTCTTTTTATTTGGGGACTATCTGATCAGAGAAGTTGCTGCGTTTCACAGGTAGCATTTAGCTGCCCAGTTTTTTGACGATGTTAATTCAGGTCTCATTGCCTTTGTGTCTTGAAGTTCATGGTCTCATTGCCTTTGTGTCTTGAAGTTCATGGTCTCATTCCCTTGCAAACAGAGTTAATTCAGTCCACTGCTGACTTTTAATTAGACAGAGAGAGAAGGTAAGACTACAGAATATGACTTTAGTGTGTCCTCCATAGGGTTGTCGGGCATTGGAACAGGCTGCCCAGGGCAGTGGTGGAGTCACCATCCCTGGAGGGGTTTAAAAGGCATTTAGATGAGGTTCTTAGGGACATGGTTTAGTGCTAGAGTTAGGTTAGAGCTGGACTCGATGATCTTGAGGGTGTCTTCCAACTGAAATGATTCTATGATTCTATACATGGAAATCAGTATTTGTTTGTGGTTTAGGGCCTCTGTAGGGGCAAGAGATATTTGCTTTGCTACAACTAGACTCTGTGAGAAAGGTTGGCCCTCTCCTAGCTACAAAAAAAACTTAATAAAACTAATGAGGGAACTTGGAAAATGAGTTAGGACATGGCTGTCCTCAAAAGTACCTGATAAACTTCAGTTGAATCAGGTTTGCAGAGAATGTGTCCGATTTGTTCAGCAGAAAGGCGAGGGACCTCTTGTCTTCACACCAGGGCTCTCTGAGGAAGACTCTGCTTTTCTGAAGAAGGAGAAAAACGAAGGTACAAGCTTCTCTTCAGCTAGTCAAGGCGAGTGGAGACAAAGCAAGAACATATATTGAAAGGGTAGAAAGATAAACCCATATGGATGTGTGCTGAGAGGGGGAACTGACGCTTTGCACTGGGTTTGACCTCTTGGATGTTCACGCCAGGAGGGACAGTCAGTATTTAATCTTTCCTGGTTGTGAACACAAAATGCCAACCCCCTTTTTCTGTCTGTTGTCCGTCTTTGCTGGACACAAGTTCAGAGCTTCTGCAGGTGTCTGCAAAAGGGACATCTTGGCAGGACCGTCAAAGAGTATAAGCCACCAAAACAGGCTTCCACCATCATCAATGATATGTTGATGGTGGAAACCTGGCGACCGTGTTTTCCCAGCACTTCTCAGCTGGTGTGTTATTGGAAACCACTGGATGTTGGTCAGAGTGATGCCTGGTCCACCTTGGCAGTGGTACACGCACTGGGTTTGCCCTGCCCTTGGTGTGGTCCTCTTAACGTGTTTGGCAGCAGAAGTTCTCCTCTGGAAACTGTTTCGGTGTGTCCTGTGAGGCTGCTTTTTCCAGCCAGTGTGCTTAGCTGTGACCTCTCTTCATCAGATGCCTTCTGCACTAATTCTGCTTGACATGACAACCAGCCCTGCTCTCTCAACCCAGTTTCTACATGGAAAGATCCTCCTGAATGTGGTAAAGCCACACAGATGAGCTACAGGCAGGTAACTATAGGCACTGTGCAAAGTCCCCTCCCAGATTTTTAAATCTGAAAAATAAGGGCACAAAACCCTGTTCTATGGTGTGACAATGGTTGTCAAAGGGACGAGCAGCCTAATTACTCTGATTCTTTGCAGTCATTTTAGCAAAGGAGAGCTTTATTGAAGACCTTGAAGGAAGTTAACCAAGTCGGTCTGCAGAAGTTTATGAAGAAGATGGCATGAGTCCTTGGAGGACCGTGTAATGAGCTGAGCCAAGTCAGGAGCAAGTTTGAAATGAGATGGGTCGCTTAGTCATCAAGCAGGATGGTCACGTATGTCCGTGTTAGTAAATTAGAAGTCCCTAAGAGTAGTCCCGAGTGATGAAACGCAGCTGCCTGTGCTTTCGTGCTCCTCACGCAGTTGCTGGTCACCTTTGCCCATGCCAAGTGATGCTCTCCAGGCACGGTTCTGGAGCGGGGGTTTCCCTGGGGCCGTTCCCAGAGGCAGCTGGATGTCATCACCCTGTCTTGGAGTTGGGGAGAGTTTAGTTTAAGAAGGACAGACATGGGCCATGCAGTGCCAGCTGGATGTGGTGCCCAGCAGTGTTCCTGGTTATGTTTAATTTATCAGCATGGATGAAGCCTGTGGGCTCTGAAAGTGGAAACAACTGCCTTACATTAGACACAATCAAGAAAGTGGAGCCAGTGAAAGATGCAAAGAGTGCATGGTCGAAGCTGTAAAATACAAGAAAAGATCTTTATGGTAACATTTGAGAGGAGTGTCTGCAGGGAAGGGGTTCATTGGCAGGACCAGAGAAGAAGGCAATGTAGTGACCATGATCGGGTGGGTGAACCTGGGTAGCAGTGCTGGCTTTAGCAAACTGGGTGAGAATGGTTTTAGGGATGGTGCACAAGATTTACCAGGGCCTGTTGCGATACGACAAGGGGTGATGGTTTTAAACTAAAGGAGGGAGATTCCAGCTGGACATGAGGGAGAAATTGTTGGCCCTGAGGGTGGTGAGAGCCTGTCCCAGGTTGGCCAGAGAGGTGGTGGATGAACCATCCCTGGAGACATCCCAGGCCAGGCTGGACGGGGCTCTGAGCAACCTGAGCTGGTGAAGATGTCCCTGCTCATGAGTGAGCTGGGAAGGTCCCTTCAACCCAAACTATTCCATGATTCTGTGATTTTCACAACAGCCAATGTCAGCCAAGCGTCAGTCCTGGAAAATACAGAGAGAGCAGGAGACTTCATGTCAATGAGGAAAAAACTGTGGTTTATATTGGACTTTTACCTTTGTTTTCAATGTCCATTAAAGACATACATCTAGTGACATAAAGGCAACTCTTTCAAAGCTGAATTTCTTATTATGATTATGTAAATGCTGCAAGTTGATTAAGTCTTTGTAGTTATGTTTTGGCTCATAGCAACATCTTTATCAGCAGCATAATTCATACAGTAGCAGTTAGTATGACACTAGAGAGAAGTATCAGTTTATTTCTTAGAGCTAATTGGCTTCACTACGTAGTTCAAAAATCACTGGCATCTAGTCAAACCCTACTCAAAGAAAATGCAACACAGTAATAAACTCAGATATTATGTTAGCTGTATCGCTATTAAATTTAAATGAACACATATCCCACCTATTTCATTATTTTAAAGCTGTGTATCACAATGTAAATACTAAAACAGTCAGATTCAGTAGGTCTGTTATGTCTATCAGGTACCTGGCTGTCACTCTATGACTTCTTTTGGAAATGCAAAATCAATTTCTATAACCATATTTTTACTCTTGTATATTTTAGGAGGGAAAGGCATGTAGTGTAAGCATTCTCACTAATGAACGTGTTTTGGAGGAGGTTAAACAAAAGATAGGCTGGATGTAACCTGAATAAAAAAGGTGTAATTGTGGAGAATAGGAAATTTACTTGGGGCATAAAGAAGGAAAACATCAGTTTTTATTTCACATTTCGGTTTCAGTTTTAGAGAAGGCAAAGACATGGCATCAGTCACACCAGTGTTGTTTCTTCTTTTTTTCTTCTTTTTCTTTTCTTTTTCTTTTCCCTTTTTCTTTTTCTTTTTATTTTGCTTTTCCTTTTTCCTTTCTTTTCCTCTTTGTCCTTCTTTTTCTCTTCTTTTTTCAGTGTAGTTTTACACAGCTGTGCTTTATTATGTATTCATTTAGTGCCTACAGTTATTAAGAGCTGCCAGGAGGATGGACAGTGGTGGCAGTTTCACCCCCACCTTCCTAATCTATCCTGGCCCTTCTGAGCAAATGTTAGCACAAGTGGCAGAAGTGGGGACACGAGAGTGATGGATGGGGCTTAGGGAAGCAGGATCAGTGGCAGGGTGGAAAACAAGGCCCAGGAAAGGAAAATGTGTCTCTCTGAAATACTTCATCAGCTGCCAGCAAGAGCTTGCTGCCTCCAAAAAGCCTTTTTCGGGCTCCCTTAAGGAGAGAACCAGTGGAGGGGCCTCATCTGCTGATGCTAAGACATGTGTGTGCTGATTTTTCACTGATTCCAGTCTGCTTCATCCTTCCCATGTTAAGACTGCAGAGAAAACTCTCAGCAGCAGAGTATGTTGCACGTTGTACATATGCTGCAATGCACAGAAACTCACGTTTTCAAAAAACAAACACTTGAAAAATGCTAAGCCTACCAATAAAACACCTTCCTTTGTTTTATAGCTGTGTGATGCTTGCAGTGGCTTAAACTACAGAAATTCCCCTGACCTCTTGGCTGCTGAGAGCAGTGCTGTACCCTGCTTCACCTCCCTTACCCGTGGTGAAGAAAGTAGGAATGGTGCCTACGGACTGATAAAAGTTTCTCTTGGTACTGAGATATGGGCTGAAAGCAAGCACTGCCTTATCTTCACAGCGGACTTTTCACGTTGTAAAATTTTAGGCTCATTTTCATCCATGACTGAAGTTCGCAGATTATTTTATCAGTGCCTGTGCCCGGCCTCTTGCAAGCCCGAAACAACCCACGTACCTTTTCAAAAGGCAGCTGCAGGCAAGTGGAAATGAGACCCGAGGCACTGCGAGGTTCACACCTTATTAAAATGTAGGCTGAATTCCTTAGAGACGCCCGCTCAGGTATCTTGTATAATCTTCTATCAGGATTGTATCTCCGCTTCAGTTTGTATGACATTACCTGTTTTGAATAGGACAAAGGCTCAGTGCTGCTGTCAGCCCTGTTTCAAGCTCAGTATTCATCTGCTCCTTTGTGGGTGCCTTTTTTTTTTATTATCGGGCGTCCAGAAGAGCATCTCTCTGTCGACCCGACGCGCCGCTCTTTGGCTCGTGCGATTTCTGGGGAGACAAGCTCAGACCTGGACGCTTTTCCTCTCCATGGCAGAGAAAAGGGATGTGTCTCTGGTGCCTGTTCTGCAGCGAGAAAGTTGATTCATGTGTAAATTGCCGGTTGCCCTTTATTTGCTCGGTCCATGGAGAGTACACACGCAGATAAAAGGCTCGGTGGGTCAGGGCTGAGTACGTGCCAGTTTCTCCCGTGGCCGCGGTGGTGGAGTTGGGGTTGTTGTCAAAGATTATCAGACAGGCTCTGATGTCTTATCATTATTTACTCGCGGTGTAGCACATAAAAATAAAATTCGGCACACGGGAGGTTTTTGCGGCGTTTCAGATGAGCACATATCACAGCTGCACGGCGTCGTTACCATCAGCCTTCGGTACCTGGAGTTTTGTACATCTGTCTCTATACTGAAATGCTTTGCTTTAAATACCTGTTAAACTTAAAATATGCTCCAGGCTTCTCCAGCCCTCTGCAGGAAAAAAAAAAAAGGAGGGGGGATGGGGATTATATGGGCAAAATCACTTCTAAGATCTTGTATAAAAGTGTCAGAGGGAGGATTGCACTAGTTTTGCACTGAAACCCCTTTCAGAGTTTGATTTTGCGTGCTTGTAATTCCCAGTCACGGCACTGAACGGCTCTCAAATTCTTCCAACACCCTGTGTTGTGTCTCGTTTAATAACATAGTTATAATATATTTGTCTACTTTACAACTATATTTGTATTGGCATATAAAGTGTGCAGCAGCTGGGAGCTGTGTGGGGGTGGCAGAAAGTTATTTGATCTACAAAATCAGTTACCTGTCACTCAGTTGCCTTTCACTGAAACATAATAAAGAATCATTATGGGCCTATTAGCAGTGCTGATGTAAATGCATTTTATGTGCCATTTTCAGATCAACAGTTACCCACACAAAAGTAAAGTTGTTAAGTACAACCTCCTTTGTTTAAGAAGCCAAATCATAAATCAGGCAGGATATTAAGCTTATGAAATGTAAATTCAAGACCCCCAGGGTTTGATCTACCAGGTCAGCTTCAGCTTCAGCATCAGGGACTATCCCTCCTTTCAATAACCAGTAGACAAAGTCATCTCTGCTAACATATTTCTTTCTACTTCTGTAACAGTGTTATGAATGCTTCTTAAAAGGCTTTGGGGGGGAAAGCAAGCTTTTTAATATATTTTAAAAACATGAAATTAAATGTCTCAGACTGGATTAGGGAAGGGAGGGTATAACTTGTTGCACATGGGTTTTATATCTCCCATGAGAATTCTTTTCTTTTTCATTGTTATTAATGATATCACATTTTTTGTGTATAATATTGATGCTGTTGAAATCACTTAACGGCTTTATTTGCCAGAGAGAACCTGTCTAAAAAAAAGAAAGTTGTTAACGCTAATATTTTGAAATTCACCTCACATCCCTTGTTACTTGTTCAGTTATTTAAATTCCATTTTGAAAATTCTCACAGTTTCAGAATCTAAGTTTCCTCTTGATCTTATCGATGCAGTTTGAAGCAAGTGTCTTCAAAGCCACCAGTAAGTGCACTTTTTGTCTCTTCATATGCATTAGCAAAGCCCACACTGGGGATAAGGAGAAAATTTGGAAGGTAGTAAAAAGCCAGTTCTTTGCAGTCTCATTTTACCTTCCTTGGTCATTTTACTGATCCATCCCAGCACCCCTGGTCACTGTCACGGGGTTTGGTGATGAAGCTCAAGAAGGAGCACTGCACGCCCTCGCTTGCATTCAGCGTCCGGGAAAGGGAAGGTTTGGTAACTTGGTATAAAAATTTAGTTGGTATAATGCCTAAAATGAGCCACTATGGGGAAATGCCAGGTTACCACCCAGGCAGGAGTTCAGTTCCTGCGTTTGGCACCGTGAGATGGCAGCTAATGACAGTAGTGAAGGCTACAGCTTGAATAAGTCTTGATTTAATTGGATTGATAAAAGCTGTGTTCTTAGCTGCAAGCCTACCTAGCTGTACAGTATCCTTAGTTCTAATATGACATAGCCTTATCAGCATAAAAACACATTTTCCAAAAGGTATGTTGGTAACCCAGTCTTAAAAACACTCAGGAAAGTTAGTAGAGGGATGGGGTTTTTTTCAGTGGTATCAACCTGTTTGTATAGTAACAGAAGTGAAATATTTGGCAGTTCTATATGTATACAAATATGTTTCGGGTATGTAAGTATGGAGCATAGTACACAAATATACCATTTACTTAATATAAGCAACAACATTCTGTGGCAATTTTCCTAAGAATATATTTTATACATCTGTGAGGATATATATATGATATAATTATATGACAAATAAAAATATTTGAAGGTAGTGAACAGATTTGTTTATGTGCATAGTCATTTACTTACAGGATAGCTGATCTCAAATGTGGAATTCTTATTTATGTTGTGCCATAAACATGCATTCATTTATGTGCAGGACCATACATAACAACAAGGAGCAAATATCAGTGCTAAAAACAAATCTTTACTTCAGAGAACTTAAGTCCGTGGCATATGTAAGTCCTGTGTGTTAAATTACAGTACAGATTGAATTAATATTGCAGTGCAGTTAACTAGGGGTGTGACTTAATTTTGAGTGGATTTCTGCATTGTCTTTATCTTAAAGACAAAGACAAGTAAGTCTTGTGTCTGGTATAAACTTAAAAGCAGATTTTTGGGTGTTTTTAGCATACATTTGCTCATGAGGAGTGTATATGCAGTTGCATGCCTGGTTTGTGTTCACAGGCGTTGTGATTTATGAGCACAAATAAGTAAATATGCTACAAATTATGTATGCACTTAAACTGCATGACATTTAAAAATTTGCATGCTATTTGCATGACATTTAAAATCTGATCCCACTGGAGCAGGCCCTGCTACCCAGTGGAGAGAAACAAGCCAGGGAGGTCGTGGAGCTAAAATGACCTTTGGCAACTTTCCCCATTAAGGATGGGACTATTGCAAAAGAGGAAATAATGGCTGCACACAATTTTGCGCTTTCCGTTATGTATCATTAATTAACAGCAAACAAGTCCAGTGCAGTTTTAGATCTGAGCTATTACTTCTAAGCAGCCACATTTCACATTTGTGCAGCTTAATGGCACAAAGAAAGTTTCGTTGTTTGTTATTATTTAGTGGAGGCATAAAAACAACAGCAAAACTAATGTAATGTCACAAAGTCAGTGTAACAGTAATTCTTGTAGCCACGCATCTCACTGTTTTCTGGATTACTTTGCAAATAATAAATCAAATTCCTCCTCAAGGTGACATGTCAGTAATTTCAAATTTGATTAGCTTTATATGAAGGATGTTGATACGTTCCTACATGAACTAATCTTTGATAGCTCAGCAGACTGACAACCTTAACACTTGTAATGCCCCTTTGTGACAGTGTGGCACACTGAAATAACGTTAAGCTACTTAAATCTATAAAACCGTGGGGATTCTGGTTGGGGTAAGGCTCAGCAAGCTTGACTTTGGCCTGTTCCTCCTAAGAGGATCTGGGACATGGAATAACTGTTCAAGAATTTTGCTGCTTTTATTTTTAATGTCGTAAATGAAAACAGATAGGACTGAAGGGGAATATCCACATCATCCAGTACCATGCCCCATAATTTCAGGCTTCCAGGTGAAGAAGATAAATCCCAAGGAATCCATAGGATATTAGATCCCCATGGCTTTAGAGTTGTGAACGGTGCCACATGTAAAGGAAGGCAAAATGCAATGTTTTTAAGCATCGCTACCTGGTGTAGAGTATTTCTGTGTTGCTGGAGCTCTGTGAAAGTGCCAGCTTTTTGTCATTTCGTAGTTAAAACTTGTTACAAATTCATGGCTCAAACATCCCTCTTAGCAAAAGTGCCAGAGAAGAACAGATTTATGTTGCCACTTATGTAATGATTTATCTTTATTTTCCTTGAAGAGGCTACAGTGAGGGGCTACATGGATTGCAAAGCTGGCGATTTTATTAAATGAAACAATTTTCCAGTATTTAAAGAGTCCAAAGCCAAATTCTTTTAGTCTTGTTTTTATTCTGGCTTTAGATTTTTCACACTCTTATTCACACACTTTATCCACATTAAGTAAAAATTAGTCTTATATCAGCATATGTGTCATGAACCCATTAAAGAAAACTCACTGTTACCTGAGAAGCCTGCCAAGTAGTCTGTTATGCTTAATGATATTACTCCAAATTTGGGGGAAGATGTTTTGAAGGGAAAGAACATGCAAAACCCCAAAACATCAGTAAAGCCCACTGACCATTGCTCAACAAACTAATTCGTGTCTTGTGCACGTTTGTCTTTCTATAATGGGTTAGATGTTCAGTTTCTAGCTTTAGAGAGTTAAGTTTATGCGATAATAAATAAGAGAGAAATGTTTGTGGAAGTGCCCAGTTTGCATTCAAGACAACAGGAATAGAAGAGTTCTTGTCCTGAAAAGCTGACGAATAATCAGTGAGTTTTTACCAAATACTTGAGAGACTGATATATACCAAGGCACTATCTGTTAGGGCATATGCATATATGCCCATGGTAGGAGAGACAGAATTTTCCTTCCCTGGTGTCTCGTGAAATCAAAAGGGCACAGATAGATGCATGGGTCAAAAGTCTCAGCTGGAATAAATCGAGGTGCTATAATGTTATGCCAATTCATAGCCACTAAGAATTGGGATTTTGGCATTAGCAATTTTGTACTTCAGATTGGCTGTATTTAAAAGATATTGGCCATAAAACATGTATAGAAGTGTGCAACGTGTGTAGTGATATCTAAATGGCAGTATGATGCATGAGCGGTGTAATTGTAACAAATATGCTGCTAAACATGGATGTTTGTACAGGTGGTTGCCTCTTTGGGCAGATTAATGCTTTCGTAATTTGACTGGCTTGTTACTTATTTTGCGTATTAGTTACCCGTTTTTGGAACTGAGCCTTTTATGACTTGACTGGACTCAGCAGATTTTCTGTATTTGAAATTGATCAATTAAATTGTTGTTTGGGGGTAATTGATTCTGTTTGTTGCGGAGTGGCCTGTGGCTATGTCGCCCTTCCTTTTTATCTCATTCAAAGAAAACTATCACATTAGCACAGAAATGTGTGTGCTAACAGCTGAAGCAAGGAAAAGAAACAGCACGTGGTTGTCATTCTGAAAGAAGTAGCTCGTTACACGTCATGGCATCATGCATCACACAAAATAAAAATATAGGCGCGGTGTTCTTTCCTATAGGATTATTATTAAAGCGGCCATTGCTGTGTTTGTGTTGCTTGTACGATTCTTCATACTAGTTTTTTGCTTGTTCATTTTCTTTTTTCACTGTTCTGTTAACCAAATACCAAATAATAAGTAACTGTTAACTAAAGCCATGGCAGCAAACTTCAGAGATGGGTCTACAGCTGCATGTGATGCGATTACAGAATAATATTGCCTTTAGTGACCAGCCGTTCTTAGCTCCAACAATCTACGAGGTGCTCAAAGTTTTAATTGATCAGTGTTGCCCACTACTCTATACAGTGATAGACCAGCCAAAGCTCATGCTAGAGCAAATAATGACAAAGTACAAACATTTTGTGTTTCATGTTTTTGTGCTTCTATGTATGTTGTGTCCTTCAAGGGCAATTCGTCCCCCCCACGCACTGGGGAGGCCAAACCTTAAATCCTGGGGTCGGTTTTGGGCCCCTCACACCAAGAAAGCCCTTGAGGTGCTGGAGCGAGTTCAGAGAAGGGAACGGAGCTGGTGAGGGGCTGGAGCACAAGTGTGATGGGAGCGGCTGAGGGACCTGGGGGGTTCAGCCCGGAGAACAGGAGCTGAGGGGAGACCTTCTGATCTCTGAACTGCCTGAAAGGAGCTTGGAGCCAGGGGGGTCGGGCTCTGCTCCCAAGGAACAAGCGCCAGGACCAGAGGAAACGGCCTCAAGTTGCACCAGGGGAGGCCGAGGTTGGATCTTGGGAACAATTTCTTCCCCAAAGGGCTGTCGGGCATTGGAACAGGCTGCCCAGGGCAGTGGTGGAGCCACCATCCCTGGAGGGGTTGAACAGATGGAGACGAGGTTCTCGTGGACATGGGGCAGTGCCGGGGGTGGGGGAACAGTTGGACTTGATCAACTTGAGGGTCTTTTCCAAACAAAGTGATTCTATGATCCTGTTGGTACACACAAAATAATTAAGGGATTTGTGATCTCTTCAAACTACTGCCGATCCTCATCTCATGAAAGAATGAAGTAATAGAAACATAGATTTCAGCTGCCTTGTTGCATGCCTCATTCATCTGTTTTTCTGTAACAAATTATTATTTCTGTATTATCTGTCATTCTTTGTGGCGATCACAACAGCATAATGCAGCTACACTCTCAGGTTGAAATAACAGTTACCAACAGGTAGGTTAAGATAGAAACATGACTCGTAGGTTTGTAAATAGGACTGGCCATTAGAGGCAGTTTTGCTCTTTGGCTACTGGCAAGTTAGGTGGCTTGGAAACTTTGGACGTAAGAAACCACGTCAGTTGTGCCTTTCCACTGGCAAAGGTCAGAGAGCCAGCTCAACTATGGATGATTCAGTGGTAAAAAAATCATTGTTTGCAGCGAGACTCTTGCCTGCAGATGGTCCAATAAACCCTTCTTGGAGCTTGGGAACTCCATAAAGACTTTTTTCCTTTAGTAAGATTAATTCCCTGTTGATGTTCTTTTAAATAGCCATTACTTTTTGCTTCAAATACCTGGAGGTTTTTTTATCCCAACATTTAATTTCATTCACTACCCATGTAATGGCCATATACATTGCATGACATGAGCTTCCCATATCCAAGCTGTACCACATTCTCTATCATTTACTCATTGTACTGCATTATAAATGAAATTTTTTCACGTTCTGCTGCAAAAACCCAATCTCTTTGTACCAGCTCTCTCTACTCCCAGCTAAAAGTGGTGGGTCAGTGGAGGAGCCTGGTGGAAAAATGCACAAGTGACCCTCAAAGGCAGCACAAAACTCTACACAATGTAGACAAAAGCTGTACCAGAACAGCACCAAGTGGCACCGTCTCCTCCCAGTTTCGCCCCTGAGCCATTCTGGCATTTACTCAACTGAGAGTCCTTAACTTCAGTGTGTGTGCTTCAAATATTCTCTTTATGTAGTTTTCTGTGTGTGATTTGTTTTCTTTTGCCACGGTAAGACAAAGCGGGGAGATTTCATCGTGGGATGCTCTGTTGCTGCGGGTCAGTTGCGGAGATAGAAATTTCAGATCTGGAGTCAGGGCTCAGATGCGTGGGCTGGTGAAGTGAGGTAAAGGAGCTGAGGGTGTTGGAGTAGTGGATTGTCACCTTCTCGATGAACCACAGCCAAGGGAGAAGGAAGAACTGACCCGGCCGGTCGGTTTTGTCTTTCCTTGGATGGGATGAGTCCTCCAGAAGGCAGCTCTCACACAGTCCGGAAAGTCGCATTCCCTGTCTCTGCATCCCGAGCTCCCTTTGCAACCAGTTTCCTGCTTCTCCAGTTTTAATGGTCTTACCTTCATCTAGAAACACACCTCTTTGCTCTTCCCATGCCTCATCTTTCGGGTCGGTTTGCACGGTCAATCCCCTCTTGGTCCACACTTCTCACCGGCCCCCAGGACTAGTTCTCCTACCTAATTTCCATTAGGCTGCCTTTTTTTTTCTTTTTTCCCTCTTTCTTACCCTTTTTCCCTGCATTTGGAGCCCAGGACAGCACTTAGTTCTTGTGCCTGATGCCACAATCGCCTGCAGCATCTGGGAGCAGCAGCTGCAAAAAAAAGAAATTTGGCTTAGCCCTGGGTTGGAGCTTGCCCCTTGCAAACAGCATCTTCAGAGGAGTCTTTGGCCAATTCAGCTGCCAAATTCTGGGGAGTCTGTGCCGACCATATGCAAATGACACTTTTCAAAGGCTTGTGACTAGGCAAAAAGCTGGGTGGCTTTTCATGGGAACTGCAAAAGGACAACAGGGACCCTACCTTCCAAATTTCAGACTATTGCTGTGAAGAATAGAGATGCAGGAGCTGCTCAGCAAAATTCTTGTAAGGCTTTCTTTTCTTTTTTTCTTTTTTTTTTGTTTGTTGTTTTTTTCCCCAATAGAGGCAAAATATGTTTTTCCTCAGTCTTATTTCCTGAAGTGACTAAATCCTTTTAGTTGAAACATAAAAAAATAATAATAATCAGCCTGAGGCAGAGACAGAGCATGGGAATTTTCATCCCAAATACTTAGCTTGGCAAAATTTATAAGAAACTGAAAACAAGCCCTTATAAAGGGAACTATTGAGATTCCCCACTACAGAGGACCTACTTGCATTAAACACAAAAGTCAGATAAGAATATCTCCATGACCCATTTGAGATACTAAACCCAATTTTAAAGTATCTTCTTTTCATACTTCATAAATCCACATAAAGCAATGGTTGTCCTAAGGAAGCATTTGGTTTTTAGCACTTCTCAGGCCATACCAAAGCTGTTGCATCTATTTGATTTGCTAAGCATGCCTGTCACAGATTTATTTCATTAGTTTTGTTGGGGTTTTGTTTTTTACTGAATGTCCTTTGTTCTGAAACTTAATTTAAATACAGAAGCCCAGCCCACCCAGCGCTGTGCAAGTTCAGTGGCATGATGCCTACAAGATTCATCTTATAGTAAGTATCTCCTGGGCAGAAAATACAAAAGTAATCACAGATGAGGTAGTTCTTCATTCAGACCAGCGGCAAAAAAAATTCCCCACCTGCACCCTTGTGCTTAGTGTCATGGGGCAAACCCTGATGCTTTCCTCCCCGTCCTTCCCATTGCAGATGCCCAGATGCACAGATCCAAACACGGGACAAATCTTTCCCCAGCTCCACGAAGGAGAGATCCATCCCGGAGCAAACCCTGTATTTACAACATCCTGTCCCTTGGTTCACTCTCCTTCCTCACTCAGGGGCAATCCCATAGGCTTTCGGTGCACCTGAATGCAGACCTGAAAACATCTGAAAACTTGGGAATATTTGCAGTGCGAAACTCCGTTGGAAAGTAACAATCGCAACTACAGAGATACCAGCGCAAGGCGTTCATGTCATTCTGGTGCCGGAGCTGAAAAACATGTCAAAACAGATGGGGATGTTGTTGACTGCGAGTTCTCTGCTTTTTAGTCAGTCATAGATTTTTCTCTTTTCACAACAGACTGGAATTTTTTTTTTCCTTAATTTAATACAGCAATATATTATGGTTATAACATTTAATTTATCCCCAGACTAACAGGGAATGTGCTATATCTGTTCCATCCACAGTGCAAGTTTTCCTCAAGTGCTTATATATGAGCTCCCTTCTAACTTCCCTCTACAGGAGACTGAGTTTTTATATTAACTTGTTGCAGGATCTTTTATGAGCAGTGACTGTCATGCTGTGCTTGTCTGTGCATTTGTGCATGATGATATTGCTCTCGTTTAGACTAACTTCAGCTCCCACCTCAATCTTGTTTTTCCCCATGCCGTTTTTTTCCCCTAATATATCAACAGTTTGTTTTAAACTTGTTTTGAAAAAAGCAACCTATGGTGGTTTATACAAACCAAGCCAAATAGGAGGAATAAGTATTAGAAGATATGCGCAGGGCACAATCAAAAGAATTCCCAAATGTATTTAAGTTATTTTCTTTCTGCTTTTTTAATATGATATTTGTAGGCCAACTGTGGCAATATCTGATAATTTTAACGCAAGATGACATAATTCCAGTTCAGTGATTCTTCAGAGGGAAATTACCCTGACAACTTATTTTCATTTTGTTCTAATTTTATGAAAGAAAAAAAAACAAACTTGAGGTTCTCAATGTGAGGAAAAGAAAATAAGTTGAATTTCCAGATATACTTTCCTGGCAGGTTCTTGTGTTTCCATCTCCAGCTCCCAAGGTTTACCATTTTTCTAGCTGGGAGAGACTAAACTAAAGTTTTCTTCAGAATCCACTAAATGCTTGGCAGCAGATCTCTACTATGACATGAGGGATCTTGCTTGCTTTTTCTGGGAGCTCCGCAGTCTGATTTAGCAGTACTGGTTCTGCTGGAAGACTGCATGTGAAAAGATCAATTGCTAGATCAGGACCGCATTTTCAAATGAAAATCGCATTTAGAAATGCACTGAGGTCATTAAGCTTCATTGTTTTCTTTGTTGTCTTTGGGTGTTTGGGTTTTTTGGTTTGGTTTTTTTTTTTCTGTCTGCCTGATAGGGAAAACATGAGTTGTTTCTTCAATATTGAGATGAGTCTGCTAGCTTAAAGATACAGCTTTGGAGTTTGGTGATTTGGGGGGGTTGGTTTGGGTTGGTCTGGTTTGGGTTGTGTTGGGTTGGGTTTTTATAAGGGTAATAGTGAATCAGTCCTGATTTTGGAATAAACACCATCTCCCAAAGGGAACTTATTTAGTTATTGCAATGGCTCAATGAAGCAGTTAAAAACTTTGCCACTCTGCAACTGGATGATTAAAACTGGATTAGCAGAAAGACCCTGATCTTGCGCTGCTTTCTGTCCGTTTGTGCTTGTCCTGTGGCTGCAAGGCAGGACATGACCTGCAGTTCCTCAGGAGAACTGCCGCCCTGTCCCTCACCCCGCTGGTCCCTGCGTCCTGCTGATCTGGGAACCAGCTACCTGCAGACCCACCGTGAGCATCCCCTGCTCTTAAAGCTTTGTTTGGTTGGGTTTTTTGTTTTGTTTTGTTTTGTTTTTCTTTTTCCATATTGTGAGCTTAGTATTTCCCTTCACGTTCATCCCAGACTTTTGAGTTCTCCCTGCTGCCGGTGGCAGACCTGCCTCCCACGCCGACACACGTCTGTCTGACTCCCGCAGACGGGGATGTCAGGCGGGAGTGTTGGCAGAGGTCAACACATCCCGGCACACAGCGTGTTCTCCTCGTCTCGCTTTGCCGAACGGCTGCCTTGGCTCTGCTTTGCTCCTGCAATGCCCGTCTCCACCGCCTCCCCCACCCGATGCCTGTCTCAGAACTCCTCGCTGCGTCCCAAACATCACAGAATCACAGGATGTCAGGGGTTGGAAGGGACCTCGAAAGCTCATCCAGTCCAATCCCCCCGCCGGAGCAGGAACACCCAGATGAGGTTACACAGGAAGGTGTCCAGGCGGGTTTGAATGTCTGCAGAGAAGGAGACTCCACAACCTCCCTGGGCAGCCTGGTCCAGGCTCTGTTACCCTCACTGGGAAGAAGTTTCTTCTCAAATTTAAATGGAACCTCCTGTGTTCGAGTTCCTACCCATTGCCCCTTGTCCTGTCATTGGTTGTCACCAAGAAGAGCCTGGCTCCATCCTTGTGACACCCACCCTTTATATATTGATAACCATGAATGAGGTCACCCCTCCGTCTCCTCTTCTCCAGGCTCAAGAGCCCCAGCTCCCTCAGCCTTTCCTCACACGGGAGATGCTCCACTCCCTTCAGCATCTTCGTGGCTCTGCGCTGGACTCTCTCCAGCAGTTCCCTGTCCTTCTGGAACTGAGGGGCCCAGAACTGGACACAGTATTCCAGATGTGGTCTCACCAGGGCAGAGTAGATGGGCAGGAGAACCTCTCTGACCTACTGACCACCCCCCTTCTAATCCACCCCAGGTACCATTGGCCTTCTTGGCCACAAGGGCCCAGTGCTGGCTCATGGTCATCCTGCTGTCCCCAGGCCCCCCAGGTCCCTTTCCCCTACACTGCTCTCCAACAGGTCATTCCCCAACTCATAGTGGAACCTGGGGTTGTTCCTGCCCAGGTGCAAGACTCTACACTTGAGTCACCCCATGGCTGGTCCTTTGGTGGTGTTGTCCAGAAGAAGCAAGGAACATGCGCAAGGGAAACATGTTGAGGACTTCCAGACACAGCTGCCATTCACTGCAGCAAGAAGGAGGGTTAAGCGGGGAGGGAAACACAGCTTTGTGGTCATTAATCTCAAATTTTCCCTCTAATGACATCTCTGAGGTTAAGTCACAGGAAGCGCCATATTATTCAGCTTAGTTAAATTTAGCGTGATTCACATCTGCAAAGCCCTTGCAAATTAGTGTTTAGTCTTAAATTGCTGGTTTCCATGATAAGAGAGTTTCAGAGTACCCTGCATTAAGTCCCGATGTGTTATGAATTAGGGTGCAGAAGCCTGAAACCCGTGTGACATGCCAAAAAAACACAAGTTCCTGAGCAGTGTGGAGGCAAATATGCAATTAATTTAGTTTGTGACACCAAGCAGCTGGGATGGCACCCTTACAAAGAATTATTTCCCCCGTAGATGCTGGGAACAGCCGCTGGAGACGGGCTCTTTTGCAAAGCCATGTGTACGAGCCACGGCGTTTACCCAGCACAACTCACCCTTGCCACACACTTCACCTCATCGGGCTGTAATAGGTGCAGACCTGTATTGATCACCCTGACTTGCAGGAGAGAAAAAATCTTTGTGCTTCAGATTGGGTATAAATTATAAATAGCGTCTCCGAAGGCTGTGAGTTACAGAAATGGCATTCTTCTGAGACAGCCACATGTAAAGCTGTTGTTGTAGAGGTTATTAACTTTATGATTGCAGCACGGGTGTGCTTGACCCACAATGATGATCATTGCCCATAAAATCCCACCGTTGGGGTTCAATCACCTGCCTTCTTCAAGAATGTTCATTAGCAATGACCAGCAAAGGTCAGGCTAATAAAAGAAGGTTAACGCTCACTATGTCAGTGTAAATTCGCTGGTGAAACAGCACTGTCTTCTTGCCATCTTTCTTACTAATACAGCTATGCAGACTCCTGTAAATGGATTGTATAGGTGTACAGGGTGTGTATGTGTGTGTAAATATGTATGTATGTACATACATACGTAGCAGCTGATGAAACATAAATGAGAAAAATGTATCTGTGTATCGGTGGAGTTCAGAATCTCCTGTGGTGGGAGCAGAATACCGAGCAGAATTGCAACCCTGGACTTCAGCAGGGCCGACTTTGGCCTTTTCAAACAGTTGCTGGAGGGAATCCCGTGGGCAAGGCTGCTTGAAGGTAAAGGCGCCCAAGATAGTTGGTTAACATTCAGGGACTGCTTCTACCAAGCTCAAGATCAGTGCATCCCGATGCGCAGGAAGTCAAGGAAGGGAGCCAGGAGACCTGCGTGGTTAAACAGGGAACTGCTGGGCAAACTCAAGTGGAAGAGGAGGGTTTACAAATCATGGAAGGAGGGGCTGGCCACTTGGGAAGAATATAAGGCTGTTGTCAGAGGATGTAGGGAGGCAACTAGGAAAGCTAAGGCCTCCTTAGAGTTAAACCTGGCGAGAGGGGTCAAGGACAACAGGAAGAGGTTCTTCAAATACATGGCAGATAAAACTAACACCAGAGGCAATGTAGGCCCACTGATGAACGGGGTGGGTGCCCTGGTGACAGAAGATACAGAGAAGGCAGAATTACTGAATGCCTTCTTTGTCTCTGTCTACTCTGCCGGAGGCTGTCCTGAGGAGCCCCGTACCCCTGAGGCCCCAGAGGAAGGCAGGGCAATGGAGGAGTCTGCCTCAGTTGATGAGGACTGGGTTAGGGAGCAATTAAGCAATCTGGACATCCATAAATCCATGGGTCCAGATGGGATGCACCCGCGGGTGCTGAGGGAGCTGGCTGAAGTCATTGCTGGACCGCTCTCCATCATCTTTGCCAAGTCTTGGGAAACGGGAGAGGTGCCTGAGGACTGGAGGAAAGCAAATGTCACTCCGGTCTTCAAAAAGGGCAAGAAGGAGGACCCGGGCAACTATAGACCGGTCAGCCTCACCTCCATCCCTGGGAAAGTGATGGAACACCTTATCCTTGGTGCCATCTTAAGACATATCAAGGATAAGAGGGTCATCAGGGACAGTCAGCATGGCTTCACCAAGGGGAAGTCGTGTTTGACCAACCTCATAGCCTTTTACGAAGACGTAACAAGGTGGATTGACGATGGCAGAGCAGTGGATGTGGTCTACCTTGACTTCAGCAAAGCATTTGACACCGTCTCCCACAGCATCCTCACGGCAAAACTGAGGAAGTGTGGACTGGATGATCGGGTAGTGAGGTGGACTGCAAACTGGCTGAAGGAGAGAAGCCAGAGAGTTGTGATCAATGGGGCGGAGTCTGGTTGGAGGCCTGTATCTAGTGGAGTGCCTCAAGGGTCAGTTCTGGGACCAATACTGTTCAATATATTCATCAATGACTTGGATGAGGGAATTGAGTGTACCATCAGCAAGTTTGCTGATGACACCAAGCTGGGAGGAGTGGCTGACACGCCAGAAGGCTGTGCTGCCATCCAGCGAGATCTGGACAGGCTAGAGAGTTGGGCGGGGAAAAATTTAATGAAATATAACAAGGGGAAATGTAGAGTCTTGCATCTGGGCAGGAACAACCCCAGGTTCCAGTACAGGTTGGGGAATGACCTATTAGAGAGCAGTGTAGGGGAAAGAGACCTGGGGGTCCTGGTGGACAGCAGGATGACCATGAGCCAGCACTGTGCCCTTGTGGCCAAGAAGGCCAATGGCATCCTGGGGTGTATTAGAAGGGGGGTGGTTAGTAGGTCCAGAGAGGTTCTCCTTCCCCTCTACTCTGCCCTGGTGAGACCTCATCTGGAATATTGTGTCCAGTTCTGGGCCCCTCAGTTCAAGAAGGACAGGGAACTGCTGGAGAGAGTCCAGCGCAGGGCCACAAAGATGATTAAGGGAGTGGAGCATCTCCCTTATGAGGAAAGGCTGAGGGAGCTGGGTCTCTTTAGCTTGGAGAAGAGGAGACTGAGGGGTGACCTCATTAATGTTTATAAATATATAAAGGGTGGGTGTCACGAGGATGGAGCTAGGCTCTTCTCGGTGACAACCAACAGTAAGACAAGGGGTAATGGGTTCAAGCTGGAACACAAGAGGTTCCACTTAAATGTGAGAAGAAACTTCTTCTCAGTGAGGGTGACAGAACACTGGAACAGGCTGCCCAGGGGGGTTGTGGATTCTCCTTCTCTGGAGACATTCAAAACCCGCCTGGACGCCTTCCTGTGTAACCTCACCTAAGTTTTCCTGCTCTGGCAGGGGGATTGGACTAGATGATCTTTTGAGGTCCCTTCCAATCCCTAACATTCTGTGATTCTGTGATTCTGTGATTCTGTGATCTGGTATGCGTTAGCCGCAAATGACTTATTGCAAGTGCACGAAGTGTTATTCACACCTCAAATTCACAAATTCTTGTTCATTTCTCCAGCAAAATTTTTATACTTAATTGACAGAATTAACGTTTTATCAAAATGAACATAGTCTGTCAGTGACTCCCAAAACTTGAATTTTTCTCTCCATTTGTTACTTGGTGGTTGTATTGTGGTGGCGCAGCTCCACCTTCCATGGCATTTTACAAACACAGACATGTTTACTTTCTATTAAGTCACTAAAAACGGCACTAAATTTCCGAGGAAACTGTCATTCTCATCTAGAAGATCAACTCCTCATTTCTCTTATCATTCAGGGTAAGGCTTGCTGCGTTTCCATAGATGTGTCCTCTTTTTCTGCCCTCACCACCACACCTGGGTGGTAGGTTCAGCTCATGGTCAGGTTCTTTAAATACCTACCAAAGCCAGATCTGGAGATTTCTTTTCCTGTTAAGAAAGAAGAAAACGTGGAGAGGGAAGATGTGTTTGGTGGGGTACTTCCAGCAACTGGACTAGTTGAAGATGTCCCAGCTCATGGCAGGGGATTGGACTGGATGAGCTTTGATGGTCCCTTCCAACCCAAACTATTCTGTGATTCTATTAAGATGTTGGTGAGGAGAAACTGGATGGACACAGTAGCAGTGAGATGGAGGAGGTCTTGGGGAAACAGGGTCAAAGAAAAGTCAGGAAAAGTTAGAAATCAGTGAGCCATGAGGACAGGAGAGCTGGGGATTGGGGCCAGGTGATGGGCAAGGGTTCAAGAAGAGCTGCAAGGTGGGCAGGTTCTGGGGGAGGAATTCAAAAGTGCATGCCCTGGAGAAGTAGCTGTCCTGGAGAAATAGTTGTCCTGGGTCGAAGGAAAACAGGCATGGAGTGGGAAGAGATTTGGGTAAATGAAGCCTTGAGAAGGAATGAAGAGGGCATAGTGAGGGGTCTCTCTATCTGCCTGAGACCCATGAAAGTATTTGCCCTGTCAAACCCAGGGTGTTTCTGAGTGTGTACAGAAGCAACGCTGTAAAAGATGTAAGCTTTCAGGTCAGGAGGTGATCACAGAATCACAGAATCACACAGAATCTTAGGGATTGGAAGGGACCTCAAAAGATCATGTAGTCCAATCCCCCCGCCGGAGCAGGAACACCCGGATGAGGTTAAGCAGGAAGGTGTCCAGGCGGGTTTTGAATGTCTCCAGAGAAGGAGGCAGTCTGTTCCAGGCTCTGTCACCCTCACCCTCACTGAGAAGAAGTTTCTTCTCAAATTTAAGTGGAACCTCTTGTGTTCCAGCTTGAACCCATTACCCGTTGTCTTATCATTGGTTGTCACTGAGAAGAGCCTGGCTCCATCCTCGTGACATTCACCCTTTATATATTTATAAACATTAATGAGGTTACCCCTCAGTCTCCCCTTCTCCAAGCTCAAGAGCCCCAGCTCCCTCAGCCTTTCCTCACATGGGAGATGCTCCACTCCCTTCATCATCTTCGTGGCCCTGCGCTGGACTCTCCAGCAGTTCCCTGTCCTCCTGGAACTGAGGAGCCCAGAACTGGACACAATATTCCAGATGAGGTCTCACCAGGGCAGAGTAGAGGGGAAGCAGAACCTCTCTGACCTACTAACCACCCCCCTTCTAATCCACCCCAGGTACCATTGGCCTTCTTGGCCACAAGGGCCCAGTGCTGGCTCATGGTCATCCTGCTGTCCCCATGACCCCCAGGTCCCCTTCTCCTACACTGCTCTCTAATAGGTCATTCCTCAGCCTATACTGGAACCTGGGGTTGTTCCTGCCCACATGTAAGACTCTGCACTTTCCCTTGTTATATTTCATTAATTTTTTCCCTGCCCAACTCTCCAGCCTGTCCAGATCTCGCTGGATGGCAGCACAGCCTCTGGTGTGTCAGCCACTCCTCCCAGCTTGGTGTCATCAGCAAACTTGCTGATAGTACACTCAATTCCCTCATCCAAGTCATTGATGAATATATTGAATAATACTGGTCCCAGAACTGACCCTTGAGGCACTCCACTAGATACAGGCCTCCAATCAGACTCCGTCCCATTGACCACGACTCTCTGGCTTCTTTCCTTCAGCCAGTTTGCGGTCCACCTCACTACCCGATTGTCCAGTCCACACTTCCTCAGTTTAGCTGTGAGGATGCTGTGGGAGACGGCGTCAAATGCTTTACTGAAGTCAAGGTGAAGTGTCTGTGGAGCTTACACACCTCAGGGGTGGTGAGCAGCTGAATCAGGATTTTCAGCATCACATGGATTTAGGCCGTTAAGTTTCACCCCTCACGATGTAAGGGGCTGACTCCTTTTCAGCAGCTGGTGGCACCTGGAGCAGGTGTCCAGCAGGAGTGGGAAACTGGTGGATGGATCCATCTCAGCCTTCCCCTTTGCTCAGCTTGTTTCCACCATACTGCAGTAGCAGCAGCCACCAAGAGAGGAGGACCAGGTGCAGATGAGTTTTGGTCAGGTTTCATCCAGGAGCAAAGCTAGCATTGCAGAGGCAGCACCTGGCTTCTTGGGTTTTTTTCGTCTTAGCCACCAAAAAATTAGGCTCTGAGGGAAAATCAGGAGGAACTGCCCCTCCTGTGGCTTCTCCATGGTTGCTATGCAAGAGAGGACCAGGCAGAAGATGGATGGTGCCAACATGTTGGATTGCTTGGGTTGGGCGGGGTTGGTTTGGGGTGTGTTAGATTGGGGCCACCCAAAGGCAATGGTCATAAAATGGAACAGGTTAGTGAATATTCCTTCTGTACCTATGAAAATAATCTGAGCTCATGTTGACAGTACATGTCAACTTTGTCCTTTGCCTGCACAGATACAGTAGGGCACTATAACCCAAGCAGAAATTTCAGGGGGCGGAAAAATCCCTTTGAAATCTTTGAAATGTTCCTTATGCAGAAAATTATAAACGTTTTCCACAGGGAGAGAGAGTTATTTATTCACTAAAGACCTAGTATGTATTGAATTCAGATTCTTGCTGAAATGTAAAAAAGCTGGGCATTTGCTGTGGTGCCTCATACCCCGTGCACATTCATCCCCATTGCAGTTTGTTCCTTAGTCACAAGTTCAATCCCATCCCTGGAAAGACCCTCTTTACTTCCACAGCTGCCTGTGTCGGCATCCACGCCGGTCTCCAAGTTCCACTCCTTGCCTGAAAGGGGAGAAAATTATATTCAGCTGCTTTACTTTAAATTTGCTGTATTGCAATTACAAGTCTGTGTTTATCCTGCCGTTGATTAAGGGCTTTTTCCCATTTTTATTAGATGGGATGTCTCTGCTATCACATAACACGGGATTCTAAAGCGTTGCTGCCCTTCCTAGCTGCTCCGGGTGCAGGCGATGCCATTTCTACGGTGTTGCCTTGGCTGCTGTGTTTTTGGGAAGCGCCAAAGCTGGGTCGGTTCATGCTCACGCTGCTGGTGCAGCTGTTCCCCGGGTGATTTACATAATTTCATTTGCTTGGTGGGTTTTACAGATACATTATATTCTCCACTGAAGTA
Source organism: Caloenas nicobarica (assembly GCF_036013445.1). NCBI lineage: Eukaryota > Metazoa > Chordata > Aves > Columbiformes > Columbidae > Caloenas > Caloenas nicobarica. The sequence goes on along the minus strand of NC_088284.1, from coordinate 83,083,830 downwards.
GCTGATATCGGCATTCTCTGAATTATTTCCAATAATTAATTCTCTGTCCCGATGTTGGGTGGCACAATTATTATTTAGGAACAAATAATCGTAAAACACCATCAGTAAGAGTAGCTATTTTCTGAGCACCCAGTCCTTTCACACCTCCAATCCTGCCGTCATCCGTGAAACTACTTGGAACAGGCAGGACTCTCCCAAATTAGCAGAGCTTGCCAATGAGGGGTACACATTTTGGAATAAATTCAGATTTTAAGGTCCACCCTGCAGTATTTCAAATTAAATTAACTCCCGGGTATTGCTGCAGTACATTTTAGATGTGTTTAAATATGTTTTTTTAAACACTGTGTGCTTGTTAACGTTGAGCCCGGGTCCATTCCTGGTGATACCACCAGTCTCAGTTGAGCCTCCCAGTCTGCAAAATCCTGGTAAGGATGGTTTCTCCCTTAGAAAACTCCATTATTCATGCCCTTGAAAGCAGCGGAGGAAAGGAGACATAACTGGCTGCTTGTATGATGCTGTAGCATGTTAAGATGTGTCGTGTAAATTAGTATTTTTCAGGTTTATAACCTGTAGAAGCTTCGAAGCCTAAATAGGTTTTTTTTAGTGGTCTCGCCCAAGGAGCCACATGGATGTATGTTCTCTCAGGAAGTGTGGGGTTTTGAGCAGGTCAAAACTTCTTTATTTAAAAGATAATTTTTATTTCTGCTGGTTCAGAAAATGATGGTTTTCAAATGTTAAATACTTTATATGTGCTCTTGGGTGCAATTTTATAAAGGTTTGGTTTTTTCTAATTTGTTATAGGAAAAAATGCATCTACATTTAAAAAATTTCGTTAGCTCACTAATGTATATTATTCAAGTGCTTCAGAACTATTATGATGTACGCTGCAAATACAATCAGGTCTACATCTTGCCTAAAGAAAGCCGATAAAGTCACAGACTATTAAAGACTGGGCTGGATAGGAGGAAACTCAAGGAGTTATCTAATTTGTCCACATCCCCCAGGGCAAGGCCAGCTATACCTATAATATTCCCAAGAGATTGTTTTCTGACCTGTTTCTTAACTTCCAGTGGTGAGATCCCATACCTTCCAAAGGTATGTTCTTACCCCAAAAACATCTTCATGTGATGTAACCTGAATATCCCATCTCACATTTGACAGGTAAAGAATTTTTATATTTGTCTTTAAATACAGGTAAATGTGTAGTTATAGAGGTAGATAGATAGATAGATAGATAGATAGGTAGATAGATAGATAGATAGATAGATAGATAGATAGATAGATAGATAGATAGATAGATAGATAGATAGTGGGTAGTGAGGTGGACCGCAAACTGGCTGAAGGAAAGAAGCCAGAGAGTCGTGGTCAATGGGGCAGAGACTGGTTGGAGGCCTGTATCTAGTGGAGTCCCTCAAGGGTCGGTACTGGGACCAGTATTGTTCAATATATTCATCAACGACTTGGATGAGGGAATTGAGTGTACTATCAGCAAGTTTGCTGATGACACCAAGCTGGGAGGAGTGGCTGACACGCCAGAGGATGTGCTGCCATCCAGAGACCTGGACAGGCTGGAGAATCGGGCAGGGAAAAATTTAATGAAATATAATAAGGGAAAATGTAGAGTCTTACATCTGGGCAGGAACAACCCCAGGTTTCAGTAGAGGTTGGGGAATGACCTATTAGAGAGCAGTGTAGGGGAAAGGGACCTGGGGGTCCTGGTGGACAGCAGGATGACCATGAGCCAGCACTGGGCCCTTGTGGCCAGGAAGGCCAATGGCATCCTGGGGTGTATTAGAAGGGGGGTGGTTAGTAGGTCAAGAGAGGTTCTCCTTCCCCTCTACTCTGCCCTGGTGAGACCTCATCTGGAATATTGTGTCCAGTTCTGGGCCCCTCGGTTCCAGAAGGACAGGGAACTGCTGGAGAGAATCCAGTGCAGGGCAACAAAGATGCTGAAGGGAGTGGAGCATCTCCCGTGTGAGGAAAGGCTGAGGGAGCTGGGGCTCTTGAGCTTGGAGAAGAGGAGACTGAGGGGTGACCTCTTTCATGGTTATCAATATATAAAGGGTTGGTGTCACGAGGATGGAGCCAGGCTCTTCTCGGTGACAGCCAATGATAGGACAAGGGGTAATGGGTTCAAGCTGGAACACAAGAGGTTCCACTTAAATTTGAGAAGAAGCTTCTTCTCAGTCAGGGTGACGGAACACTGGAACAAGCTGCCCAGGGAGGTTGTGGAGTTCTCCTTCTCTGGAGACATTCAAAACCTGCCTGGACACCTTCCTGTGTAACCTCATCTGGGTGTTCCTGCTGTGGCGGGGGGATTGGACTGGATGAGCTTTCGAGGTCCCTTCCAATCCCTGACATCCTGTGATTCTGTGATAGATAGATAGATAGATAGATAGATAGATAGATAGATAGATAGATAGATGAGTAGATACAGAAAATATGGATATAGATGATATAGATATATAGAGATACAGAGATATATAGATAAAAATATAATTTCAACCCCTGATTACTTCTCTCTGCATGCTGCGTCATTTTAACTTGAGTTTTAAAATTTGTAGTTGTGTGATATCAAGCACATCTATACTGGACCCCTTGGGGGTTCAGCCTGGAGAACAGGAGCTGAGGGGAGACCTTCTGATCTCTGAACTGCCTGAAAGGAGCTTGGAGCCAGGGGGGGTCGGGCTCTGCTCCCAAGGAACAAGCGCCAGGACCAGAGGAAACGGCCTCAACTTGTGCCAAGGGAGGTTGAGGTTGGATCTTGGGAACAATTTCTTCCCCAAAGGGCTGTCGGGCATTGGAACAGGCTGCCCAGGGCAGTGGTGGAGTCACCATCCCTGGAGGGGCTGAACAGATGGAGATGAGGTTCTCAGGGACATGGGTTAGTGGTGGACTGGGCAGTGTTGGGTTAACAGTTGGACTTGATGGTCTTAAGGGTCTTTCCCAACCTAAAGGATTCTGTGGTTCTTCAACCACAGAAATAGCTTGCTGTCCTTCAAACATTCTCTGTGCTTGAAATTGCTGCCAGTGAGATTGTCGTTCAGTAACACACTGCAGGTCTGGTTTAGCCAGCGACAGGTGGGATGCTGTGACATCCCCTGAGCATCACGTGGTGTTTCACCAGGAGCACACGTTCAGTGGCTTTGCCTTCAGCATGGCCCCAAAGTCAGTGTCCTCTCTTTTCAAACTGGATCCCCAGGAATCCTGACATGAGTTTATCTAGTGTCCCACCAGCTGGCTGTTTTCTGTGCTGCCTCTCATAGCGCAGGACGGTACCGCAGATGTTTGGCAGGAGAGATATCTGCACATGAGGTTCTCATGGAGGCAACCCCACCACCACCTTGCCCTGAATTTGGAGGGGCCTTGTTTCTCATTGCGGCATCCTCTTGCTTGGCACTCCTCAAAAGGCTGCATTTGTGCATCTTCATCCTCGTAGTTGCCTGGGGACAGCTGGGGTCCCAGTGCAAATTTATCGTAGCATCATAGATAGAATCATAGAAATTTGAGCTGTCTCAGCCTCATCTCTCCTGCCTGCCATGGTCCTTGCCCTTTGCCAGGTGGCCAAGTCTCTCTCTTTCTCCTTCCAAAAGCAAGGCTGGAAGAGGTGGCACCTCGGAGAGGTGTTCATGGGAATGGTGCCCCCCAAAACCTCCCCCAGCCCTCCCACTATTCAAGGGGTCTGGATCCAGCCCCAGCACCTGGTATTTTCTGCCTGTGCCCACATCAAACCAGTCTCATGGTGTTCGTTGCACAGGTAAGAGCAAATCTACAGGGGATCACCTGTTTGCCCGCAATCCTGCCCATTTGTGCAAAAGACTTTTTGTGAAATTTTGGGACCAAGGACACACATTTGCTTTTTAGGACTATTTACCCCAGAGCAGCAATCTGGAGCAGCCAACAGCCTGAGATCCTGTAACCGTTGTGTGTCTTGAAATGTTATTTAATCAGCCTGTGTTTTTAGCTGTTTGTGGCTCCTTCCTTTTTTTTTTTTCTTTTTTTTTTCTTTTCTTTTTTTAATGCCGTTGTGTGCAATTTGTATTACTACATCTATTTGCATTGGTATTAAGAGCAGTTCTGTCCTGGATGCAGGGCACTGCCTGCTTCTTACTGGGAAGTCCCTGTAGCTGTTTGACATCTATTTTTTTTTTCTTTTTTTAATATATACTCAAAAGAAAATGACTTGACTTCTGGTGACCCAAAAAATGACCTGACTTTTGGATAACCTGCACTCAGGAGGGAACAACCTTACAACTTTCACTTATTTGACCAGTTAGCACACAGAGGGGCAAACAAATGACCCGTGCTCATGGGACTGCCCTTAATATTTAATGAAGAGTAGCGAAAAGTGACAGCTGTGTTAGCCTCCCATCTCTTTCCCACTTTGCAAACCTTGCTTGCACTGAGCTTTTGTGTGAATCTTTGCATCGTTGCTCATGGGGCAAGAGGAATTTATTAAATATTTTGTTACCTTTTTAAATAGCTTCATGTGAGTAGTTTGTGTGGTTTAAACGAAGGGTGGGAAAAAGCTGATTGCAAGTAGGGGAGTTCAGGGGTAATCTCTGTTATGGGTTGGCAGGATGCTTGTTGCTCTGTTTCCATCATCCCACTAGAGATATTAGAGATAATAGATGTCCAACAAAAATAAACACTGGTCTGTATCACAGGAGATAATAACCAAGTATAAAATGTCTTTAGTATGTGTACGCTATCCTCTAGCATTACCACAAAGGTTCCCACAATTTTCCTTGGGTGAATATTGCATCTAAACCAGCTTACTGCATGTCTAAGCCCCCTTTATAAGCTGTATTTAATTTCTTCAGGTTTCTCTGCTTCTTCCCTCTTGGCTCCTCCGAATAATTCATTTCCCTATGCAGTTGCTTTTAGATTATTATCATGCCCATGACTCCAAAAACTATTACTTCTTAGCCAAACTAAATACACCAAGGTTTGGGCTTTGTTTGGGTTTTTTAATGTCCTCTCAGAAATCACTGCATCCATTTTATTAATTGGTGTATGGCTTGTTTCTTAATTTTGCCTAAGCTTTTAACCTTTCTTTATCATTGAGATGTCTAGAAGTGCATGTGCAGAAGCTCCTAAGGTCATTAGTTCTCAAAGCTCTTGAACTAATGGACTCCTTCCCAATTTTTCCTGATGCTCTCACCCTCCCTGTCAGAACTATTTAGTGATTTTAAGCAAGGTATATTTTTTTAATCTCCTTTTTCCTTAGCTTTACTGGTGATGCTTTGAGAGCTTGTTCTTTTCGGGGGTTTGAGACCTGGAGGTTTATATCAGCAAGAGCAAAACACTCACAACAGACACGGTAATTTCCTCCTGTGCAGATCCATAGGACCCAGGAATCATAAATGGAGAAACCTTATGAATTAAAAAATAGTTCTGTCATTCTTAATAACATCTGATGCACTCAAAGGTTAAAAAAAAAATTTTAAAAAAGTTAAATTCCTCTTTACAAATAACTGTGTGATACAGAAGTCATTTAATAGCATCCAGAAAGATAGATGCAACAGAGGCAAAAGTATATTTTTCTCACACTTATGTGGGGATTTGAACAGTATTGTTACGTCACTACAGAGTTGCAGAATTAAAGAAGTACATACCTAAGAGTTAAATCCTTATATGAAGGTTTTAATGTGTGTGTGTGTGTATAACATCAGAAAGAAAGAAAGAAAGAAAGAAAGAAAGAAAGAAAGAAAGAAAGAAAGAAAGAAAGAAAGAAAGAAAGAAAGAAAGAAAGAAAGAAAGAAAGAAAGAAAGAAAGAAAGAAAGAAAGAAAGAAAGAAAGAAATTTCCATTGACTCATAACTTTTAGGAGGAAAAATCCTTTCTGAAAGGCATATCACACCCACGTTCCCAGGTCAGAAGGGACTGGCTTGTTTGTTCATTCATTTGTAATGGAAGAATGAATTGTGTTGCATCTCAGAGTTATGGAAATAAGGGTAAAACACATTGTATACATTTTAAAGTGCTTCTATTCATGCAAATGCCCCCCCAAAGTCTGCATTTCACCCTTTGAAGCATTAAAATCAAGTTTTGAGGAGACTTAGGGCCTTCTGTATTGCTGTACCTTAAATCCTAAGTGTTAAAGCTACCTCTGCCGGTGTTTGGGGCAAGACCGAAAAGCTAGTGTCCTGCCCCAATCTGGCATTAATGTTTTGCAGCATGGCAGCATCTCGGTGTGGACCGCAACCACGGGGGCAGAAATCAATTGCGAACCCTCTGCTGAGCAAGAGGGTTGGTGAAGAGCAGCAACGCTCTCTGTCCCGATGGGGACTAAACCCCGAGGCATGGAGCAGCCTTAATTCTTGTTGAAGCCCAGCGTTTTTAGGGACAAAACACCACTTAGAGAAGCAAACCTGAGCTCTAATATCTTCAGAGATAATTTCAAACTAGGAACTTTTCCCCACAGAGATATTCCGGTGAGGAGGCACATAAGGAAGATCTCCCTGGGCTCCTGTGCAGCATGGGAAACCTTTGTCCCACACATCTTGTAAACGCGGCGGGGGGTCACCATTGTGCCGAGCATCTTCTGAGCGCAGCAGGAGGAGGCTTTTGTCCGTCACAGTGGGCAGATGCCGTAGGAGGGCACCTTTGTCCCGCACAGTTGGTAATCGCTCACCAAGAGCAAATTTATGAGGATTGCAGAGCTCCTTCCCTCCACGGGTGCACATGGAGGAGTTCAGTCAGTCTCGCTGAGTGAAGAGCTGCCTGTCCTGAGTGGAAGCGGAAGGGGGAGGCAGCGAAAACACATTTGCACATGCATGTGCAAATGGCCACTGGGATCATTCGCCTGGTTGCATTGCACAGCCACCCCTGCAGGCACCAATCCCAGATTCATTTTTTTGCTTTTCCTCTTCCTTATTTTTCCTGCCCATTTAGGCTGCCCTTGTTTCTCTGTTCCTTCTTATGTTTGCATTATATCCTATTCAATATATCATCTGCTAATTAATCTAATTAACTAGTAAATGCTCTCGTTATTCTTTCAGATCGCTAATAACCACATTTAAAAGACTTGAGCCCTAATACAGATCCCTCTGGGACTTTATAGGTATATTTTCAACCCCCATATCATTAATTCTTCTTTGTCTTCTCAAATGCTGTAGCCACTTCCCAAGAAGTTCACCAGTGCCCATTTCCAGGACAGTCTGAGAGACCATACATTGTTTCACAGATGCAGAGTTTTGCCTTTCTTCAGCCAAAACGTAGTGAGCCTGATGAACCGTGATGCTGTTCCAGACTTGCAGTAGTAATTACAGAGAGCAGAGTCCCAAACTGCAACCCAGTGAGGAATGGTGATGAGATGATGAGATGTGATGAGATGAGATGAGATGAGATGAGATGAGATATGAGATGAGATGAGATGAGATGAGATATGAGATGAGATGAGATGATGGTGAGATGAGATGAGATGATGGTGAGATGATGAGATGAGATTGAGTTGAGAGCTGAGTTGAGTTGAGAGTTGAGTTGAGTTGAGTTGAATTGAGCTGAGTTGAGTGGAGTTGAGATGCTGAGTCTGGACGCAGCCTGCAGAGGTGCCACGTGCATGGTGGACACTGGTGGAGATGATGCTCGCATCTAGAGCCAGTGCAGGTGCGGCGCTGCACAGTTGGGAGCTGCTTTACCAATAATCTCAAGTATTGTGAGGTGTCCTCAGATGGAGTAAAGCAACTCTTTTGCAAACAGGAGTTGGGGGTGACTGCAGCCCAGTAGAGCAGTGAAGGTCATAAGCCATTATAAGTGATTCCTCAGGTTCCCACCACGCCCGAGTTGTCAGACTGGCTTATGCGGAACAACACAGAAATTGATAAATCTTCCGCCTGGTGATTTTTGTGATTCAGTAAAGTGGTCACGTTTGGTTGTCATCTGTTCTTGTCAAATCTGAGCCTGTTCTGTTCTAAGGCTCCTGTTGCCCTAAAGGCGCTTGCAATTTTTTTAAATGTTGGTATCTTACTTTACTAATGTTCAAAGGTAAGTTTTACATGTGGTAGTTTCAATTAATTCTCCTTTTCTCAAATTGGCATTGTTTTTCTTCCAACCCCCACCTCCATCCTCTGGTGCCTACCTGATTGTGCATGAATTCTCAGAAATAATTGCCAGTAGTTCAGCAAGTTCATTAACTGATTCCCTGAGGACCCTCAGATGCGTGTCATCCAGACATGATGATTTGTATATCAAATTTTTGCAACTATTCCCTTACCTGATCTTTTTGTATCAACAACTATATTGGCAAGTCATCCTTATTTCTGCCTGTCGATATCTCTGTGTGGTGGTGGGTAAATTGATTCTGAAACTTGTTCACTGTTTGGCAGCCATTATTAATTTCACCTCGCGCATTGTTGGCTCCACCTTCTCTTCAGAACTCCTTTCCAATGATGTTCTGCACATGTTAAAATAGGCATCCAGTCCTCCCTAACTCGTTCTACATTAGCAACTTGGCAGTTGCTCTGTTTAAATGACATTTCTCTCATTTTGTGGGCCTGGGAGCAGGGGGATTGATATTATTTTCTTTCCTGCAACTGTAGCCTTAGCATATTTTAGGATGTTCTAGCTGTCTCCCACACTCAACAGTTTTTATATGTCTTTCTGTTGCAACATGCTCCTAAGATTTGTCAAAGAATTAATGTCTGAAATAACTGTATGTTGTGTGACAACCCATCACTTAATATGGTATATTGGATCCTGCAGTTTATCGTCACAGCCCTTGAAATTAGTGAGTGCTAAGGGTGTAAATACCTTAGAGTACCTCGGCTTTAGTGCAACAGCTTATTATCTGACTCTCACAAATTATTCCTTCTATCAAAAAATAAATGGCTGCTCATGAATTTAATTTAGATTTGTCTGCTACTAAATACACAACTGAGATTGTAGCCATCAATGATATTTTTCCTCTGGCGAAAACCTTATGGCCAAATCTATCATCACCCTTAGGACTTAAGTCCTTTTGCTTCTGTCTAATTTTCCAAACCTCTGGTATATAAATCATAAATGCACAGTCTGTGCAGTGTTAAATTTTTAGGACTCTCCCTTTAGTAGTAGTTGAATGTGAATTCATAAGGACAAAATTTGACCTTTAAATGACTATAAAGGGCCAAGGCAGATACTTGGCAAGCTTTTCTTATTGCAATATTAATCAAGCAAAGAATCGTCATAATCCTGGAAACTAAATAGCCATTGTAGTGATTTTATCACCAGGGAAATTGTTCATCTGTCAGTAAGATTGTTACTAGGAAAGGGAAAATAAGGAGTGTTAGAATTGCTTTAGACTGCTGAATCCTTGAGTCCCTCTGGACTCAAAGCATGAATTGTTTTTTGAGAGGGGTGGGTTGAGAGGAGTTGCTACAGGAAAGCTGTAGGTTAATCAGTTTCAGTTACACCAGTGAATGTAAGCCTGATCTCTCTCGAGGACACGAGGAGGATGCATGGGAGAAGGCAGGATGGAGAAAGGAACGGGGAGGCTTCAGAAAACTTATTGTTTTGTCAATTTTTTTTGTTTCTGCATGGCCCTTTCACACAGGAGGAAGGCTGTTGATTAAAAAAAAAATAAAATAAAATAAAAGGGACAGGGAGGAAAAAGCATCATGTTCGCTGCCTCTATTTTCATCTAATTTAATCCGGTGGATATTAATGAGGATGAATATGATGGAGACAGAGACGGATGCAGGCAGGTGGGAGTGGCAGGGACGTGTTTGTGTGGGAAGAGTCCTTGTAGAGGCCAGAAGCCCTCACGGGGAGATGTTTTGCCTCTTGAGGGCTCAACGTGATGTCACCACGTGCTGTGACACCTGTGTGAGGAGACCGACCTGTGCAGGAGTGTCCTCAGGGTGAGCCTGGGCAGCCCATCCCTCCATAAAACCAGCTTCGGTAGACAACCTCTTTGTCGGTGTGATTGCAACCGTAGCATGCCCAACCGTACCATGACCTGAGAGACAGGTCTGTTGGGCCAGGGGTTGTGCTGGGAGCTTCATCCTCCTGCTGTGGTGGGACATCTCTGCATGGGGGATGACCCCGAGGTGGAGAACAGCATAGGGGAAAGGGGCCTGCGGGTCCTGGGGGACAGTAGGATGACCATGAGCCAGCACTGGGCCCTTGTGGCCAGGAAGGCCAATGGTACCTGGGGTGGATTAGACGGGGGTGGTCAGTAGGTCGAGAGAGGTTCTCCTTCCCCTCTACTCTGCCCTGGTGAGACCACATCTGGAATATTGTGTCCAGTTCTGGGCCCTTCAGTTCCAGAAGGACAGGGAACTGCTGGAGAGAGTCCAGCGCAGGGCCACAAAGATGATGAAGGGAGTGGGAGCATCTCCCATATGAGGAAAGGCTGAGGGAGCTGGGGCTCTTGAGCTTGGAGGAGACTGAGGAGTGGCCTCATTAACGGTTATCAATATGTAAAGGGTGGGTGTCATGAGGATGGAGCCAGGCTCTTCTCGGTGACAACCGATGATAGGACAAGGGGCAATGGGTACAAACTGGAACGCAGGAAGTTTCACTTAGATATGAGAAGAAACTTCTTCGTGGTGAGGGTGGCAGAGCCTGGAACAGGCTGCCCAGGGAGGTTGTGGAGTCTCCTCTGCAGACATTCAAACCCACCTGGACACCTTCCTGTGTAACCTCATCTGGGTGTTCCTGCTCCAGTGCGGGGATTGGACTGGATGAGCTTTCGAGGTCCCTTCCAGTCTCTGACATTCTGTGATTCTGTGAGAGCAAGCCTTGGCAAGTGTGGCTGTGGGGTGGCTCTCGAAGGGGATGGGGCAGGTGGTCTGCACTGAAAACCACCTGCAAGACGTGACAGACTCCCAGCGAAGAGGGTCTGCAGAAGGATGGGTGAATTTGCAGGTGGGAAGTGTTTGTATAGAAGGCGCCTCTGGGAGATTTGTGTAAGATGTGATGAATTGTCTCCATGCAACGACTGCAGAGGGTGGGGGAGAATCTGTGTGCACATGACGTGGATCCTCTTTGTACAAAAACGTCTCTTTGTGTGGGAAGTGGTGTCTTTCTGTCAAGAGCTCTTTTTTTTTTCGGAGGAGCTTGTCTGATGGCTGCCTGCGAGTGAACCGGGGAGGGAGATGTGATGGGTGGCACCTCTGTCTAACACTTTCTGGAGGGGACAGTGTGCCTGGAGCCACCAAGGATGGGTACACAGGGAGTGAGGGTCCCAGCAGGGATGTGAAGGTGGATGTGCGGGTATTGCCGTGCCAGAGCATCCCTCCAGGGCGGCCACCCCGCATCCCTGGGGACCACCAGCCACCCCACGTCCTGCGGGGACCACCGGCTGCCCCATGTGGCATCTCTCTCCACTGGGCAGGCCACGGCCACCGTGTCCTTCATTGTTGTCACCCCCAGATTGTGATACTGTCACAAAACTGTTGCTAGGCAACAAATGTGGTTACCAGGTCTCAGCGAATAGCTGAAGGGGAAAGCGAAGTGTTGCACCATTGTAGAGTAACCATAGCAATGACCTACTATTACAGACTAAAGAATTATCATTAACAATGTTAAAGTATCAAACAGAGGCCCAGGATCCTGAGACTTCAGGCAGCATCTCCACGTAATTGGGTTACCCAGAAAGAGGTCCCAACTCTTTCATAGCTCTTGGTTCCCTATCTCCATTGTCTTGGTTTTGTTTTGGGGGTTGTTGTGGGGGGTTTTTTTTGTTTAAATAAAGCAAATGCGCCATGCGTGGAAGGGAACACTTGTAAAACAACAGAAGCACCCACAAAAAAAAAAAAATGAATCTGTACACAGAGGGAAGGGATAAGCAGGAAAGGTTCACATTGCTGCGTAAATACCATGTTGGCTTGTTGGGAGAGGGTGAACGAAGGATGCCTTCATGATGCATCGGTTGTTGTTCAGGTCAGGTGTTCTCTGTTGGTTAAAAATACATACATGAGGCTAAAAGTGATGTAAAACAAAATAGTGCAAAGTACAACAGCCTTGGAAAGTAGACACTTCTTTTTCCAAGTTAGGTAGGACAAGGTCAGGTGCTTCAGCGAAGCTTTACCTAACAGGTTGCTTTGAGGTCTCACTTTCCCAGGCCTGAGATGCGTTTGGGATCTGGGATCTGTGTAGCTGTGCATGTGTGTTTGTGTACATATGTGTGTGTGTGCATACATGTGTGTGCATATGTGTGTGTACCCTGAACCCCCTTGGGCTCCCCCCAGACTAACTACCATCAGTTCTGTGGCTTCCCCAGGTTTTGCATCAACAAAACGGGTCCGGCAACAGCAGAATGACCCCCGGTCAAACTGTCACCTTTGTATTTCTGCAGGTACAGAGCGACATGAACTAACATCCTGGAAGAGTTTCCCGTCTATTTTCAAGTTCTTCAGTGAAGCTGTAGAGGCCAAGAACAGCTCAGTGAAACCAACCCCAACACGGCGTTCCAACAGGATAAAATACGAAGATTTGTAACAGGAGGGGAGGAAGAATTTAAAAAAAAAAAAAAAAAGAAAAAAAACAGCACCACCACCAACCTCTTCGCCGCTTGTTTTCTGCAAGCCATCTCCCAGCCCCTCATTAGATTGTTTTCTTCCTAGAGCACAGGGTCGTGATGTATACATCTAAATAGCGTTTTGCATTATTTCTAGATGAGTGCAACTGTCAAAGCAATATGGGTTCACTGGTTGTGCTTCCTGTGGGCTGTAACTTGGATTTCGTGCTGCCCATCAGCGCGCAGATTAAGGCTGACAGTGGTACTGCACAGTGCAGCATGGTGCAGCTCTAATTGCCCTGACATAGCCCTGCACCAAGCTGATGCCAGAATTTAACAGCTCTGTCATGGTCCTATTGCCTGCAGGATTTTTTGCTGCTTCCTTCTATTTTAAGACAGAACAAAACAGGAATTACTCTTTTTTTTTTTTTTTTTTTTTTCAAAAGACACTTCTAACTCAGAAGTGCTAACCAGCCTGTGGTTTTACACCCTTCCCTTTCTCTGGGACCAAGTGGGATCAACTCTTGACTCTTTCATTTTCTGCTGGTAGGAGGGTCCAAGAAGTTTGGTCCAGATTTATAGGCAAGCCCCTTTGTTGTAGAGATTTTCTCCTCCTGCCAGATCAATGGCATTATCTGTAGATTTTCTCTTCCTTTTGAACACTCCACTTAAAAAAAAAAATGCCTATTCATTAACTGGCTGGATCACACTGTGAAATATTACAGAAAAAAAAAAAAAAAGAGAGAGGCACACATTGCACATTTTCCTGTTTATTTGTGAATGCAAAGATGCTTCCGTTTTCATACGCCGGGTTTGTAATGACTTTGCCATCCCGTGGTTATTCCCGTTTTCCCTGAGCTCACGGGTTCATCCCAGGCACTGGGAGGTGGGAAAGGGGGTCACCCTGCCTGGGGACCCCACGCCACGCGTGGGGCGGAGGGCAGGGGATGCCGCTGTATCCACAGGCAGCTTTTCTCCGCTAAAACGTCTGATAAGCGACAAGACGTGCCTGATAGCGTGCCCGACGAGCGAGCACGCTAATTAAGCTCTTTTTAGTGTTGATGATGCTAAATTAAAGTGATCTTTTCTTCAATGGCCGCGCCCGCCTCGCCTCTGATGCTGTTAGTGCCGAGGAAGCAAAACTCAAAACACGTGGATTTGGGACCCCCCATCCCACCTGCCACACCCCCATGTAATGTTTCCTATCCCTTGAGGTCGGGAATAGGCAGGGGGACCGTTAAAACAAGGTGATGTCGGTGCGTGGGGACCCCCTCTCCACCCCATCGCGGGAATGCAAGGGGGAACCCGACCCTTTGGGGCCGAAACGCTCCATCTGGGGGGCTCTCCGCACCAGCGGAGCGCTCGCATCCCTGCCTGGGGGTAGCGGCAATAGGATTTCCCTTAGTCCCCCCCCACCGCTGCATTTAACCTCTCCCATTTTCAAGCATCCCCCCGAGGTGGAGGGTTGTGGGGCTCATCAGACCGCGCCTACGCGGAGGACAGCGCAAAATCCGCACCCGGCCGTTTTTCTTCCCCGGCGGGGGAACCTGTTGCTGAAGCGGGGGCGGAGCGGAGTTGGTCTGCAGCCGGCTCCCCCCCTCCCCGGGCCTGTGTCCACCCCGGCCCCGTGTGTTTAGGGAGGCAAGAGGGGGTTTACACCGCGTGGTTTGGGTTTCTGTGCTTCTTCCCACAGCCGGGGGAGGCTTGTGTGTGTGTGTGTCCCCTTTCCGTCGCCGGGGAGGCGAGATGGGGTTCCCCGGGGTGCCAAACGTTGCGAGAACTGATCTATTTTTGAGTGTCTATTTTGTTAAACGGCTCTATTTTATTTAAAGTGTCGATAAGAAACCAAGGGTACAAAAATTTCTACTGTAACGACTGCCCTTTTTTCTAATACTTTTTTTTTTTTCTCAGCTGGCCCGGCTCGCTCCTGTAGGGGATCTGTAAAAGCAGAGCGGGGGGGTCCTCGCCACTGATAATTCTCCGCTTGCACTGAACGGAAAATAAAGATGCTCTTTGCTATTCTCCTTGTGCTCTTCGTGTCCCTGCGCCGAGCTCCGCGGTTCCTCGTGGGCAGCGTGGGGCTACGCGGGGGCGGAGGGACGGGGCGAAGAGTTTGCAAACAAGACCCCGGCCGGGTTGGGGGGCGGTAAAGTGTGAGGCCAGGGCTTGCCCCCCCTGCTTCCAGGACAAGCGCAGGCTTCCCGGCGCCCCAGTTCCGCGGGGAGCCGCGTAGGACAGCGCGTCCCGCTGCCCCTCTCCCCTTTAGCTACCCCTAAATAATATAAAAACATCCTGCGGGGGGGGGTTGACCGGTTCTTCGCGAAGAAGGATACTGGGGGGAGGGCGGGCGGTATCTCCGCCCCTGCCAGCGGAGGATGCGCGGGAAGCGGGGACCGCAACAAAGGTCACCCCGGGGGACCGGGAACAGAGGAGGGCGAGGGAGCATCCCGGCGGGTACCGCCACCTCCGTGTCCCCTGGAAAGGTGGCAACGGCAGCCCTAAGGCACATTTAGGAGGAGAGGATTTTAATTTCATCGATTCTGGTGAATATTTTAAAGTTGGACGCCGCCGATCCTCACGCCGTGATGTCTTTAGCACATCAGCCCGCTCCCGATTTCATCACGGGTAAACTGCCCGACATCCTGACATCCCTAACATCCAAAATGGGAGTCCCAAAGTGACGCACACACACCAAAAAAAATACCCTGGGATAGGATCTACATGAGAATCCCTCCGTTCCTCACTACCCAAAGGCTCATGGCCTGCCCGAAAACTTTCGCACACCGTCGTGTGAGCCGAAAATCCACAGTTGTAGCCATGGGCCAACGAGAGTGGTGTTCGCTCGCCAAGAAGGCGGAGCAGAGAAAAATATTCCGCCAAGAAAACACCCAGCGGACCCCCAAGCACAGCAGGGCTGTGGAGAGAAATAAAATATGGGGAGAAACAAGAAAAGAAACCCCTCATCTGCATTGTGCACTATATGCTGTTTGCAGGGGTGCGATTCACCCGGACTCAGCCCAAAGATGACGTTGCTTTCCATGGGAATGCTCATTTTTCCTCCGTCCCCGAGAAATATCACTAATCGTTGGGTTGTTGTTGTTGTTTCCCCTCCCCAAAGAAATTTCATTCAGAACTACAAATGAAAAGCGTCACATCTAAAACTGCGTGGAGCCACATATTGCACCGTACTCGAGTCAGCCAAACCAAAAATAACCTGCCAAGAATGTGTATGTACATCCATCGCACACCCGGGTAGAGCGACATCTTACAGAGTTGAGGGATGCGTGTTTGTCTGTGCACACATCCGTGGGTATCTGGATCTCGCAGGGACGTATATATGTGTGTGAGTGTGTGTGTGTGTCCCCGCATTATGTTGACGTACTCGACAAAGTGTGAAAAATGTACTTCTCGAGAAACTTGGAAGGAGATGTCATTTATCATTGTACCGTCATAATACCACAAATTTTCACTTTTCTGTTCCATTTCGGATTGCATGTGTTTGTGAGTATTTCACTAGATCAGTGACAGCTCTTTATTTGCATAATTATATGCTCTGGTCTGAAGAGAAAACTAACCCCCAAATTTCATGGGTCACCAAACTGCGACAATCAATGTTTTATCACATATGCTAAGCAAAACCTAAGGAGCTATATGAAGTTTCTTGGGGAGTTTTTGCTCCTCAGAAAATTAAAGATTTTGTGCCTCTTGAATAGATGCAAAATCTTTCCAAGCTCTTTGTAACTGAATTCCGTTTGAAGGCAAAACTAGAGATTAGCTCGTAGATCTGGATTTCAGACCCACTAGCATTATTACTTCAAAGTGGATTCAGACAAGCAGCTTTACTGCATCTCTAAATTTCGCCGTCCTAAGGACTGTCATTTAAATGATTGTTAAGAAAAAAAAAAAAAGTGACCAAATGTGAAAAAATGCAGACAATCACCCCCTCTCGCATCGTAGTGTCCAGTGGGTTTCATTTTACCCGTTCAGAACTGTTTTAGTCTTTCTGTTGGACGCTCCATCCATCTCCGCCCCCCGTATAAAGATATAGATATTGAGCATAAACACGAACAAAAAGCATTTCCCGAGCTGCAGAATTTGTTCTGGTCCATGAGCTGCACAATAACCGCACGCTCCAGTTATGACACACACACTCCAAGTTTCCCTCTCGGTCAAAACGCCTTGTTATGAGGAGGAAGAAACCTGGTGATGGGGACTGGCCGGCGTCGAAGATCCCCCTTCTCCTCCTCCTCCATCCACACCCGGAGTGCTGGAAATGTTAACTCTTGCTTTGAGTCAATTTAAAATAAAATAAGATAAAAGTATTACGCAGGCGCCGGGGGGACCTCCCAGGCGTATAGATGAACTAAAATCCTGGGGGACATGCCACCCAGGTTTAACTTTAAAGAAAAAAATAATAATAATTTCTCTGGTCTCCAAGAAGGGAGAAGTCCCCACGGTTCGCAGCGTTGCACTTGCGGACCTCTAAGCTCTTGGGAAGGAGAAATTTTTTTAAAAGGGGCTTATTTTCGGTAACATAGACCGCAATGATCTTCTGACCCCGCGGTGGGGACAGCTGCGCCCTGGAAGGACCCCGCAGCCCCACGACACTGCGTGGGCTGTAAGTCCGGAGGGGAAAAGCGTTTCTGCTACCCTGTCGGTACTTTTTCTTTCATTAACATCACTCCTAGAAGCTTTTCCCGAGGGATTTGGGTTTCCAGCAGTAGACTGGCACCCGGGAAGTTTGCGGGAGTTACGTGGGGAAGTTTTGACTCCGGAGCGGTTTCCAAACGCCTGCTCCAGGCAGACACCAGCCTCCCACCGCCTCCTCGCCTCGCAGGAACAAGGTGAAACACGAGTGGGAAATAAAAAACAGTGCTGGGAGACAAGAGTCTCTTCGACATCTCTCGCTGGGTCCCAGGGAGATGCGGGACCGGGGGAGACCCGCAGAGGAGACCGCGCTCCCAGTCACCCCCTGCCCGGCGGCAGATTGAAATGAGGCACTTAAATACTCCCGCACGCCCCCCGCACCCCTCAGCCGGGGTCAAGTAAGTATGAATATTTCCGGGGAACGGTTCTGCAGACTGGTTTATCCTGGCGGAGACAATAGCATCACTTATTTCCCACTAAATGCGGCGCAGGAGAGAGCTGACCCCTCTGAGGAAAGGCCTGGGACGTCTCCTTTTGTCTTTTCCATCTCTCTTTACTCACGCCCCACCTAATCCCCTCATGCCTGGCAAAGGACTGTCTCCAGACTTCAGCCTTCAAACTCCTTCTTTAAAGACGCTATCTCTGACACAATTAGATAAATAACCTTCCTGCGCATCTCCCCTCCTCCCGGGACCGTTTTACGCCTTCTTTTTCTAAGCTTGACTCGCCAAACCGACGAGATATTGTTTTGTTTTCTATAGCAAAGCCTTCGATGTAAAGGGTCCTCCGTGTAGCCCTGCAACATGCAGGTACAAAAATAACTTCCTCCGCAATATTTTCCACGGTCCTGTTTGCCGGCATTTTGTGGAGAAAGCCGCTAAAATTACACGGAACTTGTAAACATTGATCTGGCGGCTTGCACCAAGTCAAGCGCTGCCAGTTCGCCGATCGCTTTCGCCAGCTTTCCTTACCCCTCCATCCCCTTCCCTCACCTTCGCTCTCACCGACTTTCTTCGCTAATTCAATTAAGATCCAGCCTTTGTTCCGATCTTGGTGAACCGCCCCCCCACTCCTCACACACCTCTCTCTACGTGCACTTCGGATGTTTTTCGTTATTACGAAGTTTATTCGGATTATGGATGGTTTCCCCTGTACTTTCTGCCAATTTTGCGTGCATCCTCTCTCCGTGGGGAGGGTTGGGGGCAGCACCAGAACTACCAGCAACGACAGCCGCGGGTGGGGGTTGCGGTGTTCACCGTGGGGTCTCAACGCCACTGACTTAAGTCCAAAAAGCCACGACCGTTCCGGAAAAGCGACGGCGCGGTCTGGACAGGGCCCCCCGGCCAGGATGTTGTCCTTCCCAGGGGTTTTCGGAGCATCAACCCCCTCCTGTCCCCCTTCCCGCCCCCTCTTTCCCGGGGGCGGTGGGACCGGCGGCGCTCGGGGCGGGCCCAGCACCATGGACAGCGCTACCGCCGCCGCTGCCGCCGCCGCCGGGACTCGGGGGGTCCCCCCGCCACCCCACGTCACCCCCTGGGGTGATACTTTCTCCCCAAACGCAGCCCAGCCCCGCTGAGCATCTCCCAGAAGTGTGGGGACCGCCCCCGAGACCCGACCCCCAACCCTCCACTCGTCCCGGGGCGCCCCTGGGAAAGGGGTCGTGTGGTGGGGGGTCTGCGCGGTGTCGCTTGGTCACTTGGCTGTCGTGACATAAGTAGAGCAGAGGGGATGGCAGGGAGAAGCTCCTCGTCTGCCTGCGGCTGCCGGGCAGGGGAAAAAGAGGAAAAAGTTGGTTGCGCTTCTCGCCTCCCGTGTGGCGGGAAGGAGCAGGGGGTGTCACAGCTGTCCCGGGGCTGTGTGAGCGTCTCCCGGCCCCCATGGGGCCCAACCCCGGAGCACAAGACCCCGCACCCCGTTCCGGGGAGACACCGAGCGCGGTTCCCCTGGCCCCAGAGCAGCGCACCAGGGTGCGGGGACTGTCCCTGGAGGGGCTCAACGTGGGGCCCTGGCGGCTAAGGGCACCCCTCCCGGGCCACCCCCCGAACCAGGGTCCACTGGAGGGGCCGGGGGCCGGGAATCCGTTTGCTCAGTGCCCCTGACCCACCGTCCCACCGCCGCGGCTGTTTGGGGGCTGTCCGGTTGTTCGTTCCCCCACCCCCATTGTGGTTTGGGGGCTTCTCAGGTGTGGTCTGGAGGTGACACCCGGCCTATCTCAAGACACCACCGTCCCACAACTCCGCGGAGGGGTGCGGGCTGCCCCCGGGGGTACCTGTGGTGCGACCCCCGCTGCGGGAGGCTCCGGGCACTTTTGTCTGCACAACCCCCCCACCACGTCTCCCCACACCACAGGGGGCTTCGCCCAACGACTTCAGCACGGAGGGAGACGCCTGCATCAAAGGCTTCGCCACAAGCACACGAAACCGAAGGCTGTAGTATTTTGCAGCGCTGAATATTCTTCTAGAATGGTTGGGTTTTTCCTTTCAATTTCTTTTCATTCCTTTTCTTTTTTTTCCCTTTCTCTCTCTTTCTTTCTTGCTCTCCTTTTCTTCTTCTTCTTCTTTTCTTTTTCTTAAACGGAAGGTGGAAACAGAGCTGGCTTCCACTCTCCACTTTACTATGGACAGGAAAATAGGACCCACAGACCTCCAGCGAGCCCCGGGCTCTCCAAGCACTTTGCAAGCAAAAGTAAACGCTAGAGTTTCCTTAGGATCCGCCCCAACTTCTTGGATTTTGATCCCCACTGCTCAGATTCAGTTGCATCTTCTGGTGGTTTGAAGGGTATGAGATTGGGGGGGGGGCGGATTTTTTTTTTTATTAGATCTCTGTTACTGTCTCCCTTCCCAGGACCGGATCCATCTCTGTCTCTTATCCCAAGCCGGTAGAGTCAGCGGCACCATTGTCTCCCCCACGCCCCCCGGCGCTGCCCACCCGCCGTGCGTGCCCGTGACCACGGCCCCGCTCCCACGCGGAGCCCCGCGCACTTGGCCGCGCTCTGCGGGAAGAAAAGGGTCGTTCAAACGCGTTTCATCCCGTCTGAGCTCCCCTCCGCCTGGGGAGGACAGAAAGTTTCTCATACGATTAGAGTAAAATGTATTTTATTTTATTTTATTGATACTTTCCCCCCTCACTCCCCTCTTTAGAAAGAAATAAACAAATCTTCCCCAGCCCGAGCAGGAGTCCGGAGACATCCTCTGCTCTTTCCCTGCAACCCTTCACAGTCGTTGGAAATTACTTTTCCTGTCTTTCGGCCATTTGTCAATGTCACATCCACGCTGCCCGCTCAGGGGGTGGGAATGTCCCCGCGCGTTCGCGATCTCACTGACCCACGCTCCATCCTTCCCCCCCCGGCCCCTTCAGTGCGGATCCGTGGCAACCACCCCTGACTTCGGGCGACCTTTTTCTTTTTCTTTTTTTTTTTTTTTTTCTGTCACGACATGCGGCATCTTCGGGACGAGCGGGGATGTCCCTAACACGCACCCCCCGCACGGGGAGAGCAGCGGAGACGTCGGCCGGCAAGCGGGGGGGGTGAGAAGAGGGGGCCAAGCTTGGGATGTAGCCTTCCTCCCGAAAGGCACAATCTTCCACAGCGAAGGGAGCACTAACCAAGGCTGCCGTATGGATTTTTGCGCTGCGGTAGGAAGAGAAAGAGGAGAAAGAAAAAACAAATCCAGACTCCTGAGGTGTTGACAATCCTGGGGGAAACGGAATGCTCGTCTCTCTGCGGTGACACCCCCGATGAGCTGGGGGGGCTGTTCTGGCTTGGCCATCGAGCAGCGCTCAGCCCCAGGAAAGCACCGACCCCACTTCTAGTTCTTCCCTGAAACGAATATCTGGCTGAACTTAGCTGGCGAGAAATTCAAAGCTCAAGGCATCCACAACTCCGGCAGAAGGGCGGTTGCCACGGGTCTCTTCCCACCTAGATGAAGTTTCGTGGGTTTTTTTGTCTGTTTGTTTTTTGGCTTTGTTTGTTTATTTGTTTGGTTTAATTCTTTAATTTTTTTTTTTTTTTTTTAATTTCCCGCAAAGGTAGAGGAGGTTTGTTAGCGTTTAAGTAACTGGAGTTAGAACAAAAGCCAAACTCTTTAGCATATAAGTTTTCATTATCATCTTTCAACCTCGCAAAACTAGAGCCATTTGCTTAACTTAATCCGTAACATATGTTTGCAACAGTAGCAGATTTTTTTTTTTTTTGGTGTGTGTGGTTTGGAGCTGATCAAGTTGTAAATTTTCCGCCTTAGGTTTTCAGCGCCTCCTAGTTACAGCCTAACACCTATTGAGAGAGAGAGAGACTCCACAAAGATCCCACGGCACCAAATCCGAATAATCCGATCCAAAATCCCTAATAAAGTTTACCAATCAGGCCACTCAAACTCCTTCGGATTCATCCCACTGAGAAAGGAGCTGCCACGTCTCTGAGAAAATGAGTTCAAATGAGCAATTCAGTATCATTCCCATCCCGCCTTGTCTGCGAGGCAGCGTCTGGTGATTCACTGTTTACTATTACTTTTCCCTATCTCATAGGCCACTTTCCTCAAGGTATCGCAGAAATGATGCAAATGACAGAAGCCTCCGATTCAATTAATAACAGTGATAACAACAGTGGCAGCTTTAGTGGTGACCGCACCGCAAACCGATAGTTTAAAGCCTAATTCGCTCTTTGTTAGCTTTATGTCCTACAATAACTTTAGAAATATCTGTCCTGGAAGAAGAAAATTTCTGCTGCACAAAACTAACGATTAGTCTTTAAATATGGGGGTTGTGATGGAGCCCTAACAGGGCAGGAAGTGAATTTGGAAAATATCCCCCCCTCCTCCATCTTTACCTCGGGTGCTGACACTGACCAAAGAAAAAAAAAAAAAGAAAGAAAGAAAGAAAAAGAAAAAAAGAAAAAAACCGCACAGAATGCCTCACAGCCCTGAAAAGATCAAAGGCCCGTATTTAATTTTTTGGCCCTTGCACTTTGAATGCATCATAATTGTTTTGATGGGTTAATGACAGAGTGACATGGAGGCTAACTCTGGGTGACGTGATTATATTCCTGCTGAAACGGGACCCGAGGAGCCTTTTCCACCGCACCCTCGGCGAAACACCCTCAACCCGCGGACCTGCGCCCTTCGCCCGGGGCCGCTCAGCCCCGAGGGGATTCACCGGCTCATTTAGGACACGCGTGGGCCTCAAGGACCCTCCGCATCCCCTTCCTTCCCGCGGCACAGCGGGGCCAACCACCCACCCGGCAGCGCAGCCCCTCCAAGCCCCAGCCGGTCGCCCCTCTTGCGCCCCGCGGGACTTTCCGCGGATGCCAGCACGGGCGCGGTGCTGCCCGCCGCGACGTGGGCAGGTGGCGCGGCGAGTCCCGCGTGGCCGAGCGCCATCTAGTCCCCGCCGCGGGAAGCGGCAAGGCGGCGGCGGCGCGCAGCGGGCGCGGAGCGGGTGCGGAGCGGTCCGAGGGCGCGGAACGGTCGGAGATGCCCGACGGCGGCCCCGGGGGCCGGGGGAGGTGCGGGGGGAAGCGCCGCTCGGCTTCCGAAGGGACCGCTCTGCTCTTTGTCCTTCGTTTGTTCGCCTGTTTATTAGGATAATCTATGACTCCAAGTTGTTATAGTTTATTTATTTGTTTGTATTTAGTTAAAAATATATACACATGTGTGTGAAGACGTGCGGATTTGGGCGCTGGCGGGTGGGGGGGCTAGCGGCGCGCACCGAGCTGTTCACCTCCAGGACTCGCCATCCCAGCTCCAGAGAAAACAACAACGCACAAAAATATATATGTTTATACCAAGAAAACCTCTTCTTGGTGTTATCCAGAGGAGCAATGGCTCAGTCGGGTTGCGGGTGCCCAGGGAGCCAAGGCAATTTGTCAAGGCACTAAAGGGAACCAAATAGTCTGCTTGAAATGTTACTTGATAGCAGCAGCGGTGCCTTGGCTGAAACTTAGAAACTGAAAATGTCCTTATCTACAAACAAGCAAACAGGCGAACAAACTTTGCGGGGTTATTTAGATCCTCCTCTCAAAGAGAGCAAAACAAAGGGGTGTATTAAATGACCACTGCGGCTCCCGTCCTGTCAAGGGTCGCCTTTTATTTTTGAGACTCGTAGGGATCTCAGGGACCAAAAAAAAAAAATCCAAAACAAAAACCCAAGAAAAGAAAAGCAAAGCTTCCACGCCGTGTTATTATTTCTGCAAAAATAAACCAGGCGGACACCGGAGTGATGTAAGTGCATCCGAGCGCTCAGGTTCATCACAAACCCTTCGCCCGAATCCTCGCCCGAGTATCGGGAAGAAAATGACTAACACCAATGCACGCCTATATTAAAATATCTTTATTGTCAAGTCCTTTAAATTTTTTACTCGATGATTTCAAAATTTTGAATCACCTACAGGTACTTCCTAACAGAAAACCACGCCGTTTTCTCTCCTACAATATTGCTTTTGTTGTTTGGGGGTTTTAACAACTTATTGATTCACGTTGTGTCTACACCAGCGTGCTAAAATGTTACTGCAGGTCTCTAGCTTTTCTTTCTTTCTTTCTTTCTTTCTTTCTTTCTTTCTTTCTTTCTTTCTTTCTTTCTTTCTTTCTTTCTTTCTTTCTTTCTTTCTTTCTTTCTTTTTTTCCTTCTTTCTTTCTTTCTTTCTTTCTTTCTTTCTTTCTTTCTTTCTTTCTTTCTTTCTTTCTTTCTTTCTTTCTTTCTTTCTTTCTTTCTTTCTTTCTTTCTTTCTTTCTTTCTTTCTTTCTTTCTTTTTCTTTCCTTCTTTCCTTCTTTCCTTCTTTCCTTCCTTCTTTCCTTCTTTCCTTCTTTCCTTCTTTCCTTCTTTCCTTCTTTCTTTCCTTCTTTCTTTCCTTCTTTCTCTCTCTCTCTCTCGCTTTCTCTCTTGCTTTCTCGCTTTCTCGCTTTCTCTCTTTCTCTCTTTCTCTCTTTCTTTCTCTCTCTCTCTTTCTCTCTTTCTCTCTCGCTTTCTTTCTCTCTCTCTTTCTCTCTTTCTTTCTCTCTTTCTCTCTTTCTTTCTCTCTCTCTCTCTCGCTTTCTCTCTTGCTTTCTCGCTTTCTCGCTTTCTTTCTCTCTTTCTCTCTTTCTTTCTCTCTTTCTCTCTTTCTTTCTCTCTTTCTGTCTTTCTTTCTCTTTTTCTCTCTTTCTCTCTTTCTCTCTTTCTTTCTCTTTCTCTCTTTCTTTCTTTCTCTCTCTCTTCTCTTCTCTTCTCTTCTCTTCTCTTCTCTTCTCTTTCTCTCTCTCTTTCTCTCTCTGTCTTTCTCTCTCTCTCTTTCTCTTTCTCTTTCTCTCTTTCTCTCTCTCTTTCTCTTTCTTTCTTTCTCTCTCTATTTTCTTTCTATCTCTTTCTCTCTTTCTCCCTCTCTTTCTCTTCTTTCTCTCTCTTTCCCTCTCTTTTCTCTTTCCCTCTCTCCCTCTTTTTTTCTTTCTCTCTTTCTCTTTTTCCCTCTTCCTTTCCTTATTTCCTTCCTCCGCCCTCTCCCTCTTTCTCTCTGTCCTGCTCTGCTCCTGTCTCCTCTCCTTTCTCCCTTCCCTCTCTCCTTCATCTCCACCTCTTCCAGCGTTTGTGAAAACAAACCACAAATGTGATCAGGCGACCAACGCCCGAGGTCCCGTGGCGAGCAGGTGCACCCAACTTCTTCACACTCACTCCTGAACACTCTTAAAATGGAGAGTTATCACTGAAAAAGGGAAAAAAAAAAAAAAAGCAGAGACTCCTGCCCCTCTGTGCCGCACGCCGTGCATCCGTCTCGCGGTGCAGAAATTATGAAATTAGTACGGGGATAAACACAATATCGGGCTATTTTGCGATATTCAGCCCACCCGCAGGTGTGGGCTGGGGGGTTGGATCGGGGGGGTGTCACCGGGAGCCCTCCCGCCTCCCCCGGCCGCCCCCTTTCTCGGCTGCCCCCCCGTCCCCCTCCCCGGGTTGGGGGGCAGCCGGGGGAGGGCTCGCACGGAGCGAGGTGTCCGGCTACACCTCTTCGCCGGGGTTTGCTTAAACCTGAAACCTTCTCCTATATAGGGAGCCCAGCTGTTTAATTTAACATTGATTTATTGCTTTTAAAAGTAAATTTACACACATGCCAACAGCACTCCGTTTTGTTTCCCCAGACCTAAAGATTTATTTTCTACTTAGCGCTTGTCTGACAAAACAATGTCCTTCAACTTTATTACACATCGATGAGGAAACCTGTCTTATTTTTGGTTGGATTTATCGCTCCGCTACTTGTGGGGACTTTTTGTGATACGGCAAAAGCTAAGGTCAGAAAATACACATAAAATGAGAGCCAGGCGTGGAAGCAAACACCAATAACGGTAGCAGCGAGCTGATGCTGCTACCGCCCCTGCCAGAGTCCATCTGCAGCCAGGATCACAATTAGGAAAGGGGGAAATAATTTTAACTTGGAGTACGCAGGTAGAGGTTGTGTGGTTGGTGTGTTTTGTGAGTGGCGTAGTGGGTTTTTTTGTTGTTTGTTGGGGGGGGTGTGTTTGTTTGTGGGTTGTTTTTAAATTTATTTTAATTTTTTTTGTGGTGATGACTAGCTCTTCCTTCATTTGTAGGAGTAAGAGGTCTCCAGTATCTCATGACTGTGCAAAGACAGTGAGTGAAACGTATCTATTATTATTGAAGGGAAGAAATACAGGGTTATCCACACCGCACTGCCTTTCCTCTTCGCAGTAAACTCCCAATTACCAAATCTATCTGATGGCTGAACTCGGGGGAATTAGACTGTACTTTGAAGCAGCTTTTACGGTACACTTCATCTATGTTTTGGTTTTCTTTAGTTCTCATGTAAAGGCCACTTTCTTCTTTTCACTGATACACTGTCTTTGTGTCCTTCATTTCACACTCTCGGGGTGGGGGGGTGGGGGAAGTTCACGCATCTGGAGGGTGACAAAAATAATAATAATATTTTTTTAAAACTATGAGCTGGATTTCCTATTCTTGTCCATTTTTTCCCACCCCTGGTGCAAATCTTTTATTTTAAAGCAGGGGTTGTTTGCACTGCACTAACGAAAGGTCCTTCAATAAGAGTGCGGGCGGAGGGATACTCCAGGGGTATTGAGAAGGTAAAATAAGAGATGGACACAGTGTGAACAAATCTCTCTCTCCCTCTCTCTCCCCCCTCTCCCTTTTTTTTCTTTTTTTTTTGGTGTGTGTGTTCCAGGCTCGGTCTCACAAACTGATTTCTCAGAGAGGCATCTAATAATCACTTTAGAGATGTTCAAATGAGGACATTCGCTCTTTTCTAGCAAGAAGTAAAGATGTGACAGGTTTTGTTATCGGGGGTATAGTGAGAGCTTTGTGAGATATTCCTTTTCTTTCCCTATAAATACACCGTTTTAAAATAAAGACCCCCTGTCTTAAAGCGTGACTCTCGCTGCTGGCTCTGTCCACTTTCTGTCTGGTGTGTCCACAAAAATCCAAACTTCATGTCACTTAACGTATTTTAATGATTTTTACCAACTCAGGCAGGGTTATGGGAGGTTTGGAGTGTTGGGTTTGGTTTGCTTTTTTTGTGTTTTGTTATTTTCCCTCTCCAGAAATTGTATATGATTTTTCCCTGCTGACCTCCAAGTCCGCATTTCCCTGGACCGGCCTCGGTGTCAGAGAGAACAAACTACCCCACCAAAGCAAATACCAGGGGGGCTCTGCGGAGCGCTGGAAATTCCCCTGCCCGTATTAGCAGCGGTTTTCTAGTCAGCCTTTGCGGGGGGAAAAAGGGCAAAAAAGGGAAAAAAAATAATAAAGAAGCACCCTGTCACTCAGAAAGGGGCCGTTCTCTTAACCTCTCTGCCCCACAACCACGGGGCAGGCCGACCGGCTCTGCTCCCCACGCACATGGACACGGAGGGGCACAGGGACCCCCCCGGGGAGGGGGCAGCAGCCCTCCCGTCCCCTGCCACCCCTAGATTGTGAGGCAGGGCAGAGTAGGCCCCAGGCCTGGGGGGGCAATGAGGAAGGTCCCCCCGAGACCAAACACCTTGCCGGGGGAGCATAAAAAGTGGGGCTGGGATTTGTTCCACACCCCACCACGCCCTGACCCCACACCGAGACCGCCCCAGCCGAGCTCAAACCCCCCAGGTACAGCTGCAGCCCCTGAGGTCCGTCTCCTCCGCGCCCCCCACCCCCCGAAGCGTGGGTCAGCCCCGGCTGGGGGTCGCCTGGTGGTCCCCCCCGCTTCCCTTCCCAGACTCGGTAGGTTTTGACATCTCACTTCTTGGGGGACAAGGGGAGGGGAGCATCTCAAAGCCCTTTCCTAGGGAGGGGGGAGGAAGCATCAGCGGGTCATTTTGGGTGCAGAGAACATCTGCAAAACGTTCCGGTGGCTCCTCCGGGAAAGGGTCTGGCTTTTTATTGCAGAAGTGGTAAAAAGACACGGGTGGTTGTAGATCCCGACCCCCCCGCCTCCCCTCTGCCCCCCCCCCTCCCCAAACAAAGGACAAAGCTTGATGAAATAGCCCGGGTGTGAGCAGCGCCGGGAAGCGTCGCCTCGGTCCCCGGGACAAAGGTGGGAGTGGAGGAAGGAGAAGGAGAAGGGAGATGGATCGCACCTCCCGGGCATCTGGTCTGAAGGGAAGAGGGGAGGACGTGTTGAGGACGCAGGTAAATAACGTCTGAGTTGGAGCGGTATGAAACGCAGCATCCGGGGCCATGCCTGTGCACAGTTCCGCCTTGATATGCAATTAAATTACAGCAAATTCCTCTTTAAATAATATCGTTGGGAATCCTTCTTTAAGATGCAAGGATGTCTGAGGTTAAGTAGCTTTTAAAACGTCAGTTTTAAATGGCTTATGCAATGAATAGCTACCTTCAAATCCTAAAACCATTATAAATACGCTATACATATGGATGCCAGTTTATCTCTACATATTTCTTTTTAAAATGAGGGAAGCATTCATAAAAACCTACTTGCAACACTTTATTTTAGGAAAGCAGATGTTAATTTTTTTCACATATCATTTTATGACCAAGTACATGTGTAACATTGGAAAGCATCCAGAGCGCCTCTATTATTTGCTAAATGACTGTTAGTCGAGGCATATTATTCTCGGCATAACCAAGGCATAGGTTATATCAATAAAATAAACATCTGTGATTTTAGCAGGAGAGGAAAAAAAATTTAAGAGTTCCTATAAAAGTGGGGAAAGCGTTTGTGGACGGAGAAAACACCTGCAAAGGAGTAAATGGGTATTTACACAGCCACGCCAAAATCCGCTGTACAGTAAAAAAAGGGAGTTGCGAAACTCCATGAGCAAAACGCGATCCTGGCTGCAGTTTTTCTGCACGACTTGCTAACATATCCCGGGCAGTGGATTAAGAGCCCCTGGACGTTTTCTAGGCAAGGATTGCCCTCTCTCTCCTTAACAGCACAGCGTTTAGCTCGCAGGAATGTATTAGCCACAGTTTCCTCCTGTCAATGTTTAAGAATTCCCCGAGACTTCAAGGGAATGGGTTTTTCTCTCTTCGCAGCAAAATATCTGTGAGAGATGTTCTCGTTTTCGAGGAGTTTTACGAGGGGCTTGAGTACATAAGAGGAGCGAGGCACAACGCGACGGCATAATAATTAACCGTATGCAATATTTATCGCCCCTGTGATGTTTGTTATCAGTCAGGCGAGCGCACTCAATTGAGGTTTAACAAATAGGAGCGTTATTGATCAAATATAATGAATAAATATGCATATGTATTATTTATCTGTGCACACATGTATACACACAGGCAGGAGCGTCTCATTACTGAAGATGAGATGTCTGTAAATCCGGAGGCAGCAGCCGCCTCTCCTGCCTCTGTCAGCCCTGCCCCTGTGCCAAGGGGCCGCGAAGGACAGTTTTGATTTGCGGGGTTTTTTTGTTTGTTTATTTGTTTTGTGGCCTTTTAAAAAAAATGCTGCAAATATGAAAAAAAAAATAGGTCACCAATAAAATTGGTCTCAGCATGGAGTATAATTGTAACAAAACGCTGCTGAGTAAAAACCGAGGAGCTCGCTGGCTGGGGCAGCCTCGTCGCGAGCCATCTGGTGCGTATTAAAAGCGGTTGCTGTAAATATTGCAGAAAACTAATGCCTTATCAGCTCCTATAGGCGCAGAGGCCTGCGAGCTTTCCATATGTTGGGGTATGTAGATGCGGCACACGGAGGGAAAGGTGTCGCCTCGGCCAGGAGCTCCTCGGGCGCGGTTTTGCATAATCCTTATGGGAGCTTGTCCCGACAGAGCGGGGGAAGGAGGCGGGTGGGCAGAGGGGAGGCCCCTCTCTCCCCGTCCCGCTCTCTCTGACGACGATAGGGTACGCAACTGCTGACGTCACTTCACATCAGGGCCGGGGAACAAACGTGACCCAGGCAGGAGCTCATCTGTTTCTCATCACTTGGGAAGTTTCTCTCGCTCCTCTCTCTCCCTCCTTCCCTCTTCCTTTCTCTCTTTTTTTAAAAATTCCTTTTTTATTTTATTTTTTTTTCTTTTTCCCCCCACGTAAATAAGCCGGGACAGGCCCCATCCCCATCTTCGCCCCCCGGCTTTCCTGCGGGGAAGGGACAGGGGGTTGGGGCGCACTCCCACGCGGGGTGTACCGCTGTCGCCCCCGCCCCGTTCCCCGTCCCGTCCCACTCCTCTCCCCATTCCCATGCCATTGTTCGCACTCGCAAGCCAACTTGGGCTGCTGATTCAAAGCCAGGCGGTCCCCTGGCTCCTGCATTGTACTGAGGGTCACTTACTCTTTTCTCGAAGTGGGGCTCTGCTCCTTAATCTCTTCTCTTCTCTGCTCCTCATGAGCTGACGCCTTCTCCCCACGCACTCGGAGTTGCCAGAGAGGCTAGTCTTGATAAACCTGCTGCTAATGACGGCCCAGTGTAACCAGCACAAAAATAAGAGCTCTCTCGCTCTCTGCTCTTTTTTTTTTTTTTTTTTTTTTCCTCTCC
Source organism: Caloenas nicobarica (assembly GCF_036013445.1). Lineage (NCBI taxonomy): Eukaryota > Metazoa > Chordata > Aves > Columbiformes > Columbidae > Caloenas > Caloenas nicobarica. The sequence continues at coordinate 83,053,830 of NC_088284.1, read as the reverse complement.
TCCAGGCTGCATTCCCCTCTGACCGCTGCCTTCTTTAATTATGGGAGCTATATTTCTTCCCTGGGAGTCATTCGTGGGGATTTTTTAGGTGGAAAGGCGTTTCGGCGGAGTTATTTTTGAGCAGGGACCAGTGCCCTATATCCAGAGGCTTTGAGTGAAGTGCAGATTGAGACATATCGGGTTCCCTATAAAAGGATCATTTCTTGTGGGAGGTTGGACACGAAGTTTGGACTCGTGACTTGCATTCCTGAGAGACATGCATATTTTAAAACAACAAAGCAAGCTCGGAAGAAGGCTTAGAGGAAGGGAGAGGGAGGGAGGGGCGAAAAAAAAGAAAAAACTTGGAAAGAAGTTACTAAGTGACAAACATCTGTCAACATGGACCAATTTGTATGGATCTCTAGGGGAAAAAAAAAAAAAGTACCTTCCTAGTTTTATTTATCACTTCAGGGAGCCGCAGCTACTTTCTACTTTGCTGGAAGTTTGTGCGGCTCTTCAGTCGCTCAGAATTGCAGTTTGTCTCAAAACGGGGAGTTTAAAGCGCTTTTCTGGCCTGTGGATTTAAGTCCCAGCTCCTCTTTATCGGCTTTTTGCGTGGAGCACTTCAAAGGATATCTCACCCCCTCAAAAATAATAACCCCGGGAGAGGGGCTAGGGGTGCGGGGAAAGACAAAAGGAAAGCGAACGGGGATTCATATGTCTGTTGAAGGAAGCCACCGACACACCCGACCCCTCAGCGCAAACAGCGTCTCTGGAAAAGTGAAGAAACGCGGTGAAAAAGGGGCTTATTGTGAACCCTGCGGGACGTGGGGACGCCGTGGGGCCCTGAGCAGCGCTCCCCACTTTCCACGACCAAAGGGGAAGGGGTGAAAATATATATAGATGTTAAAAAAAAATAAAAGTAAGCGGTCAGGGAAGTGCGTTGTGGGGGGGACCGCAGGCAGCGGCAGGTGGGGGGGTGGCTGGTGGGCGGGCAGCGGTGCGGGCAGCGGTGCGGGCAGAGGGGCGGGGGGTCTGTGCTGCCGGCGGGGGTCTGCAGACAAAAGGAGAAGGCCTAGCGCTGAGCTGGATATCTCTGTTAGTTGTCAGCGCAGGACCACGGGCTGCCGGGGAATGTAAATCAGCCCCTCGGCGAGGGGGATGCAGATCCTGGCACAGACACACACACACAGACAGACACGCAGACACAGCCGAGGGGTCTCTGACACACACCCCTCACTGCTCGCAGGGATCGATCGTGACCCCACGTTTTGGCCGGTGCATTTATTTATTTGGCCGACCCGCGGTATGACCGGCCTTAAACGTTATATATAGCAAATGTCTTCCTAAATCAACACAATAGGATAGCTCACAGCCACCAGCTCGCTTCTCCTTCAAGAAGCCTTCCCCCCCCGCACTTCCTCATCCTTTCTTCTTTTTTTTTTTTTTTTTTTTTTTAAACAACTGGGGATATTTTATACCCTGTAGTTTTGGATTTGATCCATTGCTTTAAGCTTGATGGAGGGTTCTGCAGACAAGGAGATGTATATACACTATTATACAGCCATCATTGAGATTACTAACAGTGAGTCTCTTGTCAGCCAAACGGTCCTGCTTTGAAACACTACTCACATTATCCTGATTTTTCAAAATTGGGGATAAAGGAAGGGAGGGGAGATACAATTTCCCACTGTCCCTTTTGTTAATTGTTTTCTTTCCTCGCAATTACATTCACAACCCGATCGGGCCCATTTTCACGTAGTGTCTTTGTATTTCTAGTGGAAGCCACGTGGGGGTGGGAGAAGAGATTCTGACATCCCTCCTCAAGCCTCCATCCGAATACTCTCCGCACACAAGCCCTTGCGCACCAGTGACCACAAAAATGGGGCAACCTGCCCCCCACCCCCACTGCGGTCCCGAAAGTGTCAGGTCGAGGAGCCTCCGACCCCTCCCTACAGCTGGGTAATGTCATTTTATTTTTTCAGGTGGCTGCACCTTGCACCGAGGAATCCACGGGAAAACGTCCAGCGGGGATGCCCTCATTTAAAAGAGAGACGAGGGGTGAAAAACATCCCCAAACCATTGTCAGACAAGCCTTGAGAGAAAGGGGGAAAGAGGGAGAAAGGGACAGGAGCTGTGATAAGGGAGTCACCTTGGGCAGTGGTTGCCTTCCCCACCTCTGCAGTTCCAGCCTTATTCTCCAGCTATTTTGCGCTGAAGGTGATCACAAGGGAGAAGGGGTAGGTGCTGAAATATTTAAGGAAGCATTTAAACCCAGAGTCTTCAATGAATGAAGAAGGAGGTGGTGGGGGAGTGGGGGAAAAAAAAAAGTTGGAAAATGGATTCGCTGACAAGTAAGGATAATAAATGAGAGGCGCTTTCAGATAGATATCTCAGACGTGAAATTGCACCCAGCTGGTTGTGTAAGCAAACAAATAGTTTCATGTTAGGGACTCTCGACTTGTGGCTTGATGAATAGAACACGACAGAGGTAAATGGCTCTTTAACTCATTTAGGAATAAAACTCTTTGGCTTCCTAAGTAAAAGACCTGGTGACGCCATGGATCCTGAGCAAGCACTTTAACAAGAGTTTTATTAGTTTCCACTTGTACTCTTGGATCTCCACCCTAGCTCGTCTCCTCCATTACGTATCTGGATTTTTTTCCCCCCCTTTCCCCTTCTCTTCCACCTTCTTTCTCTCTCTCTTTCTCTCTCAATCTCTCTTTTTTTTTTTCTTTTCTTTTTTCTCCTTTTACATTATTTTCCCCTCGAAAATGCATTTTCGTAGGAGGAATCCCCCACGTCACCAGGAAACCTGGCAGATTTGCAAGGTACCCAGGCAATTCGGGCGAGGGGTTTGCTGGTGGCAGCCGTGGAGTTGTGGCTTTTGAAATGCATTTATTTCTCACTCTTACTGCACTACGGAATCACTGCAGAACACTCATTCTCAGCCGCCCTGACCCACTGGGGATTAAATGCGGGGGGGGGGGGTGGTGTCTAAACAAAAAAAATCTCACGTCAAAGTCAGTGACTGTGAAGCCAATTAGAAAAGGAGACTTTAAAAACGAATATATAGACACGTTTTGTGGAGGTCACGCCGCTTCTGAAATTAGCCCCAAGATGGAAAGAAACGGGAATAAAAGTGGGGAAGGGCGAGAGGACCGACTCCTGCCTCTCCCAAAAAAGTAGACACCAAATAGGATAAAGATACGGGACGGGGGAAGAAAAAAAAAAAGACCACCAAGAAAATCCACAAAAAACAAACCCCCAAACTCACTATTTCAAGACTTAAAAACTAACCCTTTGAATAGTGAAAATGCCCCATGAAACCGGAGGAAGCATGTCGACAGTGTCTGTAATAGCCGTGCACACGCGTTCGCGGACATTGCCTATGAATGGTTGCGCGCTCGGACTCCGCTTGGGGGGCGGCTGCAGCAAGAACTGACCCCCCCCCCCGCCTCCCTCCGTCCCTCTGTCCGTCCGTCGAAGAGTCCATCCCCACCAGCCTTGCCTGCGCATCCCTCGGCCGCGGGTCACATCTGCTGTGTGTTGGGAAGTTGCCTGGCTGCCGTACCCCACAGGTAATGTAAAGTATATATATGTATAAAAAAAAAAAAAAAAAGCCAAAAAAAAAAAAAAAAAAAAAGCCAGAGGGTCTGTTAAGCCCTTCCCGTCGGATAATATATATTTCTCTCTTTGCGTGAGGAGCCAAACTCTTTCCTGGGCGCGAAGCAACGCGGAATTTACTTTTTCTTGCATTAGTTCTGCTGCCACTGGCTATGACCCCGAGCCGGAGCTTTCCACGCGAGACCCTCCACGTACCTCGCAAAGAAAGACCCTTTCTAAACCTGGCCCCGCCGCTTTTCGTGGCGACTGCGAGAGAGGCCACTCGCCGTGGGGTCACATCCCCACGCCCGCCAATTCCACTTAATTTCGAGGGGTCCGAGGGAAGTTTGTCGTTACCTCTCCCCACGGGAGCGAGCTCATCGCCTTCTGCCCTGCGGAGCCCCCCCGCCTCACCTCGGGTTCAACCTACCATTTAGCAGCATTTCCAAATATTTATTCGATTGCACATGTAGAAAAGGCCTAATTGGGCAGTGGGAGGAGGCGAACTAGTTAGCGAGGAGCTAAGAGGTGGGGGGGCCTTTTGTGTCTGCCGTGCCCTGAGCGAGTCCCCTGCCTTCACTGGGGTGGGAGGGTTGTTGCTCCCTCCTCCGTCAAATCCCATCTACCCCCTGCTTTCCCCCCACCTTGAAGCGCTGCCCGGGAGAGTGCGGAGGGGCCGCGGAGCCCTGCGCAGCAAAGAGGGATGGAGAGGTGGAGGGATGGAGAGGTAAAGGGATGAAGGGATGGAGGGATGGAGGGGTGGAGGGGTGGAGGGATGGAGGGGGGAGGGATGGAGGGGTGGAGGGATGGAGGGGGGAGGGATGGAGGGATGGAGGGGTGGAGGGGTGGAGGGGTAGAGGTATGGAGGAATGGACGGGTGGAGGGATGGAGGGGTGGAAGGATGGAGAGGTGGAGGGATGGAGGGGTGGAGGGATGGAGGGATGGAGGGGTGGAGGGATGGAGGGATGGAGCAGGGGGCCCTGCCCAACCCCCCAGCGGAACTTGTGGGATCCGAGCCCTGGGGGCAGCGCCCGAGCCCCCAGCGACAACAAGGCAGGAAAAATATACCTGGAGTTGGTTTTAAATCAATATATTGTAGGTTATGAACAACTCAGCAGTAACTTGCAGAGGGACCCCAGCCCCTCTCCATATTAATATATTCTCTTTTTTTTTTAGCAAATAGCGCTCGGTGACGTGATGATACAATATTTTTAGCCACGGTATGAGTGCCCAAGAGGCTGGAGACTGGCAAAGGAAAACATCCACCAACACAATGCAGACTGGGGTAGTTAACGCTTCAGAACACGATACCGTCTTATAAGCAAAGTTTAATAAGGGATTGAAACACTTCTTTCTAGGCACATACATGGAAATAAGTGCATCTCGTACACCCCCTCTACACCTGCAAGTTTCTGGGCAATCGGTGTGTTATTATTATTCATAAATATGAAAATTAATTGAAAAATACGTTTCTGACCTACGAAAAAGTTTATCTGTTTTCATCAGTGGGATAACACTGTAATGAATATATTTACATCTCATTGGAAGAAACCAAGACCTGTCTTTCTCTTCCATATCCCCATTTGGTTTATTTTTTTTTCTGTTTTGTTGGTTCTGTGTGTGTGTGGTTTTTGTAGTTGTTTGTTGTTTTGCTGTGTTTTACGTTGTTGGTTTTGGCTTCTGTTCGTTTGTTTCTAACTGCCAACCCAGTTGAGTCCCTAGTCACCCATCCCACCAAAAAGCGATGCTGAAGAACTGCTCTCAGCACCTCCCAGGGCTGAACATCCCCCTTGGCAGCCTGGAGGGGCTCCTGGAACCCCCTCTGCCCGGGGAAGGTGACCAGGGTGAGGAACAAAGCTGTCGCCTGCACAGCGTCCATACGAGAAAAGGGAGGATGTATGTCTGTCTGTCTGTCTATTTCCCGTCCTTGTGCGTCCAGGTCTGGAATCATCCATTCCCTGCCCCCAGCACCTATGAGTACAGGCCGCTGTCACCCTGAAATGGGCTCTACCCCCATACAGGATCTGCCCGCAATGTTGATTATCCAGCTATAAGTGCCTACTGTATAGAGCTGCTCTCGCCTCGGATCTGCTGCGCCTAGAATATTAAAAACCCCAAGCGGGTTGGATTGAAGGATCTTGTTAATGCAAAAAAAAAAAAAAAAAAAAAAGAAGGGAGAGAGAGAGGGAGAAAGAGAAGGAGAGTATGGAGGACAGCAAATTAAAAGGAAAACATTGCCTGTGACTCCACAAACTGAAAAGCCTGCCTCATCCGAGCTTGTTTGGAGGGCACAGGAGGTGTCTGTGTGAGGGGGGGAATGTTATTTTTAAAGATCCAGCTTTATTAATACGTTAAGAAAGAGCTCCCTTGGTAGTATGTGTTCTTACAGCTCCGTCTCAGATCCTATAAAACATTAATGCACTGAAAGCTGTTACAGAGATCTGCACCACCAGCTAGAAGCATTGTGAAGCCTTTACCTTCAAAGGAGCTCCATTACAGAAACAATTCTAAATTTTCTTTGCCAAAAAAAAGGATGAGCTGAAACCAAGCAGGGCTTTTGGCACAGGGCTCGGGCCCCTGAGGTGGGCGACCACAGCATGCGCGGCCATGGCACATGAGCACACACGAAACACGCCGGCTTGCCACCCAACGAGCAAGCATCCAGTTGGATTTCTATATTAATGGGCTGGGAATACCCTCCACACGCAGCGACTGGAGTCAGGAGAAACAGCGAGAGGGATGTTTCGGCTGACAGCAAGCACAAGGCATGCACATCGGAGCACACGCCAGGGTCTGTGAGTCCTTGGGGTGGAAAAGAAGAGAAAAGAAGCAAAAAAAAAAAAAAAAAAAGAAAACCACCCCAAGACCCCCAAAAGCAGAAAGTCACCATGTCTGCACTGAGCAAGAGTCATGGTGACGGTGCGCTGCTCACTGCACACGCAGCAGTGGTGGCATATGGTGACTTCAATCCGTGCGCGTGGCGTCTAAGAACAAGCAGCAAGGTGTGAACTTGGCAGAAGCTCCAGCTGATGGGGAAAAGGTGTTTCAAAAAAAGGGGTGGGCCAGCATGGTGGGCTCATCAGCCTTGTTGGAGGGGACATTCTGAAGTCCCAGACAGGTGAGGTCACCTACAGCACTGCACCACATCCCTCTCCCTCTTCTAGGCCTTAATAAGCTCAGTCCTAAGCTCACACAGTCAAGTCAGTGTTGGAACATCACGTGGTTTGCACAACTTGGTTACCCCTCACAAGTATTTCCTAAGTTCTCCCTTTTAACACCAATACAGGAGTTAAAAATCCAGGGAGATATTTTTTATTTTATTTTATTTCTTTTTGGTGAACTGTTGGCATGTTTCAAGCAACAAGACTCATGGGTTGTGGGGTGATAAGTTGGGGTTTTTTTGCTAAATTCTTTTATTTTTGTTTAAATTCTCACTTCAATTTTAATTCTTGAAGAACAGCTTCGACAACATATATCGCACTCATTATAAGAAGCAAAGGGTTATATCAAAAATTATTAGTATAGAATCACAGGAAACCTGGTTTGGAACCAGAAAAAAATACAAAACAGATATAGATACATAGACACAGGACAATTTTTTTATAATTATTTGGAAAATGTTATTTTCCCCTAATTCTCGTTTCTTTTTTTTTTCCTTTATGCGCATACGATGCTGTAAGTTTTACAAAAAATGAAAATAAAGACTAATATTTTACAAAATGAGTAACAATGCTCGTGGTAAGTGTTTGCGCGTGGAATTTTTTTGTTTGCTTGCTTGCTTGTTGGTTTTTTTTTTCATTCTACACAAGGTTCAGTTCAGTTTCAACGCGTTTTGTTTTGTTTGTTACTGTACAGCATATATCAACAACAGTCCACAATAAATCCTGGAAGATCCAGTATCCCCTTCAGGTGTGATTAATATCCCCTCAATACTCATTTTTTTGTTTGTTTTTTTATTTTTTAATATTTTTTTGCTTTTTTTTGTCTCTTTTATTATTATGATTTTTTTCCTCCTCTCCGGAAAAAAAAAAAAAAAAAAAAGCAAAAGAAAAAAAAAAAAGCAGAAACACCACAACCTCCACGGACGCGAGGTCCGTCCTTCTCCCCACCACGGCCACACCTCTGCTCCTACTCGGCCCTTTCTTTTGTTCAGTGTCCGCCTCCCGGGCCCCCCCCGCACCCCGACTGCCCCTCGGTGCGAGCGCTCCCGCCTCCGCCGCTCCGCCGCCTTTCCGCCGGGGGTGCGGGACGGGCTCTAGGAGCACTGGATGGACATGTAAGGCCAGTTGAAGCTGCTCCCCGACAGTAGCATGTCCCTGATGAGGGTTTCGATGGGGGTTTTACCTACCAAGCGGACGAAGAAGAGCTGCTCGATGACGGAGGAGGAAACGGTGCGCAGGGAGGGCAGCCGCAGCAGCAGCTTCCCGAAGCGGCTGGGCTGGTTGGGGTACTGGCTCCGCACATACTCCTCCAGCGCGCACTGAGACTTCTCCTGCAGACTCTCGATGTGCGCAGCATCCGACAGGCCGCAGGCATCTGCCCGCCGCGCACCGCGCCCGCGGAGGCAGCCGCGGAACGGCGGCGGCGGGGTGGGGGAGGAAGAGAGGAGGAGGAGGAGGAGGGGGGGAGATGGTTAGTGGCGGACAAGTGCACGGGGAAACGCCGCTGGGATGCGGGGGCACCTCCAAAGGCGCACCCCCCACTCCCTCTCCTTCCCCCATCATCCCATCCCGCATCGCCACCGAATAAATAACGCGACCTTTCCGCGCCTCGCCGCTCCCGTGGGTATTTCCACGAGGGATGCGGTAGGGTGCTCACACCCAACTCAGCGCCCCTATTTCCCCCCCAACTCGTCCCCGGACACTCCGACCCGGCGAGGGCGGTCCTGGCTCCAGGGAGCCTTTGGCCAAGCTGCTGGAAACCGGGACCAGCCCCCGTCAAATAACACCGAAGGAGGGTGAAAAGGGGAGTATTGAGGAAAATAATAATAATAAAAGATGAAAAAATCAGAGGCGCGCACACGCAGAGGGAGGCAGGGGGAGTTTGTTGACATGGCTGCACATCAGAGGGAGGCAGCGGCTGGGACTGCAGCGGCTGGCAGGGAGACGGCCGGGGGGTGCCGGGGGAAAAGGGGGTCCCCTCTGTCCCTGCCCCACCGTCAGCGATGGCAAATCGGCCGCGTCTTTGCGGAGCAGTGCGATAAATCGTGCGGAAAGCGGCTGGGTTAGTCCGGGTTTGAGCTGAGCCGGCGCCTGCAGCTCTCAGACACAAAGCTGCGGCGGGTGAGCCTTGCCTAAGCGTGGCCTTCCTATAGGTCCCTATGGCACGTATACGACTAGAAACATCACCCTGGGCACCTTGCAGAATGATGCGATCTGGGCAAATGCGTACTAATCCGAGAGCAGAAACCCTTCGCATCCGTGCATTTGTACCTATGTAGGTTATTCTGCGTGTGCGTGCGTGTGTAGATACAGGTAGAAAGGTATAGATGCATCTGTGCGTTCACACACACACGTTCACATCCTATCTCTGTGAACACATAACCCCAAACAGGGCATAATTCTGCACCGGCTGCTTGTTGAGGGACTTGTGCAGGAAACTGCGGTGGTGGAAAAGTGGTGGTTGTGCCCGGATGGTTGTAATCATCCACATTGTTTCGGAGATTAATAATAAATATTTAAAATAAAACATCAGGATCAGAGGGAGGCAGTCAGCTGGCAGTGCGGTTTAACACAGATCAAAGCCAGACTTTGCTAATATATAGATCCGAATATGAATTAATGCATGTTAATGGCCCCCAAAAGGACATTACAAAATTTTGAATGTAGAATTATGACCCTGGAAAGACACCACAAATTATTCAAAGCCAAAGCAAAAAAAAAACCAAAAATCTGTCGCAACCGCATTTTTGAAGTTTAAGTCTTCCCACATGAAGAACTGGCTTTACAAAGATTTCTGAACACCTTCATCTACAATACTATGGCCTCGAGCAAAAATACAAATAAAACAAGCCATAATTCAGGAACTTCTGAGAAGGAGAACCTTTGACCTGAGCTGCGGACTTGGCATCCCTCAGATATACAATTATCTGAGCCAGGCTGCTCTGCTAATCCATACTGTACCTTTAATGCAATGATATTTTGCAACATCTAAAGCACCAGGTTGCAACATATATATCTATCAAAAGCTCAGGCCTGTTCTTGTTTGCAATATATATCAAAAAAACCAGGCCTGTTCATATGTTGATTGCCACAAATCACACTCCATATTTACATATATCTTGCTATTTTACATGCATTATCTGCCCATTATGCATTAGGATCCTATTCAACTTCCAAACAATGCAATATGAAAGGGTCTTACTGACACCCTAGCAAGGCTTTTTTCTTTATGCCCCATATGTCATACCCTTAAGGTTAGTAAAATATTTATCAGATATTTATGATAAGTGCACCTATAACTGCAGGTCACTGGACAATGTGGATGAAGAAGTTGTTTGCTAGAAGGGCAGCAGCCTTGGGAGGGGGGCGGTTGGAAAAATACGCCATGGGTTTTGCCTTAGACATCCAAACACTCAGGATTTTCTCATGCCGATAATATCTATTGAGTTTTAATTATTTTAAATGGCCTGGCATATGCCTTTACTCGAGTTTTATTCTGCTTCCTTAAAGGTGGCAGAGCGATGGCTTAACTCTTCCCTCAGAACAGGATTAAAAATAATAATAATTAAGGGATGTACAGCTCGATTAGATTATGGAGCCCAGAGAGGTGCAATCCATGGGAGAAATAAAGCAATCCGTGTTTACTGGATGTGAATTATTATTCCATTTCAGAAAGTGGGCTAATGTGAAAATCCTGTGTGTGCCTCACTTTTTTATATGGCAGTGTGTCAATAAGGGAAAGCTCTATATTTCTTCCTGCAGTCTATGGAAAAGAAATTATGTAAATAAATAACCATTACTGTTCAGCACACTCCAGCCTTCCTCTTTGTAGTGGCGGGAATGTATTTCATATTACACGTTCAGAAGAGTTTAGTGTTCAGAAAATATAGATGTAATCAGCTGGCATCTAACTAGAAATCAAAGTTCTTATTGCGCTGCAAATAGATTTATTGGATTTATGTTGCCTGGCTTGGTCTCTTCCTGGAAACATTTATTTATGATGAGGAAGAGGTAGGTGTGGGAATTAATAACTTTAAAGTTTGGGGACCAAAAAAAAAAAAAAAAGAAAAAAAAAGAAAAGAAAAAAAAAGAAAAACAGGAAAAAAAAAAAAAAAGAGGCAAGAAAGGAGCAGATTTTGGGTCACGACCCAGTCGTTGGATGGTGTCCAGAATTTTACGGATTAAATACATGCTATCCGGAGCCCGAATGTAAAAACCACAACAGGAGAAACCCATGCCAGCTTTAAGTACTTAGTCCTTAGCAAAGGACTTAGGACAATATGCCTAAAAATGTCTTTTCCATCAGTCAAAGTTTGTTTAAAAGTTGGATGACTTTGAGAAAGGCTTCCCATGAATTCCCCTCTGGCTAAGCAATCAAAACAAGTTTAGTGAAAAGTGGAAATGTGCGGATGGGGGTAAGGGGTAGATTACTCCTGACAGCTGTATTTCCATTTTCTGAGATGCCCCGTGCGATCCTGCCCCAAAATAATATTATTGTTCCCTTCCTCAGCCCCATTCAGGCTCCACACCATTGTGGGAAGGAGTTTCTCCCCTCGCAAACAATTAGTTATTACATTTTTTCCTAATAGATGTAAATGAAAGTCTCCCTTAAGGCCACTAACTGCATTTCTAGCCAAGGTCGATTGTTTGGGGAAGGTGAAGGGGGGAGATGGGACGGGTAAGAAACGAAAGTGAGGAAAAAATAAAATACCCCCCTCCAATAAGTCCCAAACCGCCTTCCTGGGGCCTTCGATGTGTGGAAGGGCCAAGGCACAGGCCAGCCCTTCTCTGCTTGGGAAGAATCTCTCGAAGTTGGGTCTGGCAAAAAAAATAATGATAATAATAATATAAAAAAAAGAGGAGAGTTCTCCCCCACTACTGTCCCTGTTGTATTGATGGGCACCCTGAAATGAATGGGAAAGGAAAGTCTCTGAGTCTGCAGGCAAGCTGCGGAGTTAAATCAGCCTGATAAATGCCGGCAGGTCTCTTTGTCACTTTTGAAAAACATGTTTCCATCAAGAAGACTTATTAAGATAAAACACATTAAAATGTCGAGCTGGCTATTCAGTAAATCTTCCATTTGTTTTAAGATTTGCACTTTATCCTTTACAAAGAAATATTCCCTCCAACGCTGCGAGACTGCATTTGCACTGGAAGTAAAAGGGGGCAGTCACAGTACATGTCTCCGACCACCCTGCATACAAATTAGATACTCCTGTCTAAATAAATTATCTGATGTTCAAATCGATATTTATACTACATTTGCTACATTACAATATTGTGCAAATTTAGGAGTCATTTTAATACAATGTAAATACTATTTTTCATGCATGAAAGGCAACAAATATTGATGGATTATAAACTGCTTACTGTTAAACAAGGCCTTTGAACGATTTGCCATCTTTGTTCAGGAATGCTTTTAATTTTGCCTCGGCCTAGTTTTAAGCCAGATTTATCGGAGCTGTTTAGTCATTGCTAACCGGGACGACTGGTTTGGAAAAGGCGGGGAGAAACCGGGACAAGAGGGGAGCAAGGGGACAGGGGAGAGGGAGGTGAAAAAAAAAAAGAAAAAAAAAAAGGAAAAACAAACAAGCAGAAAAAGTGGCAATTAGCCCCATCGTGGCGATAATTAGAATAATAATTAAAAAATGACACTGCCAGGCCTCTTATCTCGCCTTGTTTCCATTTCCTATATTTCCTCCACATCGTTCGCCTTTGATGTTTATAAATTTCTCCCTTGCAGGTTACAATAATAGAAGATGTATTATATTCTTATAGGCTACGACCAGAGCACTTCAAAGGCGATGCTAATGCACTTTCCCGCTAGTTAATTCGAACCATCTATCACAGGGAAAAATTGTTAACATGCATGTTTCCACCGCCTCCACTTAATTTTTTTTTTTTTTTTGGGTATTTTGGGGAGGGGGAGGGGAGTGCAATACCAACATTGTGGGGCTGAGGAGGAGGTTGATCCCTGGGCCGGGGTTTACCCCCTCGGGCGCTATGCTACCTCGGCCTTATGCCTTTTTTCTTTTTTTAAAAAATTTTTTTTTTTCTAATTTTTCCGCTTTTTGTTTTTTTTTTCTCGACACGACCGTCCCCCACTCCCCCCCCCGCCCTCCTCCCTCACCTGAGGTGAAGAGCACGATGGCTTTCAGGCAGCTGTACTCGGCCGAATCGACGTGCAGCGCCTTCAGCTTCTCCACCTGCTCCTGGAAGATGCGGATGTGGTCCATGAAGGCGACGACGCGATCGGCCGACATGGGGGAGGCGTGGAGGCCGGCGGCGGCCAGGAGCGGGGCCACATGGAGGGGCATGGAGCACTGGGCGGCGTTGAGGACGAAAAGCTCGCTCCAGGTGAGCCGCAGCAAGGCCACCTGGTCGGTGATCTGCAAGTCGGGGAAGAAGGGGATGTTTCGGGCCCACTCGACGGCGCTGAAGAGCAGGCGGGCGGCCAGCTCGCAGATGTTCTCGATGCCCATGATGTTGTTGGGTTGCATGCACTGGCTGCCGTAGCGGGAGGTGGGGTAGGGCTCGGCCCGCAGCAGCAGGGAGATGTATCCCGAGAGATAGCAGTGCCCGTTCAGGGGGTCTCCGTTGGTCAGGGCGTACTGGCCGGGGTTGGGTTGGGTGGGCGGCATCCTTCCTCGCTGAACCGCTGACAACAAGAAGGAGAGAAGGGAGAGGAAATGTGCATCCAGGAGGATAGCAGGCATCGCCCCGGCGGCGCTGCCAGCCAGCCGGAGACAATGCCGGGCTTCTTTAACACACACCAACCTCCCCCCCACCCGCCTCGCCCCCGGCACACGCACAGGCACGGACAGACAGAGGCATGCGGAGCCGGGCAGCTGCAGCCGACCTGCATCGCCCCCCCGGCCCGGACACGGCCCCGACCCCTTGCTCGGGCAGCCCCAGCCCAGCGGCAGCCAAGCGCTCACCCCCCCACTCCCTTCCCGCCCCCAATGCAGACAGGCTTCACAAAATAAACACAGATTAAAAAGAAAGAAAAAAAGAAAAAAAAAAAAGCCAAGGCAAACAAGACAAATCCGTACCTCCCCCCCTCCCCTCCCGTACCCCCTCCCCTCTCGCAACAAAAGGCAGCCCCGCACGTTAAAAAAAAAAAAAAAAATTAAAAATATTAATTAAATCCTCCGGGTAGTGAGAAAGTGAGGTTAAAAATCACAGCCAGCTGTTAAAAATATAGCCAAGCTCTGTTGTGGATCCCAGTTGATTGCCCTGGTAGCACTGAGATTTACAAGTGAACTGCTGTGCCGCTTTTCGAAATAAAATGAAATTTTAAAAATAAAATTCATAAAGGTGATAAATGCGTCCGTATTATTCAAAAATACCGCGTCGTTACCCTTCAGGCTGGAACAGGTCGCAGCCCCCCAGCTCCCCACTGCTAACTTTATTACACAGAACCAGCTTTCCATAGAGGACCCCCCCTCCCCCGCCCAGCAAAGTTCTCCCTGCTAAAAGGAAGAGAAAGATTAAATATTATCAAGGGAAGGGGAGAAATAAAACAAAAAAAGGTCCGAACTTACAATAGCCAAACATTCGTGGAAAAAAAAGGGGACGGTGTAATTAATATCTTTGGTGCGCTGTTGCCACTGCAAAAGCCTGCAGTCAGCGTTGCACAGTGAATGCACAAGCTTGCAACTGCAAAAACACTGGATTCATTAACCATCTCCACACAGAGCGTAAGCATGCCTCGAGTCCCGAAAGCTGACCAAAGTTTTTTTTTTTTTTTAGTGTGTGTGTGCGTGTGTTTTACTCCATCAGTACCACCGTTTGCAGCCGCATGCCATGTAAACAAAGGTAACTTCAGGGGGAGATACAGCTACTCAGGCTCGTTCCCTGCATACACAGACACGCACACGCACACCCGCACACACACACAGGTCACTCATCTTTCCGGCGTGCCACATTTTCCCAACTTTCTCTTTTCTTCCCCAAAGAGCCCTCCCGGGCCGGACCTCTCTCCTGCTGCCCTTCAGCCCACCTCTCCCTCTCAATCTCCTTGTAAACTTGGCAGTTATTTTTCAATTAACTGAGAGCACAATTCTAACTTTTTTTTCTTTTCCTCCCCCCCCGCCTCCCCCCCGCCCCCCCCCCCCCGACGCCTCCTAACAGCCCCTGAAGCTATCAATGAAGTCGTCATATTTGCGAGCTCTTTCAGATCTGGAGCAGCTTCAATTCCTTTTTCTCGTGGCATATAATATATAATTTTAAAACCAATTAAAGCAGTGGTAATCCCCGCTCCGCAAAACTGACTGTTTCGCTGATGTGACTCTAAGACATCTTTAACGACAGTCACAGGGTAAACTTTAACTGCAAACCGAGATAACACATTTCGAGGAGAAAGGAGGGCAGGAAATCTTCCTACGCGAGAATGAGCCTGAACGCAAGGAAAACCACAGTGACTCTTGGAAAGGAGGAGGGAAAAAAAAATATCAGAGCAGTTGGAAATGGTGAAGAGCCCGCTGCCAGATGCAGGCTGCGGATTCTGCTAAAACGAGAAGGACCGGTAAATAGGTTATAAATCGCGATTTGTATGCAGGCTTTAAGGAGAGGGTGGAGTTTGATGAAGAAATAAAATGAGCAGCGTGCTAAAAAAAAAAAGAAAAGAAATGACAGAAGTGCAGCAGAAACCCGGTTCAGTCACAAACTTTCCTTTGAACGCATGGAGTGAAAACAAGGCCAAATCTCGCACAGAAACACACTCCGGGGCACAGTAAAGCAGAGGGAAGCGGAGATACAGTAGCACATTTCCCCCTCTTTTTTTTTTTTTTTTCCCTTTCCTCTTTATAACCCCCTTTCCTCTTTTCTTCCCTACTTACACGTCTTTCATCTTTCTTTCGTGAAAAATGAGGCTGGGAAATGGATCTACCGAGAAGTGTTGCGGGTTTAAAAAGAAATGATGGGGCGGAAGGGGGGGTGGGGGGGAAGGAAGCTGAATGGAAGCATATCTCGTACGGGAGAGAGATGTATCTCCCCCCACCCCCCGGTCTCATGCCAACAATAGACAAAACCACATCCAAACACACACACGCACACACACACGCGCGGGAGCGGAGACAGCGGCTAAATGATAAATATTTAGCGAGCGATCGCAATAATTAATAATAATAATAATAATAATAATAATAATAATAATAATAATAATAATAATAGTAATAGTAATAATAATAATAATAAATTTTCGGCACAATGAGCGGGGAAGGGGTGAGCGCGGCAGCGCCGGGGAAGGGGGTGGGGAGGAGCGGGAGGAGGGCAGGAGGCACAAACCGAAAAGCAAAAAAGAAAACACCACCAACCACCATCAACAATAACAAGAAAACCTGGCGCAAAGCTGCCAGATGGAGTGCAGGCAAAGGGAGAGATTGACATGTGCATGGAAATACAGAGAGACCTAGATCGCCACGGAGAGCCGTAAATTTTGTATATATGTATATATATATATGCACGCCGCGCGTGTGCGCGCGTGTATATATATGTATATGCATATAGGTGCGCGTGTGTGCGCGTATGCACAGGCAGACACACACATAGAGGGAGAGCCCTGGCACACGCACGCCTGCACAGCCGCGGGGAAGAGGGAGCGATAGCATAGTAGGGAAGAAATATTCACCTTCCCGCCTCATGCCCACTTTGAGGCACTTCTTGAGGCGGCAGTACTGGCACTGGTTGCGGTGGTGCTGGTCGATGGGACAGTTCCTGTTGGCGCGGCATGTGTAAGTTAAGTTCCTGCGGACGCTCCTCTTGAAGAAACTTTTGCAGCCCTCGCAGGTGAACTGGCCGTAGTGCTTGCCGCTGGACTTGTCCCCGCACACCACGCACTCGATGTGCTGCTGGCTCTGCCCCGAGCCTTGCTGGCCCGTTCCCTTGTCCCCGGCCGTGCCCGGCGTGGAAGGGGGTCCCGGCTGGCTGGGGGTCTGCGGGGTGTGCGGGGCGGCCGAGCCTCCCTGCTGCTGGGGCGGCTGCTCCCGGGCCGGCTGCGCCGCGGCGGGGTTGGGGCCGCTCGGGGTGCCCCCGGCCACGTCTTCCTGCGGATCTCGCCAGCTGCTAACTACCATTGCCATATCTCGGGCCCAAAAAAGTGCTGGGGAGCGGCGCGTCTCGCTGCGGGCTGCCGGGGAGAGAGGCGGGGGGCGGGGGGGAGGCGGCCGGCCGGGCGCCGGGGGCGAGCGGGGAGCGAGGGGACCCTGCCTGCCGCCTGCCTCCGCCTCGGCTGCCGCCGCCGCCGCTGCCCTGCTGCCGCCGCTGCTGCCGGCTGGAGCCGCTCCTGCCGTTTTCTTTATTTTATTTATTTTTCGCCGCGAGCCCCCCTCCTCTCGCTCGCGCTCTCGCTATTTTTTTTTTTTTTTAGGGAGGGGGAGGGGGCAACGGAGGATTTTCTCCCTCTCCCTCTCTTTTTTTTTTCCCTTTCCCTTTCCTCTTCCTCCCTTTCCCTTTCCCTTTCCTTCCCTTTCCTGCGCTACCCCCCCTTCTTTAAAAGACCCCCGCCTGGCCGCTTCCCCCCTCTACTCCCGCTCTCCTCGCCGCCTCTCCTCGCCCTCCCCCCCCCCCCGCCGCCACTTCAAGTTGCAAAATCAGAAACGGCAAACAAGGCTGTCGGGAGAGGCATTCAGGAGAGTCACACGCCGGACACGCACACGCAGGCACACGGCTCCCCACTCGCGCACACACGCACACACACGCACGGGCACAGGCACACGCGGTCCGGGCGCTACGAGCGCGGAGGATGTGCAGGCATAGAGGAAACCGCCGCGCCGCCGAGGAGGAGGAGGAGGAGGAGAGGGAGGAGGAGGAGGAGGAGGAGGAGGAGGAGGAGGAGGAGGGGAAGGAAGAGGAGGAGGAGGTCGCCGCTCGCCGCTCGCCGCCGCCGGGGCCCGGCCGCCGCCGCTCCCGCGGAGGCTGCTGCCGCTGCCGCTGCAGCCGCCGGTGCCGGTGCGGGGCTCTCGGGAAGGCGGGAGGTGCAGAGAGGAGCCGTCCGCCGGCGATCAGGGCATGGAGGTGTCCGGGGGCCAGGTCCAGGGCAGGGCGCCGTCAGCCATTCAGGGCGGTGGAGCCGGGGAGCGCGGCGGAGGCGGGCGGGGAGCTGAGGCAGTTTGATCTCCTGTCGCGGCGGCGGAGGAGGAGGAGGAGGAGGAGGAGGTTGCCGGTCGCTGCTCTTTCTCTCCCGAGCTGCTCTCTCTCGCTCTCTGTCTCTCTCGCTTGCTCGCGCTCTCTCTCTCCCCTTTTTTTTTTTTAAAAAAAAAAAAAAAAGAGAAAGAAATTCTCAAAAAAAAATCGGATGTGACTAAATTCGCAGAGGAGACGAATTCACGGCGAAGTGTAAAAATAGAGAACGGGAATAATAATGACACGCGCAGGAAAAAGAGAGATCCAAAGTAGGTCGGGGAAATAAATCCTCTTCTTTTCCTCTTTCTTGCGCCTTCCTTCTTCTTCTCTTGTGAGAGCGCACGATGCCGGTTGCGAGGAAAAAAATAATTTAAAAAATCGGTGGAAATCGCCCCCCAAAACGTTCTTTTTTTGTTTGTTTGCCTAAAAAAAGTATTTCGGGTAAAAACTCATCAGCCAGAAGCGAAGCCCTCCCCCAAAATAAAAAAATAGGCAGGAATGGTCAAAATAATAACGGTATTAAGATGTGAACGCGTTCTCTCTCTCTCTCTCCGGGCTTTTTTTTTTTTTTCCCCCGTCTCTCTCTCTCTGCTTTTTCCCCTTTTTTCTTTCTTTCCGAGATTTTTTTTTTTTTATAGTTTCACCTCTCTCCTCTTCTCCTGCAGGAATGAAGCGAAAGACACAAGGAGGAAGGGTGGAAAAAAGAAGAAAAGGAAGGAGAAGAGGGAGATGAAGCGGGGGGGGGAAGCACACAACTAATAGAATATGCAAGAAAGGGGAGGGGGGGGGAAGAGAGAGAGAGAGACCCAAAAAATGAATGCGTTTAAACGGGAAGCCTAGCAGAGCAATGTTTCCGAAAGGGGGATCTGCGCGAATGTCTGTATATAGTGAACTTTGACACTACTATTGAAACTGACACGTTTCTATGGAGATCGCTGCCTTATATGGAGCTCGTGTCAAGGAGCCAAGAGAAGGGCTGCTGGCAACTGATAATCAAAGGCGACTGACTGGTCAGAGCCCTGAATTGGGGGGAGAGAAAATGGGAGGCTAAGGTTAGCCAAGCCTCCTTCACTCCATTGGTTGCCCCCCCCAGCGCTTCACAGCCCCCCTTTTTTTTTTTAAATTTTTTTATTTTTTTATTCTCCGCTATCTACCGACTGGGATGGGGAAGGGAGGGGAGGGAGAAGGGTGGGGGGGAGCGAGCGAGGGAGGGTAGAAGGAGGGAGGGAGAGGGGATTCTTCTGACAAGCACAATTTACATTGAGATCGCCCTGCGCTGCTATTTACTTTGAGACCTGATTAGTATGGGTCGTCTACGGTCTCTCTCTCTCCCCCTCTCACACACACCCCAGCACACACATCGACAGAGGAGGATGCATTGCGATAGGCGGAAAGGGGGAATTAAAAGGGAACGATGTGGGCTCCCCGCGAAAAGTTGGTGGTTTGGGTTTGTTGTTGGTTTTTTTTTTTTTTTTTTTTTTCCCCTCTCCACGTCTGAAATCAGGATTTCTCTCTCCTTTCACAATTGCAAAAGCCACGCCAGGGGTTTTAATGATAGAAAAGAAAACCCTCTCGTTACGCGCACCCTTGCACACGCACACACGTTCGCGCACACACCGACATCCCCACACGCTCCCATTC
This sequence comes from Caloenas nicobarica, assembly GCF_036013445.1. Lineage (NCBI taxonomy): Eukaryota > Metazoa > Chordata > Aves > Columbiformes > Columbidae > Caloenas > Caloenas nicobarica. Next base: position 83,034,319 of record NC_088284.1, on the reverse strand, counting down.
CACTTTGGGCTATTTTTTGCCGCCCACCCCTCACCCCTCATTCCTCACCTAGTATGCCCCCCCCTCTTCCCACAGCCCCGCTGGGCTCCGCGCTTCCTGCGTGGGAAATCATCACTCCCCTCCTCTTTAATTCTCTTTAATTTTTTTTGGGGGGGGGGGTGGGAGCGTCCAGAACTACCCCAACCGTCCTGCGCGCAATGCCGCATCCCGCCCCCTCCGCCCCGACCCGCGGATCCCCCCTCCAAAAGTGAGTTGATCAGCGTGGGGAGCGGGAAGGGAGGGATGCGCAGGGGGGGCGGTCACCTCGTTCCGCTCCTCTCCTCTCCTCTCCGCCCCGCTCCGCCCCGCTCCGCTCCCCTCCGCGGCCCCGGCGGTGCGGAGCGGGAATCGCTGGCGCCGGCTGCCATCTAGTGGCATCGATCCGCCGGCCCGGGGGAGCCCGGGGGGGCCGCCAGGCCTGTTTGCGGCCTTGCACACCCCCTTCTCATTTTTTTCTTTTTTTTTGTTTTTCTCTTTCTTTATTTTTAGTAGAAAACCACACTAGAGAGAAGAATCTCCTTTTAATTTCTGTCTCTTCTTTCTCACACGCCTGCATTCCTGCAAACTTCCCTCTTCTGCTCAGAGGTCTGAAATCCGCTTTGGGTAGAAAGACTGCATGTGACAAAGAAGAAACAAACTTAGGAAACAAAAAAACAACAAAACCAACCAACCCAAATTCCCCAAACCAAACCCTACTCTCCTCTTATCTCCTATAAAAGTTTATAATCAGATTGGAAGCCAGGGGAAAAACCTGCAGGGGGAAAGGGGATGAAGTGTATGTCAGAAATTTTATTTTATCTTATTTTTTTTTTTTGTAAAGGGATGTTGCTTTCAAAGAAAGAAGGGAAGAAAGAAAGAAAGGCCTCAACTCTGATGTATCGTGATCACTTTTTTTTTTTCTTTTTTTTTTTTCTTTTTTTCCCCCCTTTCTCTGTCAGCTCTGAAATCTGAGGCTGAGAGCCGGCTGGAGAGGAGAATCCTTCATCATTTCTGAGATTAGAATAAACGCTTGATTTTGTCTCGAAATAATGAAGAGATTTTCAATGAGTCCCTTGGCCAAGCCGTCTCTATTGTATATTGCATTGATAAAAAGGATGTTATTGACTATGCAACAGTAGGCTCCTTTCCTCTCTCTCCCTCTTTCCAAATAACTCTCGGTCCTGTCTCTTGGTCAGTGAAAAGGTGAAACGAATAAGATTAAACCGGACAAAAAAAGCAAGCTCGGTATGTATATCATCTAGATTTTACTCCCCAGACTGTGAAGAGACAGGGAGTAAAAGAGGCAGAGCAAGGCACGGAGAGAGAGGGGGAGAGAGAGAGAGAGAGAGACAGAGACACAGACACAGACAGAGGCAGAAAAGCCTGAGAGAAGGTGGACGGACCCAGCAGCCCGCAGCTCCTCCCGGCCCCGGCTCCCGGACACCCTGGGACACCCCAGGCAAGTCACCGCTGCTCTCCTCGGGCTTTCGGGGCGGAGGGAGGGGAGCGGGGCCGCGGCACTTGGCGGGGAGACCTTCCCCAGCCTCCCACATCCCACCTCGGGCTGCCCCCACCCCCGACGTCCCGTTATTTGGGCGGGGGAGAGGCGCCTAGACCTTATTTTGTCCCGAGACTTTCTTCACCCCCCACCCCTCCTCCCGGCGCCCTCTCCTCTCCCTATGTGTGGGTGTTGCACCCCGCTTCACCCGCAGCTCACACAGCGCGTGTCTCAGGTCTGACCCCGCGGGTTTCCACGGGCACTGACCCCACGGCGATGCGAAGCGCAACTTCTGTCCCCAAACAGCAGCAGGACGCCGGGGTAGCGAAGTGCGAGCATCCTGACGCTCTTCTCTTTCACCTGCTCTGTTTGTTATTTGATCACCTAATGAAAAGATCGATGGCAGCCTGTTTATCTGGGTGATAGTGTCAACAGATTAAAGGGGCAGCGGTCAGATGCTTCCCAGCCGGGCTGGGCGCAACCGCAATCAGGAGGAAGCCTAAACCCGCTCCAATTGCGCTGGGCTGGGGAGGGGGGGGTGTGCGGGAGGTGTTTTCTCCCCTCGCCTGGCTGTAAATGCTTGGCGGTTTTCATTTGCTGCGTGCTGAAGGAAAGCTGTTATTAAATGTGGGTTTAAAAAAAAAAAAAAAAAGCCGATACGTGAAGGGCCGGTGAAGTTTGCGGGAATCCCGGGGAAAATCCCGTCTGCGGCGTCCTGTGGTTGTGCAGGAGCCTGGGGAGGGAGCCGGGACGGAGGGCATCCATCAATAAAAGTAGCCTCATGCCTCAGCTGACCAGGTTAAAGCACAGTTCAATCGACGGGAGACATTTCCTCTCCCCGACAAATTACAGGGACACTTAAAAATGGTCACAACTCACATTTAATTGGGAAATGAGCTTTGATTGCTTTTTAACCTCTGCGGATCTGGAATGGGTAGAGGAGACGGCGCTGGGGACATGCTCAGACTTAATTTTCCCTTTGTCGCCCCAGACGCCGCTTTCCTCGGGACCGGCTTAAGCTGGGATCTGAAAGTGGCAGGGTTTTGAGAGAATTTTGTGGCTTTTTTTTTTCTTTTACTTTTTCCCCTTCTCTTTTGCTTTCTATGTCTCTCTTTCTTTCTCCCCGGTGTAACTCAATCCGGGACGACGCTGGCTCCTCTCTCCTCTGCAGCCTTCTTTTCCCCTCTGGAAAGGAAAAGTTCCTCTGGAGATTAGTGGTGACAACTCCTACACGTTATTTCTGTATGGGGAGGAAGGCGAGGGGGTGTAGAGTATAATATAAAAACCAGTTGAAGGTATTATTATTATTTTGTAAGTGGCACGGCTGCATGTGAGCTGGGAGCTGAGATCCGTAGCCTGCATTTTCCAAAACGAATGTTACGTGCCTGCTTCATCTGCCAAGCTGCACAAGGCAATATATATATACATAAATACACTCGGGCACGCACGGATGTACATATATACATGTATATATATATATATATACACATACGCATACATGCACGGAGGTAGCAGGGTAGATAGAGGACAATAAATGTGCAGGCTGCTGTCACAGGGAGCGACAGCAGCTCTGGTGTGCAAAAATGTCCGGCTCGCTTCCAATTTTTAGCATTTTTAGCCCTCTTCTGCTCTGACCAGCGGACACCTTCAATCTGGGATACTGTAAAACCAGAGGGTCGCTTTTGGGCCCCTTTCCCTGCCTCCCCAACCCCCCCGCTGGTGCTCCTCTCTGTCGGAGCCGTCGGGGGAGCCCCTTCCCCGGGCCGGGCTTGTTGCAAACGGGGGGGTGACCGGTCACAGCGGGACCCCCACAGCCGCCACCGTGTGTCCCGACCCTGCTGCCCCTCCCGGGGCCCCCGCAGCCGGGCTGAGGGCGGCGGTATCGGGCCAGGCCTCGGCAGCCAGCGATGCGCAGCCAGGCCTCATTTCCCATCAGCGGTGCTGGGGCCTTTCCTCTCAGGCCTTTTTCTTCTTTTGCCTCCCCTTTATTTTTTTTTCTCCCCTTCTTTTTCGCCTTTTCCCCCGCCTCCTCAGCCAGACCTAGAGGACAACCAAATTCTTTGAAGAGCGCAATACAAGGTGTGCAGGGGGGAAGTGGTGCTTTACGAAGGGAAGCGGTGTGTGTTCTCCCCCCCGCCCTGGGAAGGAAGTCTCCGGTGGGTTGCAGCACCCTGGGCAGCCGGGGGGGCCGGGCTGGCTCCTCCGGGGACTGGTTCGGGCTGCTCGCTCGCTGCCGCCCGCAGCACCTGCCCGCAGCCGCCTTGCGGAACGTGCACCGCCGGGGACGCTTCGTGCCGACCCCCGCCGTTTTCTAAAGGAGGCCCGATGCCGGGGGGATGGATACACCCCCCCGCCTCCCTCCCCAGGCCTCCGGAGTGGGCATCTTCCCACTCCATTCCAGGTATCCCTGACACTATCGCCCAAGCCCATCGCCCAGGCCGTTTCACGACATCCCACTGAAGGCGAATGGCCTTGGGAAAGAGGGGTCTCTGCCTTTCCGCCGCTCAGCGCCCCCCTGCTCTCATACCCCTGGTCACCTCTCCACGCATATCCTGCCTCATTTATTTATTTTATTTTTTTTTAAATCACTCGTGGCTGCGGACTTCTTCCTTCCCCGTCTCACTCCGAAACACGCTCCTGGGGTCACGGGCGACATCCCCACATTGTCCGGAGCGTCCGCACATCCCAGCGGGTTCCACGACCCCCGGGAAGGGTCCCCTCCCAGTCCCCCCCCAAACACACTTCGCTCTTCGCCCTCCCTGTGTGCTTAACCCAGAGAGGCGACCGCGCACGCCGCCTGCTTCCCTGGAATTATTTTAGACGGGATTGGAAAAAAAGCGGCGTGACAGCGGCCCCCCCAACCCGTCCCCCCCCCGCACCCCCTCGGGAAGGCAATCTGCCGTCCCCGCAGCCTCCCCGGCAGCGAGGCCGCGCCGAGCCGGGGGTTTGTCATTTCTTAGAGCTTGAAAGTACCGGGCTGCGGTGCCAACCCCAAAGCAAGACGCTGAATCACAAGTTTTCATTCACCATGCATTCAAACTGATAAGCCTGAGCATCCGAAAAACTGCCTTTTTTAATTAAAAAAAAAATTAAAAAGGAAAAAAAAATCCGTGCCTGGAAGTAAAAATATTTTTTTTTAAAAAAAAGCCACAAAACCCAACCAACCAACCAAATCACCAAACCCTAAACCACGTCTGCGTGGGAAGGGGAGAGAAAGCACCCAAACCCAAGGCAACTTGTCTAACAGCACAAGGCACGGCAATTCCCAAGTAGAGCTCCAGGAAAAAAAAATTTATGACCTCTTGATGCAAATCAAACCTTCCTATATAAGGCAAATCTGGGAATAATTTTCAACACGCTGGTGGATCCAGGACCAAATATTTACTTTCGGCACAACTAAAGCTGCGGTGATCTGAGCGCCGAAGCCTACAGTAACAAAAGTGTACAAAAACCATTAGCACGAGGCTTTGCGTTGAGACACCTCTGACTGTATTTTAAACCCCCGCCTTCTGTTAGGGATGAATTTGGTGTTATTTATCATTCCGAATTGGACTGGAGCTTTTGATGAAGAGCTGACGTTTGGAAACGAGTTTGAAAGTTGTGAGATTGTCCTGACAACGCAATCGACGGCAGTATATAATCATTTCCTTAATAGTTACCTGTCAGAGATCCCATTTCTTTTACTGCGGGGATTAGTCCGTCAGGAGGAGATTCGAGCTGGACTTTCCGCAGACCAGACATCGGCTCCAAGACGTTTAAGTATTTAATGTCACTTTCTCCCCAGCACCCGAGATAAAAAGGTGCAAAAGTATTTTGCTGGGGAAAATGCAGCAGTGCGGCTGGTAACAACAGTAGCGCTATAATCATATTTACCTCATCAGAAGTTGATCTGAGTAATAAACCTTAGAGTTTTCACTTAAACTGTCAAGAGTAAGATATGTTTATTACAGCGTATTCTGTCTGCGTGGGGAGGACGGGGATGCGCTTTAAATAAAGTTTAAACGAAACAGAATAAACAGAGCAAATCGCTCGAGCCCAACACAGAAGCTGTAAATGACTGCTATGTATTGTACCACGCCAAGGCTTTATTATTATTATTATTATTTTTTTTAATTCACACGTTTCTAGGGGTGAAGCCCGGGCATATCCAACGGTGTCGTTAATAAGGTATACAAAATTGCCTGATCCTACCAAACGGGGCTAGAGTTATATGTTTTATTGTTAACCCCTTGCACTGAATCTTCTGAAGCTGAAAGGGAAAAGGAAAGGGCTTTTGTCCGAGTTGATCCTTGACTATTCTGGGGCTCAGGTTGGTGTGAAAGGGACGAGGAGGTCACTTGAAATCTCCTTTTATCTACTCCTATTTTCTCTCTGGATCAGCAACTTTGAATAGACACCATCTAATCGCTCGTAATGGAAAAAGAAAAAAAAAAAAAAAAAAGAAGGATGCGTGTGTGCTCTGGGAGCAACGAAAATGTTTTTGCGCTGGGGCTGCCCGGCCGGAGGGGTGGGTGCCCGTGGGTGCGTGCACGCAGGGACACGCGTGGGCAGCCTCTGCCATGAACGCACCCTGCGCGCCGGCGCAGACACAGGCGCGCACCCCGCGGGGCAGGTTAGCCCTTGTACCCCTTGCCCAAATCCGGCAGGGTGGCTTGGGGGTGGGGGGGGCAACCAGGGCCACAGAGTCCCCTCCGATCCCCCATCTCAGCGCCCGGCCAGTGAGGACCCTCCCCGAGGGGCGATGCTCGGAGGCGCAGCGCGGAGAAGCGGCCCGACGTTATTTTCCCTCAGACCCCGGGATTTTGGTAGTTTGCACTTATTGAGGGTGGCGGGACTGGGAGAGGCAGACACGGCCACCAAGACAGGGCGGCTTTTGGAGGGGGTTGCTGCTCATCGGTGGGCAACCGGCTCTGCTTTGCTGGTTGCCCGAGCCCGGCTCGTCTGCAGGCGGTGACGGGGGTGCCTGCGATTTTCTGGAGGTCATCTTGCAAAGGATTTTTTTTTATTCCCCTAGGCTTAACCAAAAAAAAAAAAAAAAAGGTGAAAGAGAGGCGGACAATATTGGGGGTCGCTGGCAAATAGAAAAAGCTTTGTTCTAGAGGCTCAAGCCAGGGTACTATCTCTTCCCTTCTAGCCGCTCAGAAATTGGTGTTTCTTTCTCAGTCTGGGATGCTTTCGCTCTAAATTCCTTCAAGTGACTACTTTGTTGCTAAGGCTACAAGTTCCCATCCCAACACACAAATCTTTTCCACTCCAGGACCAGCTCGGGCCCTGGGCAGAAGTCTTGACTTAAGAGACCTATTTCAAACTCCTTGGAGTGCCTCCGTGCTAAATACCTGCTAAAGTCTGCAGTTCAAACGAAGGACTAAACAATCCTCCCCCGTCCCCGTCCCCCTCCCCTCTTCTCTCCTGTGGTACGTTTTGCTGGGACTTCTGGTGAATAGATGGCGAGAAGAAACCAAGTCCAATAAAGATTAAATTAAGTAGAAGAAATCCAGCCGGTGTATATTTTGAAGCTCCGGTGGGGCGTCAAACCGATGTTTAACACATTTTTTCCACTCACTGTGCACAAGTCCTCAGCCGCCGCTACCTTGTTTAATTTTTCCACCCTCCAGGAGGAGGTAGTTTCGGGGGGAGATGGGACAGAAAAGGACTCCCCCGACCCACAGACCTTTCCCCGTCCTCCGGTGCCATGGGAAGGGGCAGGGGGGCACCGTGTCACCAGGCAGGGCTTGAGTGGGACACACGGGCTCCTCCAGCCAAGAGACACCTGCTATTTGTGGTGCTGCGGGGTCATCCAGGCTGTGCCTAAATGCAGAGCGCGGGTGGAAGGGGGAATTAAGGTCTTTTTTTTTTGTTCAGGATCAACCTTCTTCCTCCCTACCGCCCTCGCCCTCCCGCTTGGCTGCACTGGCCGGAAAAATTGGGTTTTATCACCCGGCTCAGCAGAGTGGACACAGGTTTGTGAACCGCTGAGCCCTCCAGCACGGCCAAGATGGGAGCGTTGGCTCTCCTGGATGCAAAAAGGAGAGAGCGAAAAAAAAAATAAAAACAACAAGCCAAACCCCAAAACAGCCCCAGAGACGCTCACCGCCTGGAAAAGTTAAGCATGACTTGGTAAACGTTTGTAAATGCAAATAGAAATGAAGAAATAAACCTCAAACCAGGTAGTTTGGGTGTAATAGTTTAGCAGGACTAATTGCAGACAATGGAGCTGAAATGACTTTTCCAATTAGCTGCTGGTTGGAGTTTAGTTGGAGGAACCGTCAGCTCCAGCGATGGGTAATTGCTTTATTGCTCACAAAACTATCATCTATTTAGAACATATGTGCTAATTACTCTGGATGGGCGTCAGAAAAGAGACCATAAATCTATTAGCACTTTAAAAAGTCTAGGGTACTCGTAAGCGACCAAACTCCCTTCCTTGGCGTGTTAAGAGCGAGATTCGCTCCTGGATGATAGTCTCTCCAGAAAATAAAATAGTTTCAGCCACATGTGTGCTACGGTATATTTGCGACCTCAGAGGGGAGGAAGAGCGGTCATCTCCAAGCAAAGAAAGCCTCTTTCTATAGACCAGACTGGTGCAATAAATCACTGTCATAAAACAGATTTTCCTTCTCAGCCTTGCACTATTTTTTTCCAAAAGATTAGTTTAGAAATCTTTTAATTGGATTACTCTGGAAAATTAATCTCCTTTAGGCTCCTAAGTTTGTGTACCAAATATTTGGAATTAATTCAGTGCCACAAAAAGCATCCTGGATGCCTTTTGTTCGAATTAGCTAAGAAAAGGGACAGGTAGGGAAGGTGGCATTTTACCGTACACATTCATGTCCCCTCGCAGCTTTCTATGCATATTCATTGCTGTATATGTCGCATTGTGCCGCATAAAATGGCTATTACAAAGGAGATAAATAGAATTGTTTGCTGGACTGTGGTACGGATTAGGGCTCCAGCACGGCGTGAGGAGTTTAGGGGGGGGGAAATAGAAAAAGAAAAGAAAAGTTTTGGCAGCTCAAGAAGGAGTCCGCCAGGTACACGATCCTTGCGCCGAAGCTGCGGCCCCCGCCCCCGGCCCCTCCGCTGCTGCCGCCTCCCAGCGCGGGTGCACACCCGCTCCGCGCCCCGCGTCGCTCCGCCCGCCTGAGCGCAATTCGTCTGCACGGCTCCCCCCGTCCGGGCCTGACCCTGCCCCGCTCCAGGGGGTACTGCCCGGGGCGACCTCCTCATCCCGGGCAGACGAGAGGATCCTTCAGTTTTCAGCCCAATTTAGCTGTTAGCGGCAGGCCCTTGAGGTGTGGTTAATTGGTGGGGGATAAGGGCGTAATGACTTGTCAGGGAGGCGATAGTGACTCTTTAATGTACTTTCTTCTTCCCCCCCCCCCTCCTCCTTTTATAAGCGGAGACACGCAATCTCTCTACTAAAAGAGCAATAAAGCCGGCTTCATTTATTTATTTTTACTTGTTTATTTTTCCCCAAAGGAAAGGAACCTGTGGCTTGTTCTCCGTGATTTATACGCAGGATGTGACACCGCTCGGAGTCATGACGGCCGCGCGGGGGGCAGAGGGGCAGGGAGTGGAGCCGGGGGGGAGCAGAGACGGGGAGACAGGAAGCTGGAGCAGTTAGGGACCAAGTGTGTGAGTGTGAGTGCGTGCGTGTGCACAGGCTGAGCAGGTTGAGCGAGGCACGACCCGGGCTGCAGCGGGATGATAAGGATGATGATGAGGATGGTTTTTAACCTCTTCGGCACTGGCCGAGCTCGGCGCAGAGGGGAAGCAACGTCTCTCCCCAGACTCAAATCCTAGCCGCTCTTCCAGAGGTCCGTGCCCGACGCACCCCCTAATTAGCGTGTCCCACTTCCGAATCAGCATTAAATTTTTAGCGTCAGCCATTGCTGAACTGTGAACAGGCGAGCGGGATTATCTGCGTTTAATAAAACATGTGACACGGGATGCGCGCAGAGTTACACGGAGGGAAAACTTACAGAGAGAGGTGCATGTGAGGAGATGGATGTAAATATCCACATCCCACGCTACAGCCTGACACTCGGGTGTATTACAGGAGACAAAAGCCCGAAACTCTGCTCACAGGCGGGACACCAGCGCACGCTCGCAGCCGTAAGCGCACGACACGCGTGAGATCCCTGCGCGAACGCGCACAAGCAGGTCGCTATTTCCAGCCGGAGTTTATGTGCTTGCTAAACAAACCTGTGGTCCACAGTGAATTAATTATTGCGGCGCCGATCCTGCCGTTCATCAGCCCGGATTCTCGCTCACCTTGTACCCCACCTCAGGTTCCTTCCTGCTGCGCACAGGTAAAAGTTTCTCAGCTCTGTGTTGTAGCTAAACAGATTAATACACGTTGACAGAGTCTTTATCCCTCCTCGCACGTTGCTAAATGAATCTTAACGTCCCTTCCGAGACAAACGGGGAACTCTCTCTCTCTCTGTCTGTCTCCCTGTCTATCTGCGTGAGCTTCGGATGTGCCCTGTGGAAATTGTTTACAGTTTGGAAGACTCTAACCTTGATTTTCCAGCTTTGAGCTCCCTCTGGAAGCGGAAAGAGCAATTACTCCGCATTACTCTACATTGTTCATTGCCGTGATAAATGGCAGGCGTTGCAGCCGCCGCTATTATCTGTCTCTTTCCCGCAGCCCAGAGGATGCTCCGACTCCGGGTCGGATGGTGGCTCCGAGATGGTGCCACGCAAACCCCTCGGGTTCCCTCCACGCTAACGACCCACGGAGGTGCAGGGGGGTGCAGGCTGGCGTTCTTAACCCCCCCGCCGCTCTCCGGCCGCCTACCGACCTCTCCCTGCGTGTACCCAGCGCGGAGATGTTGCCCTTCGCCCACGCGTGGAATAGACATCTCAAGTGTGGACAGGCATCTTTCTCAGTTTAATATCAGGAGCGCTGAACGCCTAACGCGGGGTATAGCGCACGGCAAGGCGCGGAGATCCCCCGATATGAGCCCTTCAGCCCGAGTTTGGGAGGGGGGGGGTGAGGACAGCCGCTGGACTGAAGGACCCGAGGCAAAAAAGAGTCGGGAGACACAGGCAAAACAAACTCGAAACAGGGAAATAGCTGGAAACCCCGAACACCGCGCTTTTGGCCAGAAAGTGACCGGGATGATGGCTTTTAATTTAGGCTGCGCAGTGGTCCTTTGGAGAGGATCCAGGGGACACGTTTGCAGCGAGTTACAAAGGTGCAGGGTGAAGGCAAGAAGCTGTGATGTGCCGGAGCATCCCCGCATAGTATTAAACTGTGTCATGGATCAGTGTCATGATGACGTATGACACACCACAAGGAATCATGATGAGTGACTGGCATAATAGACATGGATAGTGGACCAAAGTCTCCTTGACAATTCTTAGTCATATGTCTTGGGGGGATAGTTTTACATTCGTGATCCGTTTATTTGGAGCCGATTTCGGGAGAGAGACACACGACTGAAATCTGTCTAAGTAGGATGAAGACGGGCTTAAATGGCAAAAAGGATTGCGGGGGAAATCTGAAGAGGTCACTGGTTTAGGTGCAAAGCACTTGGCAAAAAAACACCTGCTACACCTAATTAAGCAGGAGTCCCCTGCTTTCTCCTGTCAGCCTAGGAAAAGGACGGTTCAACTAAGTGTAACTCAGAGCATAGCTGCTGCAGAACCGCTGAAGAGCCGCGCACCTCCCAGACCCCACGCTGGGATAACTTTCTATTCCATCACAACTTGTGGGATGCCGCTCGTGTCCTCCTCATCACCCGTGGGCTTTGCTGCAGGCTGCGAAGCGCCGAGACCCGCTGGGAAGCAGGGAAAAATCGCATCCCCCCAGGTTCTCCGCGCAGGCAGAATGCCTGCCTCTTAAACCACTTAAACTGAGGGAAACACGCCCCAACATGCCTCTCACTACGAGGTGGAGAGCCCGAGGAGCTGACGCTGCGGTTTTTCTTTTGTTTGCAAACATCCCAAGCTACCAGCGGGAAGTTAGGGACCTTTTTTTTTTTTTTTTTTTTTTTCCACCCCGCCGCACACTTGTCCCCAAGCCTATGTCACTCTCGGCGGGTGTCTCAAGCAGGTCAAGCGGGCACCCCGAAACCCGCCTGGGCTAGCTGGGAGTTCTTGTCATCCCAGTGGGGATCCCGGACAAGCTTTTCCCCTGGATAGGGAGTTCGCACGGCTCTCTCTTCTCACAGCCCCGTCGGGTACACTGATGACCTCTACAAATATCCAAAGGCGGCATTTATCCCGCCTGGAGCAGAGTGAATGGTATTCGCCCCGAAAAGGAGAGTCACAAGGGGGAAACCACCTTTCAGTGTGACACTGCAGAAAAGGGAAAGAAAAAAAAATCTGCTGATCCAGATGCTGTAAGAAGTTCACTAAATGCGTGAGCAGGTAATACAGGGAATAGCGACATTGTTAACAGAAAACATCTAATTAACAATGACTTCATTTGATTGGGAGGATGAAAAAGCCTTTTTAAATCAGTCCAGATTTACTGGCCTAAGCACAGCCAATTTATGAATATGGAGGCTTTATTGAGTCTGCCTTCTTTCAAGATGTCATCTGAGGGGTAATAGTATAGGTGAAGTCATTTAGTTACACTGTGGAAACTTTTATAGTCCCTTTCTTGGGAATTAAATTCAGTGCTTCTTCATTTTATTAAGAACAGACTGACTCCGTCAACGGCGATCTCCATGTTTAGAGGCACGACTGCTTGAAGCAATTAGGCTTCCCAATTAGCATAGTTCTACTGACCCCAGCAGCACCACCAGGTCCTTACGTTATCCATCTCTTCAAAGTAGGGGAAAGCCAGAATAAAACATGCCTTCCAAGTATCCAGGGTAGTGAAACCGACATGCAAGCGGGCTACCAAAATTACCCTTTTGCCTATAGAGGGGAGAGGAGGGAGCGAGTAAAAAAAAGCAAAACCAAACCAAACCAACAAACCCCTCCCGATAGCACCCTGGTGTCCGTGTTTCGGCAGTTTTACTGTTTCACGTGTTTTGCGTCCATTTCCAGCGTATTGCCAAACTCCCGCCGTCGCGGGGGTGTCCCAGGGAGGAGTGTGGGAGGGTGGTCGTCTAGGAGGGTGGGGGATGCTCCCGGCTCTGCCCCGCTCCCGAGACGTGGGTCACATTCACGCGGTGAGGGACGAGCCATCAGCGAGGGCACCGCGGCCTCTCCACGGGTGGTGTTTTGGTTTTTTTTTGTGTTGGTTTTTTTTTTTTTTTGGGTGAGGGACCGTGGCCAGCAGCCCCTTCCCTCTCCACCCCCTCCAGCCCTTTGGGTACCACCAGCTGACTTTTAAGCACGGGTCGATGGTTTCAAATCCGTGCCGCCTACCCCCGCTGCGTGGGTTTCCCGAAGAGATGACCGCAGGGGGGTGCGAGGATAGGGAGTGGGAGGGTCTGGTCTGATCCTGCCCGGCCTTTCTCCCCCTGTGCCCCCCCGCCTCTAGCCCCACATCCATCCCATGGAGCTGAAATGGTGGATCAGGATCAACGCCGCCGGTGCCCGAGGGGCCCGATTCTGCAAAGCCCGCGGAGGGGCTTCGGGGACCCTCCTCTCTCCCTCCACGCCTCCAAAAGTCAGTATCATCCACTCACCCATCACGGGTAAAAATACTTTTTTTGTTTTTTACAACCCCTCTGGAAGCCCATGGAGGAGATCCGGGCAGCCAGCATTCAGCAGATAGAGCCATCCGCCCAGGGCTTTGCAGCACTACAGAAGAAAAATCTCTATAAAACGAAATAGGCAATCAACTGAAATCTATCCTCTTTAAATAAACTGATTCCTTAGTATTTTCCCAGTGTTGCTGTAAGTTGTTGTCTGTGATGTCCCCCAGGGCTCTTTCCTCTGCTCTCTGATTTGGTGTATAAAAGCAGCTCTGAATGATGGATTACTGTGTCATTGCAGCCTGCGAAGGATTAATTTGTTTCATTGATTTCTCTTTAGGCAGATTGCCAGAATTCTCTGCTTCCCACCTTTCCCCGGGACTTCCAGCAGTAATAGACAGTAATAGCCTAAGACAAATCAGCCCATTCTTGTAAAAATAGAAACACAGAATCCTGAAGTCCCGGGAAAGCCATAAAGAAGTTTTTTCCTTGTTGTGCTGTAAACCCACCGATTCTTAAAGTGAGTCCACCTTGCCTTGTCTCCCCACTCCCCTTTCACAAAAAAAGGTTGCTGGGTCCTTGCGGGGGCTGGTTTAGTCTCAAGAACAATTTCAACAAGTAGCTGCGTGTGAAGAGTGGGCATTTGACAGTCACAGAGAAATGTTTTGTTCACACTCAATAACAGGGGTAGGGATCACAGAAGGACTACATAAACCTTGCAGTTCATTCTTTCTTAAAATCACTGGGCCACCTATAGCTAATCTGTTATTGATCCGTCTGCCTGTCTGGGGTATCGAGAAGAAATGTAGTTTGTGTCAGGTCCCAGAGCCACCGGTCTGATGTGGGAACGGGTTGAACTGGACTCTCCTGGATCAATTCATCTGCCTGCTGAAAGCAGGATAACCTGATGGGAAAATCCAGCCTCTGAAGGCTGGGATGTGGTGGAAAAAGAGACCCAGGCACCCCTTTCAGTTCAGGCTGTGGGAGGAGAGGGGATCCTACATTATATGTAGCCCACTGCTGCTCTTCTGCCCACAGTACTATTCTTTTCAGACCTGCTTTACCGAGAGCAGACATGGGTCAGCTGTGCTAATCTAGTTGTTTCCACCACGCGGCACTAAAAATTGTATTGATTTAGTGTTCTCAAGTAAAACTTTGGATGTAATTAGTCCTATAGTAAAAAGTAACGTTGTTGTGTGATAATGTCTTTCTAGCTCAGGCTTCTGTAAAGCTGTGCTGTGCCAAAACAGCATTTTTAGATAACATCGAGGGTAGAGAAGCATTTATTTCACCTCTGCATCTGCCTTGTGATAAGAGTAGCTCAATAGATACTTTCAAAGGGATGGTAAATTTGTTGTACTGGATAGCACACATTCGCTGCATTGCAAACACAGGAAATTCTGAAGATACAGTCTTATTATTTCTCCCCCACTCCCCCAGCTCTCCAGAAGGCTGTTAGCCTGCTACTTCCCATTTTAATTTACTGTAATTTCAGATTGAATCCAAATACCAGTACTTGGGTCACAGCATGATTTCCTTGATATCATGCCAGAAAATATGCCTTGCCCTGCCTGAGCGATGTTCTTGTATTTACTCTCATGAGACCCCTCTGTGGTGTGTAGAGTCTCACTTTTTCCTTCTCCGCTCAACACAGGTTCTGAAGGAAATATAACGGTATTTATAAAGAGGGTTGTCTGTTTGCTCCCGGGAATCCCTAGAAATCCCTACATTGTCTGGGGAAACCCTGCAGAGTGGGTTAGCCCGCAGTAAGACAAGGGTGGTTGCCTCCAGGAAAGTGCTGGTGTCCTGAGGAATGCCTCAAGTCTCCCTTCAAAGGCTTCTCTAGTACAAGTGACTCCTCCCTTTTTCTGGTACAACACAGACTCACTCTGCCTGGCATTCCCACTCCTGATGGTTCTTCACTGTCACGCGACTTTGAAAGGAAAAGTACAAAATGCAACAGTTCACTTTTTTTCCCTGCTTGGATAGCCAAGCCTCAGGGAGGTTTGGCTCTGAACACATGGCTTGTCTTGCTTGGGAGCAAATGCTCCCATCCCCTCTGCCCCTTCCTCCTTTTCAGCTCACACAGGGGAATCCTTTTCTCCTTTGCTAGGCACTAAGGAAAGTTTTGCTCTTGGTAAATAATGATAACAATATTCTTGGCTTGGAAAGCCTGAGTTAGGAGCAGAGACAGATTTCCACCCCCATCCCTCTGGTTTGCAATAAAACAGGCAGAATCCATCACAGAACCAACTTAAAAAGCTTAAGTGAAGCTCACATCCTTTCATCCCTGCAGGACTGGAGAGAAACAGAGTCTGTTAGATTAGCAAACATTAACCTCTCGCATAATTCTGGATGTAGGATTAATGTCTACTGAAGGGACAGCTGTATGACCCTTGCACATACGCTAACTATACATTAGGGCTGTCACCCTATTGATTGGGAGAAGTTTGTGTGAAGAAGCACTCCCCACCAGGCTGCAAAAGACTAGAGCTGGAAAAAAGCTATTTGTGCTCTGCTAAGACACACTTTAAAAAGCTCGGTTCCCCTTTCTGGCATCCACAGTGCAGATGAGCTGAAATCTGCGTGCTTCAGCCTGGAGTTCTGCCGCATACAGACCACACACAATTTCCAGCTGTGACCCTGGGATCGGCTCATCTTTGGGCAAAACACAGACCCATGCCAATTCTGGATTTGCACATAGCAGAGCATTGCTTAGACTCTGCCCGTGCGAGGTTTCGAGTCCCTGTGGGATTCTCACTGGCTGTACATTAGCATATCTATTCCCATTTAGATAATCTGGAAGAGACTCCTCTCCAAGATTTTCCTTCCTTACCCACTTATCTGAAAAAAACAGGGATGAATAATATGTTTGTCAGATTTCCTTCCCACTAAAATATGAAAACTTCATGCTATGAAAACACAGGTTGGTTGTTTCCTAGGGTTTGCTGGATTAGGTACAAACACTGGGCTTGACTCTGGTCACACCCTATTTTTGTGTTAGTCTAACTCTTCTCATAGCACAGGAATTCTACAGATGTAACAGTCAGTTCAGTGCATTTCTGAAAACAAACTTATTTTAGTTGTATAAATGAAAATAAATGCTTATTGTTTAAGCCAGTACATGAAACATTAATGGTTTCTTGGAGTCTGATCCACACAAATATTTGGATGTCAAATATTGAACTTTCCAGCCCTTGATGGTAGGAGAAATGATTGTGCTGTTGGCTCCCAAGAGCCCTGTAGGAAGAAAGGAGAGAGGAGCATCCACCAAAGCAAACTTGCCCCGAAGGGGACACTGATGACCAGTGTGGCCCATACAGAGCCTTCAGCCAGCGTTAGGTGTCTGGTGAAGGCAGCTGGATGGAGAGAAAACACTTCTGAAATGAAGCTGGTGCATTTTTACACAAGCCTCCTGTGGCAGGGGCACGTACTTAAAAGATGAGCTGTCCATGATAAGCTTGCAGACAGATGTGTCCTCTACAGGTCACAGAATCACAGAACAGTTTGGGTTGGAGGGACCTTCCCAGCTCCCCCAGTGCCACCCCTGCCATGAGCAGGGACATCTTCACCAGCTCAGGTTGCTCAGAGCCCCGTCCAGCCTGGCCTGGGATGTCTCCAGGGATGGTTCATCCACCACCTCTCTGGACAACCTGGGACAGGCTCTCACCACCCTCAGGGCCAACAATTTCTCCCTCATGTCCGGCCTGAATCTCCCTCCTTTAGTTTAAAACCATCACGCCCTGTCCCATCACAGCAGGCCCTGCTCAAAAGTCTGTCCCCATCTTTCTTATGGACCCCTTTTAAGTGGAGAAAGGCCGCACTAAGGTCTCCCCGGAGCTTCTGTTCTCCAGCTGAACACCCCAGCTCTCTCAGCCTGTCCTCCCAGCAGAGCTGTTCCAGCCTCGGATCATTCCTGTGGCTCCTCTGGCCCCTCTCCAACAGGTCCATGTGTGTCCTGTGCTGAGGACCCAGAGCTGGACCAGCACTGCAGGGGGGTCTCACCAGAGCGGAGCAGAGGGGCAGGATCCCCCCAGACCTGCTGCCCACGGGGCTGGGGATACAGCCCAGGGCACCATTGGCTTCTGGGCTGCGAGCGCACATGGCGGCTCATGGCCAATCTCTCAGCCCAGTGCCCCCAAGTCCTTCTCCTGGGGGCTGCTCTCCATCCCTGCATCCCAGCCTGGACTCATACCAGGGGTTGCCCCGACCAGGGGCAGGACCTTGCACTTGGCCTTGTTGAACCTCATGAGGTTTGCATGGACCCACTTCTCAAACAGAAGTACAGATGGTTGTACTCGTTATTACACAGAACAGAGCTGTGCGCTACTGAAAATATTACACTTTGGTTAATTGTCCCTCTGGACCACATGTGTGGCTGGAGAGAAAGGTCGTGTGGGCAACTTCTTTGGTGCCTGTTGAGCTTGGCAATCTGCAGTAAATTATGCACTCATGTTCTTCTGCTGGAGCAGCACAGACTGAGTCCAGACCAGCTGCTGGGAGCAGGGACAGAGTACCAGAGCTGAGATGTCCTTCTGGGGATAGAGAGTGGGCAAAGTGGACCTCAGACCCCTGGGGCAGAGGGAGTAGCCAAGTGGTAGCTTGCAACAACCAAGCCAAATACTCCTTAAACGGACCCAAAATGTCTCCTACGTGGTACTTGGCAGGAGAGGCAGTTGGTGACATTCCAGACCTATAAATCCAGGCTTAGCTTAAAAGAGGTGGATGTCAGAGACCAGGATAAGCTTGAAACCCTGAAAGCTGAGCTGGACATTGCCATGGCCAGCACATGTATCAAAGGGCTAGGGGCCAGGCAGGCTAGTGGTCCTTGTGAAAGGGCCATGGGCACAAATGCTGCTCAGTGCAATGGTGAGCTCTGTCCTTCGCAGGGTCAAGGTTTTTACCCAAAGCACATTTCTGGCAATAGTTACCTGACCCAGTAGTTATACTGGAGCTGCCTCATTCTCAAAATCTGCTATCTTCCAGCATCGAAAGATACAACAGAAGGAGCTGCAGTATATGCAGTAGTGCAGAGACAGTGACCAAGCTGTGAACTGGCCAAAAACTGTCCTACCAGAAAATTTCCAAAGAAAATGCTGATTTGGCAGAAGAGCATTTCAGAGGAATAGATCAGTTTCATCAGCTCTTTGAACAGGGGAACATCAAAATGCTTTGCTAGAGCAGTCTCAAAATATTATCCATGAATTTCAGGTTCATATTAATAAAAGAAGCAAGACGAAGGCAAAAGCAGCTGTTTTAAAATCAGATCTTACAGTCAGGTTAAAACAAGGTGTTTTTGATTGCATTTAGTAGTCTTCCTGACAAATTGTGAGGTCTTGGACTTCGCTCTTAGCTGCTGCAGCGCTGAAACCCTGCAGTTCTGGAAGATTCAAATATTGGCTTTGGTCCGCCTGAACCGACAGGTATAGGGAAAAACAAGCCTGTGGTAAAGAGAAACAAACAATCTCCTCTGATGGGCACAATGGAGATCTGTGTCTTGCTAACTCTGCATCCATCTCTTTATATATTTTGTGTAAGACAATTGCTAGGCCCTGGGCCCAACTTCTGGATAGTATTAAAGGGAAGATCCTGACTGAAAAGGTAAACATTCAGTCAGACCTCTGACACAGTTTATTTTTGGTGTGTTCAGCAGTGGGGAGTAGTGTTTTTGGTGTTTTTTTTTTTTTTTTTTGTTACTGAGGGCCATGCATTTGTAGATGTATGTGTGGGTAGGCAGGGAGCTGTTGGATACGTGAAAGCTGCAGAGACCTTCAGTGCCTTGCACAGGCAAGGAGCTGGAGGGCATCATCACATTTCCACAAAATTTAGCTCAAATGGCCACATGAAGGTTTAGAAAAAAACTGGTACACCAAGGTACCTCAAAACTGGGCACCACCACTTTTCCAGAAACATGTTCTCCCAGCAAATAATTTGACTTTTCTTTTGAGGCAGACAAGAATGAGCAACAGCTGGTGTGTTGTGGGTCTCTCAAAAGTCTGCTGAGAGTTAATTGCAGCTTTCCCAGGAATTCACTTGTTTTTAATGCACCTAGAAATTTGAGGTTGCTTAATGTATGGAATGGCATTCAAGTGGTTAACACTCACACACTTCTGAACAGTATTTGGAAAGGAAGTATGGTCTCTTGCCCAACCATTAACCTCTGTTATTATGGGTCTTTTATACCAGCAGCAGTAAAATTCACCTCCCTGCAGTATGTGTTGCTGTATTGAAGATCAAAGTCCTGTAGTTTGCAAAAACATGGAAAGTATAGCATAATTAAATCTATTTGTTTAGTTAGAATTCAGTGTTTAATGAATAACAAATTTCTGCTTGTCCACAAATGACATGAACAAAAACACCAAATGAATGAGCAGGGATTCCTTCCATCAGATTTTACAGCCATCACCATGTTGATACTTCATTTTTTCCAAGTGAGTAAAAGTTAAAAGCACATGGCTTACCACACTAGTACCTCATTACTATGATCACAGGCAATGTATTAAAACTGGTGGGATCCTGCATAGTTCCAGTGCTTTACATAGCTATTAAATTTAGCTGCACCAGTAATTTCTTTCAATTTACACCATGTTAAACAGCATTAAAGAAATACAGCTCTGGCTCTAAGCAGCTTTTCAGCTTTGCTGTTTTCCAGGGTACCAAGAAGACCATCACTAGTAAACTGTATATACGTGTTGGTGGAGATCATGGCCATTGAAGAGAATCATGATGATTTCATCCCCAAATCCACTGATTTTTGACACAATAACCATAACATATGTGTATGAGATTGTGACTGGAAAACGATCCCTGTTAGACATCCCTTTCTAGAGAGCTCAACATGAACTTTGTTACACTAAATTAAATTTTGACCTGTTTTTTTTTTTTTTGGTGTTCTGAATACTTTTTAGAAACGACATTAGCAGACAGAAATGGCATTAAAATTAACTGTGATACTTGTCTATCAAAACTGGTTTTTATCTTCTGAGTCATGTTTTTGGGATTTTCCCTAGCACTTAAATAGTAACCCCAAAAGTATTTAAGCATTTTATTATGCTTTTTGTAATTTTTCTCAACTTCATTAACAGAGTCAAAACTATCTCATCATTTTTGCCATTTCAGTTTTCAAATTTCCTTTCTCATTTGCTGACACAATGGCACCTTGTCTGGGCTATGAACATTTCCACAGATTTAAGTTCAGAATGCCGTGTTTTTACCAGAAATAAAAAATGTCCCGAGACATGCCTTTTGCAACCAGTTACACTTCAGTTGTAGTTTACATTTTATTTGATATTGTCCCTTCAAAATGACAACAACTTTAGAGAAGGTGTAAAATGCAGGCAGTGATCCCTTGCGATCATTATAAAATAGCATGAGAATGTCTGTAACTGTAGCAGCAGCGTCCTGGCTGTATTCCAGTCTGGCTAAATACATCCTGTTTTTCTAAATTCAAGTTTATTTGTGAGTTTTGATCCAAAGCCTCCTGAAATAACTGTTCTCCCCTTGCCACATTCTGGTCCCAGACTGGTTGAGCTTCATTGTTAGGTGAAGATGTGTCTATATCCAATGTAGTTTCTTAGTGAAGAAATAACCTTTGGTTTTAATGGGAAAGTCTAAACCTCACATCTGGATGGCAAATAAAGGGTCAGTAAAATCCCTAAAATCCTTCTGGCTAAAATACCACCAAAATCTATAAAAAATTTAATTTTATTGCTTAACGCTTCTCTCTTTGTCATACATACCCCCCACCAAGAAAAATAAAATTATATCGGTATAAATGTAAATGAGAACAAGGAGCAGAAATCTGTCAACAGACCTGGTCTGTAGGGAGGGGGAAATGCCAAGAATAAAGTAGCTTACAACATGGGTACACCGATTGTTTAAAAATCACAGCATATTGTCTGATTCAGTTGTCAGGATATTGAAAACATATGTTTAGAAATGCATGCGCTAACAATAAATAATATAGCAAACAGTGAGCTAAAATTTAAATGCAATAGATATCTGCAATTAAGAGGCTTTCCATGTCACGCTAAATACGTGGTATAAAAGTTTTGTTTTGCAGCAAAAGTCAGAAGAAGGAACTAAACATTAAAAATCTGCAGTTTTGAATATAATTAACACATACTAAGCTATGACTTCTGCATGGTTTTGTATTTAAGGTGGTTGTTTCTTGTTTCCAGCTCTGTCTAGAACTATCTATCTGAATCTGCCAGATAACTGGTAAAAATACAGAGCTGGAGGTCACATCTTATTAGATAATCACAGAGTGTAGAGATGCTTCTCAGCTACAGAAAGAGGGTAAAGCAGTTGCTCTTTAACAGATGCCACGCTATATGAATTATGTCATTTCCATAGTTATAAAACAACTCAAGAAAATATACTGTAACAATATGATGTATGCTAGGATTGATTACCCCAAAAATCCTTTCAAGAGGAAAAACACAGGCGGGGAAAGGGAATGACTGTTTCTATTTGAGCTTCACATCCTAAAGGTTTAGCTTCTGCAGAGAAAACCTCACATTCAGTTGTTACGTAGGGTGGTCACTCCATTTGTGTATTCATTATGCACATTAAACAGTCAAATATATTCCTTCCAGTAAATATGAATAGTTTAATTTGTTCTGCTGAAAGAGAGACAACTATCAGAAATAGCAATAAAAGTCACATAATGAAATAAGAATACTAGAAAATCCAAGGATTTTAGTATGGTCCATTATTCATTCAATTCCTGGCAGCCTTTATGATTACAAATCACTTGATTGACTAACTAGACATTCTCAAAGTGAATTATGAATCAGGTTCATTTTTCCTGGTTGAGAGTTGGTACATGTTGTAACTCTTCCACTTTGTGATATATCAAGTTCTTGTAACAGTAATAAGAGATATAATCAACTCTTTATTTCAGGACAAATAAATTGCCTTTTCAAAAATGAAATGTGGTCGCTAACATTTTAACAGTGTGCAAAGTAATTCCTTCCTGCTATTCTCAGAGAGCAATCTGCTGTGATGACAGAGCTTTTGAGTATTTGACTTTGCTGGAATTATTTTAAGAGTCTCACAGCCTCAGTCCATGCATGCTGACCTTGGTGGAAATTTGGCACTGGGGTAAGAGCAGGGAGTCGCTCTTAACCTTGCTGAAAATGCGCCTCAGACACCTAAATTCTGGGCTACAATTTGCCTTTTTGTGCCTGGCTCTGATCTCAGCTTGGGAAGGCTGAACAGTTTTAAAGCTGTTTAAGTTTACTTTGAGGAAAAAAAAAAGTAAAATGAATCTCTTCTAAAGTGTGCTTGACCCTCAAGTCCTCTGGCATGAAAAATTCCCTCAGGCTTTTGTGGAAATTATGCAGGGGGAATGACCATCAGATTGGAGTGGGAGGTGTTTGCAGAACGAATGCACAATCAGATCCCAAATCCCCCTAGAACAGGTTTAGTGTGAGGTGCAGTTTACCTTTGAACAGCTACAGGGAAACAAAATTTAAAAAAAGGGAAAAGAGAAGACCAGAGTGAGGCTGCTTAAAATCTGTGCAAGTGTCTGAGGTGAAAACCACTATAAACAGCCTTTATGTCTTGCATTTGCACGTCAGATGTAGCCATGACTGGTGGTTTGTCTTTCTTGAGCATGGTGGCCTCCTGATCATAGAATCATAGAAATGCTGGAAAGGGCCTCCCCAGCTCCCCCAGTGCCACCCCTGCCATGAGCAGGGACATCTTCACCAGCTCAGGTTGCTCAGAGCCCCGTCCAGCCTGGCCTGGGATGTCTCCAGGGATGGTTCATCCACCACCTCTCTGGCCAACCTGGGACAGGCTCTCACCACCCTCAGGGACAACAATTTCTTCCTCATGTCAGGCCTGAATCTCCCTTCCTTTAGTCTGAAACCATCACCCCTTGTCCGATCGCAACAGACCCTGCTCTGTCCCCATCTTTCTCATGGGCCCCTTTTAAGTGGAGAAAGGCCGCACTAAGGTCTCCCCGGAGCTTCTCTTCTCCAGCTGAACACCCCAATTCTCTCAGGCTGTCCTCCCAGCAGAGCTGCTCCAGCCTCGGATCATTCCTGCGGCTCCTCTGGCCCCTCTCCCAACCAGCAGAGCCAGCTCCCGTTTGGGGTGACACAGACTGGGGGGCTGTGGGTACAGGATGCACCACCGGGTCTAAGGGGCAGGGTATGTGATGTCCTCTGGTACAAGAGATGCATCTTCTCATGTGGGGTTCTGTGCAGCAGCTTCAACACAGCTCCCAGTTTTGTAGGGAGGAGAGGATTTTTCTTCTGGTTAGGGAGGTGATCGCGGTGTTTGGGTGCTTATTTTGGCTCTGGTGAATGGACAGGCTGATACTCAGTGGATTCACATTATTTATAGAACATTTTCAAAGACTTTAATCCCCTCCCGAACTCAAAAGCATGTTTCTAAAGCAGGATCTTGTGGGAGAAAAGATGTATTACCACTTTAGTTTTTGGAAGACCTTAATGTGGTCATTCATTTTAGAAACAATGGTTACAGACTTCAGATTTATTCCTTATTCATTTTTCTATCTCATTTCTAATCTTCTAATAACCTTAATTAAATGCTGAGTAGTTTAAAATATTATTAAATAGCTTTCATAGGATTTAAAAAAAAATTCTGATTACATCATGAGTACAGATTATTGAATATTCCATTTATTTTAAAATTATGATTAAGAGGATAATCCCCCCCCAAAAGATGTTTGTAACAATTTTAACTAAGCTGTGTTAATTGAGTTAGAGGATGAGATTTAAAGGTTGAGGAAGGGGTAAAATTAAAGCCCATGTAGTTTTAAAATCAGGTGGATTTTAATTGGATTGGTCAGAATGGAGGAGGTGGCGTGTCAAAAACTGTACGAATGGTTTGAATAGAAAATTCACTTACCTTTAGGCCACGTGCCTGTCTTTCATGGAAATGATGTGCAATGGCACCTGATATAATGTGGTTAAACACGAAAGGTAAAAAGTGCTCATTACGGATCAACAGACTGCACATTGCTCATTGTCAGGCAAAGGTACGCAACATGAAAGGACATGGGAAAGCCTGCTCAAGTGCTACCGCATCTGACAGGATTCTGTCCCTTGATGTGCCCGAGAAGATGAGAACAGCCCCTAGCATGCCTGTGTCAGACAGTTTGGGATCGTTGTTCAAACCAACACATTGAGAGACACTGAGACAGCAATGGTTTTGATGAATTTGGCTTAGGATGTTGAGCGTGGGCCTTTCTTTCGCCTGTCCTTACATGTGTTTTTAACTCACTCATTGTCAACATAGCATGAATTTTCATAGAATCATGGAACCATAGAACCATTTTGGTTAGAAGAGACCTTCAAGATCATTGAGTCCAGCTGTTAACCCAACCCTAGCAGTACCCCATGTCCCTGAGAACCTTGTCTCCATGTCTGTTCAACCCCTCCAGGGATGGTGACTCCACCACTGCCCTGGGCAGCCTGTTCCAATGCCAGACAGCCCTTTGAGGAAGAAATTGTTCCCAAGATCCAACCTCAACCTCCCCTGGTGTAACTTGAGGTGGTTTCCTCTCATCTTGTTGCTTGTTGCTTGGGAGAAGAGATCCACACCCTCCATCCTCCAACCTTTTGCTAGGTTATTTTTCCTATTGCTCTGAAATATTGGTTGGGAGTTGATTATTGAAGCTTTTCTGGTGACCACTTTCTCCTTGGTGGCCATCTCCCTCTTCCTCATCATGCGGAGAGCTTTACATGTGATGTTCCCAGCTCACCACCTCCAGAGCTCTAACACGTCTGTAAACCAGGCAAGATATTTTCACTTGTGTTGCTAAAACTCTGCATGAGTAACTGGAGACGCTCGCATACTGGAGGAATTTCTGGAGTTGTTGGTGCTTATGGAAATTACAGCATGCTTTGAAGTTCCCTACTGGGAATGTGAGAGGAAACCAGTGCCTGTGAAACTGAGACTGGGGAGAAGAAAGACAGGGAAGGAAATAAAAAGCAAGGTGCAGAACTTAATCTACCAGTAAGGGATGATGGAGGTTGGGTCCCTCTGTTTAAAAGATGGACAAAGTCAACCTGGTAAAGACACGTTAATCATAGGACCAACAACAGAGACACCATCACATCCATATCACTTGCACATGAATTCCTTATGCTCACAATAGTGTTGTTTTGTGAATTAAAGCAATATTAGGAAAAGCAGGAAAACTCAGCCCATGAGCTGTGGACACTGGGAAGACAGTACATGTTACCTCTTTCTTTGTAGTGTTTGCTGGTTTCACAGGATTCATACTGGTTCAGGGCACAAAGGGGAATATAAAACATCGTACATCCCAATTAAGCTGGAGAGAGGCCTACTGGGAAAAAAACAGCTCTTAAATCCTAGAGAGAAAAGCATAAAATGAATTTGAATTTAACCAGGATGAATAAAATACTGCAATGACTGATAGAAGAATTAGTTTTGTAGGCTCAGTTAGGTAGGCTGGGATTTGATCTGTTTAGATCTTCTTCTTCCAAGCTTAACAGTTTTAATTATTTTTCCAAAGAAAATAATAAATGCAACCTTACACACTATTAATAAAAAAATAAAGTATCATTTATATTTGAAAACAGAAATCATAAAGAACATATTGCATTCACACCAAGTACATACCAAGCAGAATGTTAATAACATTAACCTTTACTCTATCAGATATTTTCAAGAAATACCACTATATTTTTTGCAATGGCTCATATCTGTCATTTAACTGACATGTGATCTTTGCTAAGTTTGCCAAATCACTGAGGCCTGAATACCATTCAGCAATGTTAATTTTGTTTTCCTATTCCAGCCTTTACACAATTATTCTCATGGCAATCATTCTAGCCTTGAGTATAAATAATACTTCAAGTGGTTTGTTGATATCCAGAAAATGATGTGTATCTACATTAAGAGATTCTGGAATCTAATGGGAGAACCATGCATATTATTAAGCTGAAATGCCTATTTCTTTCCTCCCAGATGGGAAGTAGTACAGGGTAGTGCCATGGAATATGCATTAATTTTATTCCTTCCGCAAATTTTAGCACATATTATTTTTTCAGATTTTGAGTCTTTACTTCCTCCCAAATATCCAGGAAATTTAAACAGGATTTTACTGCAGAAGAGATCTCCGTCTTAACACTTAGGACTCTGCATAATTCTCAGGTGAGTGGAGGAAGAACAACATGGGAGCAGTTCTGCTCTGGCGAAGAGCAAGAAAATAAATGAGAGCTTGGTAGGAGGAATCCTTGAGGATTAACAGAGGAAAAAAGAGAAACAGACAGTAATTTTCTTAGTTCCCATTGTTCAGTCCTACGAATTGGGTGTACTTGCTCTGAAGGTTCTAGCAATAAATAAAGAGCACATTTACAACCAAAGGGCAGTGAAGAACATAAATCCCAATATCTGTCTATCAGCATTGTTACCCCATTAAGACACATAAATACTTTTTAATTTAAAAATTAGTCTGTAACAGATTTCTTCCTAAGCCCGAGGATTTCTTGCACATTATCTCCCACAATTTTTATTTAACATTACTTGCCTTTTCCAGTTCCAGGACTCTTCTTCCTTTTTCTTTCTTTTTGATCCAGCAGGACTTTTTATGTCCTTGGGACCTGAACAAGAGGAAGGAGCACGCTGCATTGCATGCTGAGTGTTTGTGTGGGAAGGAGCTGTGTGGGAGCATTTCCTCCAGCACTTTACAGATACTCTAAAGGCCACGTTTAAAATCAGGATTGTTGACGTTTGCAGATATGCAAGCATAGAGGGGCGTCAGCTGGAAAGAGTGGTGGTCTGAGGAGACACAAGGCATTACAAAATCAGGGTTAGACTTATGTGATCACTGTTTCTGTTTTAACTGTTTTACTTTCTTGGGCTCCTGTAACTTGGTCATTGTATACATTTGGACTTTACAGCCTGTAGCCATTACTCATAAGGAGTTTTAAGTTGGCATCAGTTAATAGCTGTGGCTCTGAAGACTGGAGTCTAGAGTTGGCATGAGTCTTGAGGAAAGCCCTGGAGAGAACTGGCTTAGGAGAGTGGTGCAGGTTCAAAATCTGATTGTCCTTTCAACCTGGCTCAGCCAAAATCTGCAATAAAACATCTCCTGCAGTCAGCTGAAGGTGAAATTACTCTTCCAGCTCCAAAGAGGAAAAAGCACATCCACAGGAGAAACTGTAGATGAAGACAAGACACATGGTGTTCTCCACAACCCACCACCCAAAGTAGGTTCTGGGAGAAGTTCTGCCTGTTGTAAATGCATGATGGTCTGCAAAGCAGGAGCTCTGCAGGACTTCAGTGGGGGCTGTGGTCCTCCCCATTGTCTGAAGGCTTTCTGAATGGAGAAATGCATCTGTCTCCAGAGCAAAAAAGAATATTATGGCACAGGGGCACACAATGCTTGGTTTGAGTGGCATGTTCCTCAGCCAGGCCAGCCCCAGCAACGTAACACATTTTAAAAGTACAGGTCTGATGGCCACACAGAACAGTGTACACCCAGCTGCAAATCCACATATAAGCTGATCTTCTCAGTCTCTGCCTGATCCATCTTGGTTTTAATTCATCCTACTGTTAATAAATACCTCAGGATCCTCTCTCTCCGTACTGAGTATCTGTGGTTAAAACACCCTTAGTTTAGACATCTTGAACACCCTGCATTCAGACATCTTGGTAAAGTGCTACCACTAGATGGGATGAAGCCAGTCCTTATTTCAGCAGCTCTTTTTCTGTCTTTTTTTTTTTTTTTTTTTTCCCCCTTCCCATTAGCATAGATGCAATTTGTGTTAGGATAACTTCTCTTGTGTCTGAATCTCTCTTTGTGCTCTTCCCAGCATTTCAGGCAGCGCTGCACTGCAGCATCACACCCTTCTCTGGAATGTTATTCCCTCAAGACTCCCATGGCACAGAGAGATGGGTAATGTTTTCTGAGCTTCTTCCACTATTACCGCATTTTCTATAGAGGATCAAAATGGATTATTTTCATCTTGACATGCAAATGCCTAGGCTGTACCCTTGGCTGAGGTCTCGGCATTGACTATAGGAGTAAAAGATATGGGAGCAGGAGCTTTTTAATATCACATATGGAAGTGGCAGTATAATTTCTTCAGAAAAAAAAAAAGAAAAACCAACGGCAGTCCATTGTGGCTTGCAAAAAAAAGCCCAGTGAAAATATTTTCTCATGCACTTACTGCATACACAGGCAGTCGTCGGTCTGCACAGAGGCAGATGAACATTGTGTGCAGCTCAGAATATTACTGTTGTGCTCTGATCTGCCCATCACTGTGCCAAGGTATTGGTGGGAAGAAAAGACACATGAATAATTTTATCAAGTCAGATTACAAGCCCGAATACAAACATTTAATAAGTGATGGAATTAGAACAGAAGTAGGAAGGATTTCTAAGTTTCCTTATGAAATGCTTGTAGAGCTAGAAAGGTCAAATTCTTCACCAATTTTCACTCTGCACAACAGCAGTTAAGTAACTGAAATAACATGACTTGCAAATTGGTGCAGGATACAACCTGCACAATATGTCGATACACTGTAAAAGTCATTGTGTGTTTTTTTGTTAATGTGAAAGAAATGATATCTGACCGTGAGAGCAACCGCACCAATTCAGTATTTCTAATTATTATTCTTTTTCTGAAACAACGGCAGCGACAAAACAACATCAAGCAATTGCCTCCTGGCTAGTGTTCTCGGCAAACCCTCATGACTATTGACTCAAATGAGCAGCCCAGCAAGTAAGTTGTTAGCTTAAATGAAAATTATAGTAGAGACAAAAATGTCAGCCTGGGAACTGAACTAATAAGGGAAAGAATGTGCACGAAGCTGCTGGCATGGTTTTAAACCTCAGGAAGAATAAAGGAAAGCACAGCTACCGAAATTAACTTGGGAGGCTGAGGTAAACAGGAAAAATCCACATCCATCGTTATGTTGTGCAAAGCTGGTGAGTGCAAGATTCTCAGCAGCTACGGCTTAAGTCTGTTTTTACAGGCTAAAACTTGAGATAAGGTTTATGGTGGCTGGTGAATTAAGCAGGGGCTGAACAGTTTAGAGACCCAGTGCCACTGCCAGCCAGTCTAACATTCCTGCTTTTTGGCTTGTGCACAGGAAAAGTGACAAGACGAGGTTAGGCGACCTGGATGTGTCCTTCGAAGCAGCTCCTGAGGAATAAAGAGGCTATTTGTAAGCGGGGGGAACACTCTGGAGCAAGATCCTGAGCTGGCTGAATGTGGTGAGGATTCGGAGGGGAAAGGTGATAAACCATGTTGGGCTTGTTCTGCAGAGCCCCTGGCTGCTGTTCAGGCTGAGGTCTTGGACACAGTCCACCGGCAGGCCTCCTGCCAGGGCATTTGTTACTGCGAGAGCTTGGCTTAGGCAGGATTTTATTATGAAAATTGTCTTGATTCTTCTTCTGTCTTATTAAAATCTATCCCACCCTTCCCTTCCACCTCAGGAGGAGGAATATTTTGTATATATCTAGGCGAAACACACAAACAAATTCATTTCCCATGGATAATGTATTCAGGGTGATTTGCTTTTCAGAGTCGGGAGCTCAAAATGATGAATTTATTATCCAAAGTAATAATTGCAAATTATATTGGCAAACTCCATTCCAGAAAAAAAAAAAGGGGTATTAATATAACTAAAAGGATTAAAAAATACTGGCTGTTAACTTGGGGCTACTGCAGATATTTTAGGAGGTTATATATCTCTGTTCCACCTAAACCACCAGAGGCAGTAGCTTTCATTTTAAAGGTCTAGTAAGATATCGTAATTAATGGGCCCACCTAACAGCATGTGTCGCACTTGTATTGAGTAGTAGGACATGGTACATATTATGAAAGAAAGTAAAGGAAATTCTTAGTATTATAAAAATTTACATCCTTTTCTAGTTTTTTTTTTTTTTTTTTTTTTTTTTTTTTTAGTGCAAAGAAATGAAATATATCGGAGTTGAAACACGAAAGAATTTGACTCCAGTTTTTGGGTCAAGCTAGCTTGTGCCTTTAGTGAGGTAACTGAATGGCATATTTGGACTTTATGTGGCCTTTCAGGATCCAAAATGCTCCATTAACAATTCCTTGGAGATATATAGCACTACCCAAGGATGACTGGAGCAGCCCAGCTGCTCCAGGTGAACCCAGAGACAGGTGGCTGTTCCTCCTTCAAGTTGCCCACGAGTTCCCTGCCAGATTTGGTCCTTTATGGTCATCAGCAGGAAGGGGCTCTAACAGTTGCCAGAGTTCAGGTCTCCTGTGAGTGCTTGTCAACTACATGAGATTTATTTGTTCTGCTGGGTCTGTACGTTACGTCAGGGGTACTCAAAGGATTAATTTTCAATCATGGTCTTCACAGAAATACACAGCTCTCTGCTGCTACAGACATATTTTCCTCTCTGGCACACATGTCCCGTTAGGAAGTACTCTGCAGAAGAGTAGGTTCTCCAGGATAGTTCAGATTTGTGGGTAATTATGAGAAAAATAAATGTAATGTGCTTGTAAACCTTGCAGTTCTAATGCTGTGATGCATAGACATGGTGCCATTAGAAACTGGTGGAGCTTGTTAAATTAAAACGCTAATGACATTTTTAATGTAACTTTCATGAAAACGTTATGATCTGAGTGCAAGGATGGGATTCAAGTGCTCTGCAAGTTGCACTCCTCCCTCCAGCACACGTTTGGGCTTTGGTCTTGAGATGGTCCATGATGCTTCATTCCCCGTGAGGGAGAGCTTGAGAATCAGCTGGTGCCACCAATCCTGGGGCAGCTTCTCCAGAGCTTGTGCTCTGAAAGCCTTAGCCTAGCTGGGCTTCCAGGCCACTCCATCATGCATTTTAAACCATGCCTAATGTAGCTAAAACCTTAAGTGGTGTTCCTTTGTGAAGGCGGGGATAAGGGTGATAGTTATTTAGCATTTGCAAGGGACTTTGAAGACATAGGAGCTGTGGGAGTTTACACACCACTGCAAGCTGAGAACAAACTGTCTAACACTTCCTCACATTGTTTCTTTTAATGTGCCTTATCAACAGTCATCGCTATGAAAGGATTTCCACCTTGTGGAAAAAAGCCACTGTGGAAAAAAAAAAAAAGGGCAATTAAGATGTTTAATGTATAAACATTGAACTTATGATCAACAACTTCACTGAACAACAAACCTCTATTTTGCTTTTCAAGCAGAGCAACAGAGAGCATGAGTCACATATTTTTACGCAGATCCCAAAACCAACATGTGTTAGGACTGACAAAGAGGAGCAGTCTGCAACCTCCATCATTGCCCAGCAGCCCAGCTTGCAGTATCAGTGACAAGCATGAAGGTGAACCTCCTCCCCATGTATCACAGCCCACGTCCTCCAACTAAACATCCAACTGTGTTTTGGTCTTGGTCTTCCCAGCCAGGTAAGGACACAGACCAGTCAACTACTTTAAACGCAGCCTAAGTCCAACTGAAAGCGTAAATAAAACCAGAAAGAGGAATTGGAATTCAGCAAAACTCAACAAAGCTGAATAAATACTCAGATAAGGCCAATTCTCTTGTTGCTTGTAGAGTTATGCTTGTGAGGGAGAGGTTTTGGAAATGACTTTGGCTCATCCAAAACACTGGTTGATAACTTTTCCCAGAAACGTGCCACCTTGCTTGATGTGGTGGTGTTTTGATATGGTTTGAGAAGGTCCCGCTAACTTTTGTTGTACGTTCTCAGTGAAATTGCTATCATGGCTGATGACATCAGTAGCAAAGAATGAGGTAGTAGGACTTGTATCACTGAGAAGCCATTGCTCCAACAGAACATGTGCCATAATGTTTAGCAATCAGTGGCGAAGCATTATAAATAGTTGTAACTGAACTCTAAATGAAAAATAAATGAAACAAGTATGTCTTATTTCCTGCTAAGGTGCAATATAATCAGGCAAAGCTAAGTACAGAGGCTCCAGTGCAAGCAGAGAATGGTCAGATTAAAAAATGTGTTAGTGGTACCCAAACTGCATGGAAAAATAATATAAAAATGTGAAGTCCGTTCTGTATTTCCTTCTAGGGTCTAAAATCTGTTTTTGAGGCTTTGGTTGTTTCCAGTGTCTTGAAATATGCAGAACTGTGGGATTTTGCCTAATTTCATCCTTTTAAATGTTTGGCAGTATGGACTGCTTCGACTACTGGTGAAGAAGACAGGGATGCCCAGTAGTTAGTTCAGCCCATCAGGTATGTAGGAGAGGCAGGTTCTGGGTTGCTGACTGGTGAAGACATCAAGGTCATCCCGGAATGAAGTGCCTCCAAGGCTGGTGTTGCTGCGAATGTCTCCTGGCATGCAATCCAAAATGCCAAATGAGCAGCCCGTGTTTGCTACCCAGCACCTCAAAATGGATTCAAAACAGCTGACAAAAACATCTATTCAATTGGTAGTCAAACAACCTCATGAGCGTAGGTCTTATTTTTTTTTCCCCTTTGTCTCTCAGCGAGCTGAGACGGGAGTCACTGGTTTCTGTTAAAATACTTTGGGAAGAGGAGATAGAAAGCAATAGTGCCTGCCCCTTTCTCGTAAGGCAATAGCCTTATTGTCAGAGCAGTCACAGAGGAAGGGGGACACGTGGGTCCCATTTCCCCTTCTGCCTCAGGCGGCTCAAACCCATGTTTCCCACCCTTTAGGGAAGCGGCTGTGGTCAAGGGGAAGATTCAGGATTCAAAGATGAAAAGGAGCACAGCTCCAGGGCTCAGGGCATCCTTTTGGTTCCACTCTCTGCTCCCAGGATTGTTTCCATCTTTTATTTAAAGACTGTTTTGTGTAGGAGCACGTGGTCCTGGGATGACATGGTGGTGTGGTTTCAGTGCCTTCTGCTGACCCACACAACATGGACCGCGCCTTGCAAAAAAAGTATAAAAAGCACACGTTTTCCTGTGAAATGAAATTGAAGAGATTGGGACTATTCAAAAATGAATAAGAAGGCATATAGTGTCACTATTTGACATAATGAATCACACTGAGAAGGTAAAACAGGTTCTTCTGTTTACCCACTTGAGAAATAGAGTTTAATGAAGCAGAAAAGGGGAAAAATGTAGTTAAAAGAAGCATTTTTTTTTTCCTTTTCTCCTTTTTCTTAAACAAAAGCTGTAATTAACTTGCTGAACTCATTGCTACTAGTTATAACCTAGGCCAAGAGATTAGTAGGATTCAAAAAGGATTAAACATCTGTATGCATAATGAAAATATCCATAAGCTACAGTGGGTAGAATATGATCTCAAACCCTTTTATAGAATAGCTTGCCTCTTAATACCAAGTGAATCCCATGTACCAACCTCTGTCTAGTCAAGGACCTTGTGAAGCATCTCTCTTTTTATCCAGAATGTTTATACATCATCTGTATAAAAAAGGAAAAAAAAAAAAAAAGAAGACAACTAAAATATAATACACTCTTCTGCATTACTGCTGTTCCAGGGAAGCAGCTGTTATATTGCTTACATGGAATAGTGATTTTACAGACTTATATGATATTTGTATAGGTCTTAAATTGGCATTTTTACACAGTAAGTGAAATTCAGCCCTGGTAAATAAAGAGAGGGAGAAGCACAATCTGACCACCCAGCTAGGAATGAAATGTTGGAGCCGTTTGCACAGGAGGCAATCAACAACAGTGAGGGTCTGATTTCCCACTCTGAGTGTACTCTTACTTGCAATAAGAGTGAGCTGACAGAAACAGTCTTTACAGAATAGTTGTATACAAAAAATATAGTGAGAGAAATGGATGGCTACCAAATGCCCTGTGTGTGCATTCTGTGCTGGCTGAGGTTAAAACTTCATTTTTCCACTCAGTGAGTTATAGGTGCATACTGATGTTTGGAAAATTAGACAACCTTTCTGAAAATCAGAGCTGGGTTCTTCTTCCTTTCCTCAGGCTCAGTTATTAAGAAATAAATAAGGATGGGCAGACTTAAAATAACTGTCGAGGTTATATAGCTGCTTTTGGTCTCTGAGAGGCCGTAGAAGTTAAGGAAACACTAACACTTAGATTATATTAAGTCAATAGTTATTTACTGTCTGTGGCAGCAAGCCCCAAATTTAGATTCAGAATTGCGATTTAATTTACATAGTCTTTTCTCCTCTGACTTTTTTTTCTGGTCCCTCTGGCCACCTACTTCTTTGCAGTCTGTCCTTCTTGCCCCTCAGTGTGACCCTAGGAGTGAGAAGCCCACCTGGTTTTCCAGATTGTGCAGAATATATTGTTTAACTGCTGTGAGATCATAGAAAGGTCTCGCCTTGCTGCCAGAGACACTGTCTTGCATTTTCAAATTTAGAGAAAAAATCCCAACATCTTTATATAAACCATGATAGTTAAGCATTGTCTGAGCTCCCAAGTGTCCTTGCAACCTTACGATCCACTAAAGATTTTGCAGTCCAGAGATGTTTGATGTTCAATATCTTAAGTGAATGGGACTTGAGAAAGTATTTCCTAGTTAAAGCTCTTTTTATGGATACAAATTTACCAGCTAAATTTAGTTGTGAGTGATATTTAATAATTCCAAAATCCCTTTGCTCTTGGTTTACAGTTTGTCAGCATTACTTTATTACTGTTTGCAAAAGTAACAAAAGGTGTTGCAACGGGGATTCATTTGGGCAAATTAAACCTGCAGTGGGATTTCAAATGCAGGCATTTGTCCTCTGGGATTAGACATCAACAGGCTGTGGAATTATTTCTGACATTTCATCCATCATACACTCAGAATAACTAAACAAACTGGTGCTGCTCTCTCCCTGCTCAAAGAACAACTTTCACAGAGCCTTCCCACAGAAATATCCCAACCTATTAGTGTCAGCAAATTGTGCTTGGAAATTTAAGAGAAAAAAGAAAAATCTTCTGGAAGTGAAAGGCAGAGATGTTCTTGTACATCAATAATGTGCATTGGGAAGACTGCTTGTAAACAGCTCTTCAGGTGGTGTAAGTCGGGATGACATAACTGGCGCAGGTATATTGATTTTGTTCTGTCCAAGAATTTTCACCATAGGAGCGACTAGATCCACAACTGCAAGAATCCGGACTTACTATTCTTAAAGTAAGCTGCCAAACTTGTTTTAGGTGGAATGGGAGGAGGACTGCTTCTTTTCCTCTTCTTTGTTTGAAAAAGTAAATTTTAAAACACATAAATTTCCAACATAGCCTCTTGCACCCTGCGTTTTTCAGCCTTTTCCTGAAATGCTGAAAACATACTTCAGTGGCCAAATTATTTATTTCAACTTGATCATTTCTGAATAAATATGATCAAACTAGATTAGATGTAATATCAAAATACCGTAGCATCAGTGGGCAAAAAACTCTGGGCTAGCTCATTATTAGAGGATAATACCTTTTTTATTTTATTTTATTTTATTTTATTTTATTTTATTTTATTTTATTTTAAAGAGTTGTCTAATAAACCTCAGATCGGTTTCCCATTCTGAAGAGACCTCCAAGGATATATTACAATTACAGGAGGTTCTCCCCCCTTTAATAACTAATATAATGTGCTTTGAAGTAATGTGGTCTTACACTGAAATCTACAATCAAACACCTAAACTAACAGAAAAGGTAAAGCCACCACAAGGGAGAATTTAGAAATGGAAGTGCATAATCAGATAAACGAGAAGAAAGTTTTGAAAAGGATTGTAGAGGAGTAATAGGAGATATTGCGGGTGTGTTTCTTACTTCATTGTTGTTTTCCTTCAGTAAAAGTTCTATCAGCTGGGGAGAGTTGCTCGCTTCTTTGAAGCTGGCTCTTGTTTCTCTGAAATCAGATTCCTTATTCCCAGGGCTACACTCTGCGATGCCAGCACAAACACACATCAGCAGCTGCACAGCACTTTAAAGACTTAGCAAGGAGCTATCAAGCAATTACTTATTCCATTTTAGATCTCTGTCCATTATTTTCACTGAGCAAGTTTGAAGTTGGGGAAATAAAAATCAGAGAAAGCAAATAAATATTTTGGAAGTCTGAGCATCTCACCTAAGGAGCTGAGCTCACCTGCTGTTAACTAAAGAGATGAGACCCGTAGGTGAGAAGCGCAGATGAGAAGAATAATCCCTTTCCCATCAATAAAGCCTTAAAAAGTACTTGGGTCTTCACTCTGATGAGTAAAGGGAGTTTTGGTGCGCTGAGCTGGTGTCAGTTGGGTACAGTGAAATGAGTTCAGAAACTAAGCTTGAAATTCTTGGATTATTATTATTATTATTATTTAAATTGAGCCTCAATTTCTGTTGTTTTCTGGTTTGTACAAATGTGCCTCTGCGTGTGTAAAATACAAGCTCTTGTAAACAGAGATTGACTTTTCATCTAAACAAGTACATTTATCCTTTGGCCTGAAGTACATGATGAATAAAACCATTAACAATCTTCCCATGAAATAAGCAATAGTGGAACCTTGAACTGTCTTTGCTTCAGAGGTGTTTTTGTGACGGAGGGTTGTCAATAACACTTGTAGTGTCGCGCACTTGACACCGACAAAGCCAAACTTCATCCTGACAAAAAAGCAGTAACCTCTCAAATGGTCCCATGTAAGCTTATGGCAAAAGATGGGTTTTGCTGTTTGCCCTCCATTTGTCTACTGGCCTGCATGGCATTTATTAATTTTATCAATGGATGTGCTACACTGAATAGTCTGAGGAAAAGGTAAAAAATATACAGATACTATTAACCATGGTGAGGAAATCAGAAAATTTCAGTCCATAAGTTCCTAATGCTTCAGAGTTTTATAAATTTTTAGTTACCTTCAATCTATCCTTTCCTGCATTTTCCTAGGAAAAAGAAATTCCATTTTTTTTCCTGAATGGAGTGAGGGAAATCTTCTCATACACATAGTTAGATGTGCCTGATTGCTGTGGATGTAGGACTCAGATATTTTGACAGGACACTTTTGACAGTTTTCCACAGTTGTCCACCAAAGCAAAACTGTGGAGGAAAGGACCTTTCCCCTCTGCTTCCCTCCTTTCACCCCAAAGCTTGAATCCCAGTGGCAGGAGTGGCCAATATTCCTGTGAGAAAGATCACTCAAACTCTGCCATTGATTTACGCCCTGTCTCTCCATTTATCCACCTTTATTAACCTATGTGTAAGTGCACACAACTAATTAAATGTCTCCAGCACTAGAATTTCAGAAAACTGCTGTAGATCGAGTGAATTCTTGCCCATCAGAGCAATTTGGTAGGATGTGCGAGTGAGTCCGTGAGCAGTCCTGGGAGCCCAGGCTGTGGTCACCTTTCTGGGTGGCTTTTCCATCTTTGTCCCAGATTAATTTAATTTTTCTGAGAGCATGTTTTTATGAACTGGGACGGAAAGTGAGAAGGAACAAGGCAGGGCAGGATGACTTGGGAATACAGCCAGGCTTTGCATAAACCGGTACTTCAGTCGTTCACCCAAAACATCAAAGGATCAGTCCTAATCCCCGAGTCAGTTATAAAATAGCATCACCATGGAAGACAGCGCTGCATGTTTTTGGAGACACAGGGTTGGATGTCAGCTTCAGGGGGACATGTGCAGATCTGAGTAGCAGCAGAGCAGAGACAGGCATCAACTCAGGGCTAAGGATTTCCCCAGATGCTGTAAAAATAGGTTACTCTCTCTATTTTTTATCCCTTTAGACTTTTTTGAAAATCTGGTTCTGCTTCTAAAACATTTGCAAGTAAAGAAAGATATTGTGGAGGGTACCTGTAACTGAGTAATTTATAGCAGATAGCTTTTTAAATGACTGATGGATTTTTTACTTTGTTCTGTCCAGAAAAATTGAAATTATTTTTTCTACCTTGATGCTGGGATTGGAGAATAGAATTTATGTGTGGCCCCTCTGTGGTGGCAACAACTTTGTTCCTTTGTGCAGACATGAATATTTTGGGATAAAAAACTGTCAAACAACAAACTAGACGGAACTTAGTCATTTTGATTTCCAAAGTGGTCCTGAAGATGCTGAGAGAATAAAGCAAAGGTTTTCTTTAGTCCGCTCTCCCATACTGATCAAATATTGTAGTTAGGAAGTGAATTTACATGCCAGACTTGATCTATCTTTCTTGCACAAGAATGGAAGCCCAAAGAGGACCTGTGCTCCCTGATGAACTTCGTTCCCTATGTCCCCCTTCATGAAACAAAACACTGTAGAAGTTAGATCATGCCTTGTCTTATATTCCCCAATTGCTTTGTATTTCTAAGCCTTGTAGACCTGAAACCTTTGAAAAAAATTAACAAATAATAACGGCAACGAGAGAGGACAAGATGCCTACAATACATTGTGATAATCCCACCCAGCTAGAGAAACCTCTTTCAGACAAAGAGGGGTTTGGTTGGGTACCCAACCCAAAATCAAAATGTCAGCTTTATTGTATTTCTCTTTGTTTGCTGCCTTTTTATATCTGTGGAGGGAAATAAACAGTTCTAGAATAGATGAACTAAATTTTAGGCAGCTAAGGGTGGGTGAGTTGAGTCCCACACGTTTTTTACAGCTAGATTTTTCTATGAACAGTGAAAAACAAAGTCCCTGTCGAAAAAAAAGTTAAGTTTTATAACATTTTATGGTAGTAACTACGCATCTCCCAAAAGACACGAAAAAGTTTCAAAAGGTGGTGATATCATTTCATGTATGACAGCTGCTGGGAGAGACAGCACAAGGCCCTAGGCTGCAGGGAACAGCTTGATCCTGTATTCCTGAAAATCCTCAGAAATTCTGCCAAAGGACTGGACTAGGTGTACTAAGAATGTTAAGAAGAGATAGTAGGCTGGGCTTGGTATACTAAGATAAGGCTAATGAGAGATACGGGAATACTTTCTAGCTTCTTTTAGGCTCCTGGCTTGTGGTCAAAGGTTAATAAATGTATGTAAGTGATGTTCAAACTGTGTTGTGCCATATGCATATGCATTCTGAGAAGAAAACCTGACTTTAACTGTTTCTACACATCAAGGTTATACAACACTGAAATGGTCAATAACAGCAAACCCAGGCAAAATTATGGCCATGTTGATGCCAAACACAAACTTTGCCTTGATGCAGGAGAGGGAAGCTTTCCAAGTAAAGTTTGCAAATTGCTTCATTTGGACATCATGTCCTTTGCCTCAAGCAGCTATGGTCACAAATGCGTCGAATCAGTATGGTCATAAAAGGCATATAAAGACTTTAAGTGCTCAACCATTGTTGCTAAAATGATGGTTTCCTTACAAGAAAGGTTAGTCCTGACTAGGAAGTGTGTTGTGTGACAAGCTCACAAAGATCAGTCTATGACTCCAACAGACAACAATGGTATAGGGAGTTTAGAGTAAAATGCTCATCCCTGCCCTGCCCTGTGGATCACCTGGTAGTTCGCAGTCACTCTATGCATCTATTGACATCAACAAGTCTTGTCACTCTGCCAAGGTGACTCTAATTTCTGCTTTGATTAATTAACTTTATAATTTGTCACTTTGGAGGGGGAAAAAAAGGAAACATATCATTAACCTCTTTTGAAAGAACTGTACCTCAATCAAGTATAGTTATTTTTCTAGATTAAACCATTACAACCTTTTCCTACACCGACAAATATTATCTTAGCTCAAATTTGCGCTAAGGCTTGTTTTTGTGTGGTGCATTTGGGAAAGGGCTGCGTCTTTTTCATCAGAATAATTTACAACAAAAGCCATACATTACAAAGGACTGAGTTCCTGAAGACCATGGCTTTCTAAGACTGGATTTACTGTAAATTACCAATAATAAGTCACTGAATATTTAGAAAAAGTCCTGAGCAATTCACAAATACCAAGTTATTTTTTTTTAATTGAGCTTTTTAAAAACAAACAAAGAAACAAAACCAAAATAGCCAAATTTTAAGAAGATGTATAACGTTAGGTTATGTGAAGTGTCAAGATATGTTTAAATACATGCCAAGAACTGAGTGGTCTTTCTTTATTCTTATCGGGGGATCATTTTTCCTGATCAGAACTTTAATGTTCCTTTCTTATTCTGGGTGTAAGACCACGTAATTCACACTGGTTTCCAAGTATGACAGATTCCAGCCCAATCTGATACCGCAGTGACTGTTCATTTCCCACTGGTGATCACCCCCTCATCTTATGGCTGCAAAGCAAAACACAGAGAAGGATCACAAGACTCTCTATAATAATAATGTACACTTTACATGCATCCAAATTCTAGCTCTGAAGCTAAAACATTGTGCTCTTCTTCCTTACTTTGCCATTTTGTTTGTTGTAAATCTTAAAAATTAATTGGAGAGCAGTATTATTTCTTGGGCTTGTTTCATTTATTGTTTCTTGTATCTTTCTTGCCAAGGTAATTTGTGCAGACCATCCCATGCCAAATAGCAGGTACATAAAATAAATAGAGATGTTTGTAGACAACACATTGGTAAGGTATTGAAAATGTTATTCTTAAAAAAACTCCTGAGTACTTTCTTCTCAATGTACAATTTGGACTACAGTAATGCAATTTCTCGTGTATGTACTTTGTATATAGGTGCTTAGAACATTTTCATTTGTGAGGCTATAGCTTTGCCATACACCTCTGTCTGCTGCTTTTTCACTGCTTTTTAAAAGATTTTGGTTCTAGCCCTGGTTGCAATGCATGGGTTTAATTAAAATCTGCAGATGTTTTCCATAGACAATGTAAAGTGGGATTTACGTTTCGTCTATGAATGTACATTGGGTCTTGTTTGAATATATGCATGCACACTTCAAATACATGGGCAACAAATAGAACCTTTCTCAAGAAATGAGAACAAAACACACAAGTGTGTACCCTGCATGGCGGTGAGAAACAAGACCTCGACATGAGGGCTATCCCAGATCTAGGACCTGTCATTTGTGCCTTGTATGCAGACATAAAGAGGAAGCTATGACATATACACAGAGAAAAGACTCGGTTTTCATTCCAGTTTAATTTGCCAGAGCACGATCTTTCACCCACGCGCTGAAAACAGGGACGTGTCCTCTCTCAACCCCCAAACCAGCGAGGTGAAAGATGGGCAGCTGCCTACAAAAGCAGAGACACCTTGCCTTGGTCCCAGGCAGGAGACATTTTACTCACAGCTATGGTGATGAAAAAGGGCTGGGAGGGCTCACCTTTCACCGACCGACCTACAGGAACACAACACAACGCCTCTGCCGCAACCCAAGCTGGCTCCTGCTTCGGCATTCCCCGCACACGCTCGGCTTGCTTGCACGCCCTCGAACGGAACTCATTGACGTGCTCCTGTGCTGTTTTACACCACTGAGCCTGGCCTTTTAGAAACCGCAGGATAGTGCTTCCCCGTTGTCGCAGCAAACTGCAATCTCGCGTTCACTGAAAAACACGGAAAGGAGCGAAGTGAATTTCAAAAACTCTCTTAATTATTGATATGTATAAAAATTGTCCTCTTGTGTTCTGAGAACTGGTGTAAAATGTCACAGCTAGAGAGTTTCTTTCCAGTAAGTTATTCTCAGTAAATTTGGTCTGCTCGTTGCACGCATACACATATAGATATCTCAGATCTGTCTTCATATACGCTTTCTCTTCATGAAAAGCATTCTGACTACTTAACAGGCATGTGGGATCCTGCATAAATTATGCTGATTCTGTATGATTCAAACTATAAAATATAAAATTACATTGCATTTTCAATAACCGCACACACAAACCATGTGGAACGTGAAAGGTCAGACTGGAAATTCCTCATTCTCATTTGTAAATAATTTTTTTTTGTCGAACAACCCCATTGATTTTTACTGGGCTGAGTAAGAGTCTCACATAAGAGCATCATCTGGCCTTGTTTTAAGACCACCTCGGGGCTCCAGTCTTGCAATCTGATCTGTGCATAGACAGACATGTACTTAACTGATGTCAGTGGGCTGCTTTTTTGGCTTGGGAAGGCATCTCATGGATCAAGGCCATAATCGTTAGCTACCCAAACAAGAACACAACGAAGCTCCACTACAACATTTAATCTGATGTCTTTGAGACTACATTAACTTTTAGCTTCATAGATGTGTGGTGGTTCTCCACCAAAAAAGTATAATGTTCTTACAGTATTCCCATGGCTTTAAGAAGACTGACAAACATCACACAAAGGTTAGATAATGAGGAGTATTTAGTATATACAGCAGTGAATGGCAGTGTCTACAGAAAAGATGGTTCTTTCAGGACATCCATTACTCCCCTTGAATTCTTGCATGCTTGTTCTTCTCTGTCTTTGCTGCCTTATACTGAAGTTTCCAAACTTGCTTCTGTATATGCTATCATAGGAGTTAGGTGTCTGTTTTCAGAAATAATGAGTTTCTATGAATGCTGCTCAGTTCACACAAAGATTGATGCGACCTCAAAAACCAGCTATATTTTGGTGCTGGAGATGCAATTTCTAGCTTTAGATTTGGAGATATTGGTACTTAGAGGCCAACTCTAATTGCTCTCGTTTACACAGGGATCTGCTCTTGCAGTTTGGTGGGTGCTGAGCCAACACCCTTTGAAGTCCATGGAAACTCTCCTACTGACTTCCAAAACAGACTGAGTTGTGCCTGAAATC
Source organism: Caloenas nicobarica (assembly GCF_036013445.1). Classification (NCBI taxonomy): domain Eukaryota; kingdom Metazoa; phylum Chordata; class Aves; order Columbiformes; family Columbidae; genus Caloenas; species Caloenas nicobarica. Next base: position 82,991,723 of record NC_088284.1, on the reverse strand, counting down.
TACAGCCTAATTTTTCCACCTCAGTCACCAGCATGGTCTCCCTTCTGGGTGTCATGAGTTTGGAAGCTAAATTAGCCACCCAAAAAATTTGTCAGACTGTTGGACAGAGACATAATTTCTGTGAGAGTGGAGCAAAGGTACCTACACATTTTAGAGAGCTTCACAGTGCCAGTCTGCTTTCACTGCTATTCATTTTAACATTATCTGTGTTCAGAAGTATGAGTGCTCTCTACAGGGTACTTTCCATATACTTTTTACTGGACTCTGCCTGGCACATTCACTGATCGCTGCAGCACTTCAGCATGTTCTCTTTTTATAGACGTATCAGACATCTCACTCCTTTAATATACGATGTACAGACATATGAATGCACCTACATGAACCCTGTTGTGTCAGTGTGCATTGGTATGGCAGTCAGGAATGCATTGCAAGTAGAGAGACTGGGGCTTGACTTAAATAAAAGTGTCCTGTCATATTGTACACAAGATGATATTTAGTGAGTTTATCTGACCATTATTTTCCAAAGCATGAACACCAGTGTAAGCTTGGTTGGTTACTAACTGTTAAGGACACTATCATGAAATCCATACGTACTGACAGTTTCAGTATTTAAATATACCTTCCCTGAGTGTAAGTAGAAATGGTGGAGGACTTAGAAGAAAAACTTTGCTTTAGGGCTTCAGAGTCTCTTGGCTCATGAAGTAACGCTGGTGTGTTACGTGTCTACAATAAGTTGTCCAGGTTAGAGCAGGACTGGAAGGTCTCAGGATGGATCCATGCAGAATTCAATGTTTTTTGCATCTCCTCGGCTCATGCAAAGCCACATTGCTGCCCACAAAGGCGCAGAGGTTGAATATACCATAGTTTCAGGTAGCATGAATCCAATCCATTATGTGATTTTGGATGGTTATTTTGATATCTACCAGGAGCTGCAGAACATTTCGAAGGGCATCCCAGTGGCGTTGCTCCTTGCTGGATTTACATGGAGCTCTTCTCACCCCTTGAGCATACTGCAGAGGGTAATCAAGACACGTACAGGCTTTCTTAAGGGTTACTGCTTCATCTTCCATTTGGCAGCAGTGTCACCCATGTCTGTGTTCAGCACAGTCTTCTCTGGCTGTGCACTCAATACGACCTGAATACAGCCATCAAAATCTGGATCAAGGCACAGTTCGATTTAGAACTCTCTGTCACAGTGGAAGGAAAGGTTCTTGGAAAGTTGCTCCATGTTATATTTCAACTGTTAGTTGTTTTGGATTAAACATTCATTACGGATAATAAAAGTATATCTTGGTGGTTAATTTCTTGCTTTCACTTAAAAATGACACCTTGGAGCAAAGATGAAGACCACAAAGCTCAGCCTGAAATGTAAAGGCTTGAAAGTACAGCTTAGGAAATTTTGAATACTTAAATATAGGAACTTAAACTGGAAACTGGTACACCTCCTTAGCCATGGTTATTTTCTATAATAATCTACCTGTCTGTATGAAACAAGGAGACGGACACATCACCAGTTTTAAATTGATTTTGCTGTCAGTGAAGGGGATAACTTTAACAAAATAATTATTTGCATGAAAATATTAATAATAATGCCAGAAAAACTAATGCCACTGAGTACAAAAGAATGCGTGGAACAAATAGGGGTCAGGATCAGAAACACTGAAATGCGAATATTCAATTAACAATAATAGAAAAGATGTGGGGCATGGTATGTAAAATGAATGCTGCCTGGGGCCAAATGTTCTCAATAGCAAAGCCAACAAGATATTAAAAACACCCCACACGACTTTGTTTTTCAGCTCATGAGCAAATCCATGTTGAAAATACGTTTATCTGTCTTAACAGCAGAAATAAACACATTCCACAATGTATGTATTAAGAGGATCTATAGCTTGCACAGCATTCATGGCTAAGAGCTGTGAAAGGGGAGGGGGAAACAAGGAAGAGTGGCAGAAAGGACAGATGCTTGAGGAGAAAAAGCTTGCTAACCAGAGGTTTTTACATGGACCACAGCATCCCGTGTCCCACATGCTGATTTCTTGGGCAGACCCTTTGCCAAGATAAATTTTTTCTTGGACTCTAGAATTTATAGGATGTGCTTGGCTTGCATCAAGAACACAGCAGTTCCTTCCTCACACAAACAGCTCTATCTAGCTAGGCTGGATAAAAACAGAAAGGCTGCTTCACTAATTATTTATACAAAGACAAAGATAGCTGCATTCTGGAAGGTTCGTAGGAACCGGATTTTTGGTTGTTTGTTTGTTTTGTCTTGTCTTGTCTTATTGTGTTTTTGACTTTCAGGGCTGTTGGACTCCACTGAAAAGCATCTAGACCTTCATCCGCAGGAAGGTAATTCACAAGTTTACTGCTCTGATTCATGCAGTGACTTTTTAATTTTATTTTTATTTTTTTTTTCTTGAGAGTATTGATGCCCCTTATTAAATGGTGAAGTATTTGTATAAAACAGGATCCTTCTGTGATCAAGGATTTTCCCTTCCTACCTGCCCCACTGGATTTTGAGACTACCTGTGGTACTCCAGAGCTACCAGCACTGACCTTACTGTAAAAGTTTGTATTATGAGAAAAAGATTCTTACACGTCCTGGAAAAGCACTTCACTGACATGCTCCAGCACACAGTGGCTTTTTCAAATCAGTATGACTACTTTTATGAGTCCAAGTGAAACTCATTAATAAGTGTTTTCAGATTCAAGCCAACAGTTTTTTAAATTATGCCCCATCTTCTTTCCTCCTTTCTCCCCACTTTTAGACCAAGGAGTTGAAATACTGAAACAGGCTTCGCAAGGCGAGTAAGGGAAATAATTTTCTGAGTGCTTTACATGCCATTACTCTACCTCATCCTCTTGCTTTTGCATGAAATACAGCTGAAATATGGAATATACGAAATAAGTTCCTAGCAGTATACAGCAAAGCCACAGTGAAAGGAGATGAGAGAAGAGAGAATAATGCAGCCAGTGGAAAAACAAGCAGCATTTCGGACAGGCAGAATTCTGTTGAGCTGCAGTCCATAAACTAAACCTTAAAAGTAGTTTTTCTTTATTTTAAGCACATTTTAAGGGCCTGTGAGGTTGGGTCTCAGTTTAGGCTCTGGGATTAGCATTCCTCTTGTGCAAAGTACCATGGAATTTTAATGAATACAAGTAGTCAGAATTTTTGCTGTCTCCCAGAGGTTTGTTTATCTACTAATTTAGAGACATGTTTAACATCTTACTTCAGTGGTGCATCTGTACCAGCACCATACTGAGACAATGGTTAAAGATCTGATGCAGAGAAGAGTGGTGTTTGTGAGTCATATATGGTCCTAGGCACACATATAAATGATCTTTGAAAGTCTTGTCCCACGCTTAGATAATGAGATATTGAAAGATTTCAATGGATATGAAGACATAGCATAAAAGACTCCAGTCCAGTTTGCTTTGGGAGTGTTCAGCATTATAAAATAAAATTAAAAAACATGATACGATTTGAGTTTCTATTGTAAATTTATGGCTCTTTTTTCCTTCAGACAAGGATGTCTCTAGGACCTGATTAGCTTAGTACCTAGTTTGGTCAAATAGAGTTTTATATTGAAATTACACAGCAGGCACTTCATCCCAAATCCTCAAAGGGAGCTGGCCATTTAGCTCTACTTGTCAGACTCAAACCGACACTTTTCAAGGTCTGTGTCTCAGCTGCTCCTTTTCTTTATTTCCCGTTTTCTGAATTATTTTACCTTTTAAAATCTTCCTTTAGAATCTCAGGGACCCACCAGCAGCACAAGAGAGGGGTAAGAAGCTTTCTGAAGCCCTTGGTCTCAGGACTAGCTGAAACACTTACATTAGACTGAGAATTAAGGTGCTCGGCCCAAGTATCTTGCTATGTCCAAAACCTTGTGTAAGTGGTCGTTATGATTTTAAGAGATTTGATCAAGAAAGTTGTTTTAAGTTCTAAGATAAGGCATTTTAAGCTGTATAGTAGGTGGTTTGGGACAAAGATTTAAACCTTTCGTTGACATTTGCTTTTGCAAAAATTGAGTAGCTGCGTATATGAAACCTGGTCACACAGTCTTGAAAACCTGGCTGTGTTCTTTCTGTTAAACAGAACCAGACAGTAATACACAACATGGTCATATTTATTTCAATAGTACGAGATATTTTGGATATTTGTTTCTTCTTGATATGAATATAATTTTCAACAAATACCAGGAAAGTAAACAAACTCAAACAAGAGCAGAAAATCACACCTCACTACAACCCCCAAATTTTCTCAGAGCATTTTATATGGTTTCTGAAGCTTCGCTGCATTCTTGACAATCCTCTGGTTCAGTTTATGGAGCTACAAGAATCTATCCTCTGTCACTTAATTTGTCTAATAATGTCACAGGTAAATGATTACCTGCTGAATTTTCATCTTCTTGAAAAAGGATACATGTTTTTGTCATGATTTAAAAGAGTCACTTGAAAAAAACCAAAACTGTTATAGACTGCTGGAACCATGCCAAGCTTTGGTAAAATCTGGCTAGATAATATATTCTCTTTATGATATATTCAGCAGAGTGAATATTCATAGCTGAAGTAGTGTTCCTTGAAATCCAAAATTTATAATAGAAGTGAGATTGTATTCTTAATGGCCTATATGAGGCAGTTTTTTTTTTTTTAAAGCAGCTATCTAATTACCTTTTAAGTCAATTACTCTGCTTGTTTCCCCAGTGACTCTACTCTCCCCAAGAGCTATCCGAATTTTTCATTATTGTTTCCCAAACAAGAAAACAAAAACTGAAAAATCAATAGCAAAGTTCACATGAGCAGAGGTTAATCTTCTGCGTAGTTCACCATACATTCAAGATAGTGACCTTATTGAAATGAGGCCTGATATTTTTAACGGAGCTTATTTTAGTTAGTAAAGTCAGTAGCAGTAGAGCCTTGGAACTGGTAGCAAAAAGTCAACTGCACATTTGAATGCTTAATTCTGTGGCTATAAACAGCCATGTCATATTTCCAGCAACAACAATGGGGTGGCTTTCAGCACTGCTCTATCAAGCAGGCATGTTTTCTATTTTCTTCTTGTATATACAATTAAAAGCATTCCCACCAGAGAACTGCATTCACTTCTGAAACAGAGCATGAGAGATGTCTTTTGAAAGTCAAAATCCTACTTTTCCTTGGGCCAAATAATGAAAGAACAGCCCAGCAGTACCCTGTTACTTCTGAGGCTTCTATTAAAAGTTTGAATTTGCTGACTAATTGTCAATACTTGCCCCAGTGTGCAGTTGATAAGAAGATCTCTGGTCATGAGAAAAGTCTTTTGTTTTCTTCTGCATGGAAAGGTGAGTTTACCTTTTATCGAGAGAGAGATAAGGAGTTGCACACATGGAGTATTGGCAGGTCCTTGTCTTGCTCTAGGGGATATCCACCAGCGCCTGCATCCTTGTTGAGTAATAATGAGATACCATAACCAAAGAGTAGAAGATGCATGTCAGATGGTTCTCCAACAACATTAGAAAAAAAGCAGCTGATGTACGGGATATTGAAGGCAGATTAAGTTGTTAATGTATATTAGTATATTCTTAATTTCCTTTTAATTGAAAAAGACATATTGACTTTAATTAGAACCATTTCACAGGAACTGTCAATTAGCACATGTCAAACTAGTTAATTCAGAACAGAATTCTTTTAATTAGGGTCTGCTTTCCTTTAACTGTGGGGCCAATGAAATCAGCCTTTCCTTATCAAGATTTTAAATGTCTCTAAGACACACAATACAAATGTAGTCTCTTATCTATTATTAGAAGCCCATATGGATAACATTAAAATGATGATGTTGGCATTGTTCATGCAGCACAAATCACAGTTTCCTTTATGATTGTTTGAAAAAAAAAGAAAAAGATGGCTTTGAAGAAAGACTATTTTAAATACACAGATTTATCCTACTTTAAAGAGACTACAAAATTTATGACACGCATGTTCACATTTAAAGTATTATTTAATACGTCTGCTCAAATAAATGGGCCTATTCAAACGTTTTGTGTGTTCTATCAGCCAAAGACACATAAAACATTTTCAAAGCATGCAGCAACGTTCTTCCCTTAAATGAACTGTAATCAAAAGGAGAAAACAGACTCGATGATTTTTTTGGGACAATATAAAACCAGCATTGTTAACTTTCATTGCATGTGAAGATTTAACACTGATTGCTAATCCAGTGGCTGTGAACACTAGTGAACTAATGTCATCTCAGTTATCAAACAGCATATAATCCTGGTCTTGACTTTCACATACATTTTCTGAATATGTGTGAGTTTGTGGTTGACATCAAGACCTTCCCCATGGATTCTGGATTTGCCGTGCGCAACACCTGCAATGCCAGTCACATCCCTTCAGTAGCAGGAAGAGTTGAGAAAAAATTAACAAAACATATAAAAGGAATGATTGTGAAATCTTGACTTAGTTTTATCATACGGGGCTTAGCCACTGTTTAACTGACCTATATCAACAGAGGATTACAGAGATTAGTAAAAGGAATACTTAATAACTGAACTGTGGATTCCAAAGAGGATTATCTGGTAAGATATTTCATGTATCCTGATGCTTTGTTGAACATATTAAGGACCTGATTATGGGTCTGAGTAACTCAACAATGAACAAAGCATCATTTCCCAAAATACAGTACTACTGGGATGCATTAAAATTGAATGTGTCCTAGAAGAACACTTTGCTTAGGATCTTAACCACACCATTTTTCCCCCCAGTGCTAGTCTTTGGTATGTGGTGGGTAGTAGAGTTGTAAGAGTGCCTAGTCCTAAAAAGTGTGTTAAGGTTTCCACAAAACTTTGAAAACTGGAGTGACTTTGACTAGATGATCTGCAAAACTGAAAAATTACATCCTGAGAGACACATCAGTGCCTACTGTCCAGCGTAGCCTGAGTATAACTAACAGCTGTAGTACTACTTTTAAATGTGATTGTAAATAAGTAACATAAGACCCTGATATTATTCATTAATCCTATTGTGGCTCATATTAAATCTCTGCTTATCAGTTTAAATTCTTACCATAATTTAGAACTCTTTAAGCAGATCTAAGTCACTTTGGCCCTGAATTGCATAATCCAACGTCTTTTATAACACAGCAGAAACAATGCTTTGGATTTTGATCACATTGCTTAGCCTGTAAAGTATTTTTTGTCTCAAAATGACAATTAGCAATAACTCTTCTTTTGAGATCATCCCCACATTGTCTGTGCATAGGAAGCATGGGTAGGTTCACCACCAGCGTTATGAAACATTAGGTGACTGCCTTTATGCTCACATATTTTGCATTATGCAGAACTTTAAACTTTAGGAATATCTGAACACTTAAAACTGTAGAATATTCTCAGATTACAGTGAAATTTTTAATCCTTGCAGTATCCCAGTTAGGTGGGTAATATTTTATTTAATCCATATCTTATGACTGGGACAAATGAGAAGCAGCTGTGTGGAGGGAAAGTAACTTATCCAAGCCCAAAAGCGAGTCAGTTAGAAATGAAATTTAAAGCAGAAGCTCCCGATTCCCTGAAACTGTATGATCCTCCTTGCAAACACACTAATGCAGTGCAGCCCAATGTGTACCGTGTCCTTAAAGCAGTGCAAACCATTTTTTTTCCCTAATTAATAGTAAGGCAATTCATTGCTTAGCAGCAGCACTAATATTTACACACTTATGGATCTCATGATTAAGTAGCAAGCTTTGACTTCAATTAAACCTGACAGTTTCTGATAGCAAAAAGTCATTACAGAACTTCAAAAGCACTTGAACAGCAGCAAGATCTTTATAATTATCTATATAATATCTTTCAGCCTCTGTTGGTTCCTTGATCTTCTGTGGCAGGCCCAACTTCTCTGTTAACTTTAGTTCATGAGAAGTTGAACCTTAACATATGCTACTTGAAAAAATGTATAAGAAAATGTTGCACTGTGCAATGGATTTCACCCACTCTGACATTCTTTTTGGAATAAGTGCTTAATAAAAATTGTCCATGTGAATCATGTACTGTTCATGTATTGTTCATGAATCAAACCAAGAGCCATTTAAAAATGACTAGCATTAAGGAAACGTAATAGCTTTTTAACAGATTATTTAAATGTCTGTAGCTCTGATTTCCAGTCGTTTTAACCAAACAGCTATGGCAGAACTATCTCTGAAAAGGGAGTAACTTTCTGATTAAACTCTTTTGTTGTTGGATTTAAGAAATATTTTAGAAGAGAGAATTTCTCAATTATGTATTCATCTTTCAGAGCGCAGGCATTGAGGCTGTAACAATTTGATCAAACCCAGCTGAAAGCACTAATGGTTTGGAGGATTCATTCCGTTCTTACAATCATGGCAATGAAAGACTTCAAATACATTTGGAACAGAACAGTTTGTTCAAACTGACCAGTGTGTAAATCACATCCTCGGTAGTTTCTGCTCTCCGCAGCTCAGATTGCCTGGGGCTTTTGTAGAGTGATACAACAGCGACCAAGCAGTGAATTTGTGCATTTTTGCAGCCAGATTATCAACCCCTCTGATTCCTTGATTTTTGCTTTGGTGGCTGTATACATCCCAGTGTAATTGAAACCAGCAGGTACCTTCATCTGCTCATGTGCTGTTGGCTCCTTGGCCTGGCGTTGCCAGCAGCTGAACCCTCCATCCTTTCCTCCTTTTCCAAGGAGGGTTTTTAACCATGACAGTTGTGCTCCTGTTAAACCATTACAGCAACTGATTTGCGGCACCTGAAGATGGAGCTCCCTTCCATTAAGCTGGGAGAGTTCCTTGCTCAGTCCTCCAGACCAATGCCTTTTATGTACTATTGTTGTTTTGAAGCATGGACCACATTTTCTCAAAACCCACAGTCTTCTGGACAATTGTCCATTCCACCAGCTGTTTTCAGCTAAACATGTGCATCTTTGTGTTAATGATGAAAACTAGTTAGTGGAAAAACAATGCCAAGGTACTTAATATATGCTTAATTATTTGCTATGTGGTTTAGTAGTTGTGAACAAGGATGGTCAACGGGCTGCCCTGTCCTCTTGAAGTAGTGACCTGTAGACCATCAGCAGTTCTCTGATCACAGATGAGGAGCTGCTGCTCTTGCTCCCATGCTGTCTGAGGGCACATTCCTCCAGGTCACTTTGCCTCGTGCTACAGCACCCTTAACTACTCTGTTATTAAACAATCCTCCAAGCACAACTAAAGCATTTGGGTTGTTAACATGCATAATAAGTTATATTTAAGAAGGTTTCAAATCAGCACATTGTATTTTGCAGCGAAGTCATAAAAATATGCTAACATGATAACATCTAATGAGGGAAATGTTGCATGCAGATGTCTGTTTGCCTATTATCCCATAAAATGACTGTATATTTTTATTTATATGAGTAATGTTAGACACAAACATGTTACCAAAAAAGCATTCGTTTAGGAAATGTATAAACACAATGAGTCTAATATAAGAAACTGTTTTAAAACACATTTTTTAGTGTTTATAAAATGAAGAGAAATTATTGAAAAAATTGTTCCAAAGTACACTTTTTTTCTCCCTCATGATGAGAAAGAAATATAGGTTCTCAGCTGGCATATTATTTGTGATGTGGCAGCGAAGTGAAATTTGTGCCTCACGTCATGTATCCTTTACATGATGCAAAGGAGTATAATTTTATTTTTGTTTTATTTGAAGGTTCTGTCTGGGCACATTGGCCACCAATTTCATTTTTATTGCAGTGCATGGATAGCAAAGTCACATATCCTTATGTTAATGCAAAGGGCATAGGAAAGGAAAGGGAAAGTATAATTTTTGTTGTTGCTGTTGTCATTTGAAATTTCCATAGTGTCTGTGTACATTGGGTACCATTTCATTTTTATTGCACTGCACTGATAGCAATGTCACATATCATTAAGTTAACACCAAGTTAGAAAAGAAAAAAGAAAAACAGATTTCCCTCCCCCCCCCATTACCATTGTTTGAAATTTTTTGTACTGTGTGAAAATAATTTCTCTGTGGTGGTGAGAGTACTGAAAAATCTAATATCTAATGTAAAAAAAGTATGCCAGTTTATGTTTTTGTAATGCTCCATGTGACAGTGGCTAAAAAAATAACGCTACTTACATTTCTTATCGGTGAGACGAAGTTTTGCTCAATGTCTAGAAACAGTTAATGTGGAAACTACCACCTTTCAGGAAAATCAGAATAATATGAGAGTTTAATTTCCCCAAATTATTATATTTTATTAAAACACTTATGTCATGTGTCCTAAAATACTCTCTATGTCCGCACCACTGTATGTAACCCCTGAGCGCAGAATGTGACCCTCACTTTGGGAAGCGGAGGGTTTGTCAGTCGTTGTGTTGGGCCCACTCCTCATTGCTGACACATGTAAATAAGCACCACCAGGGTGGACATGGTGCTCATCAGCATGGGGAGCATCAGGTAGCTGCATGGCCACTTCATTTTATGTAGCAGGCCATCGTACAGGTCAGCACTAATAGGGGGCAGGAGTACAACCCTTGGGCTCCTTTGGGAAATTTGTGTCTTACTATGGTGAATCTATCGCCAACAATTGTCTCAGTTTTGGAGAGCAAAAGAGGGCAACTTGCTTTATTTTATTCATTCTATTATTAAGCATTCCCATATCGCGCACAGCACTGCGTCTTCATCCTTGACCCTTAGAGCAACTCTATTGTGGTTCTGTAACTCAAAATCCACTTCTAAGGAACCACCCTTGGACAGATGCATACAGGGCTGCCAACAAGAGATGGCAAGCTCCCATGTGGTCCTTCTTGGTCTACAGTTGTGATAGGTCTACCATTTTGAGACAGACCCCATGCATTGCAGCTTGGACCATGCTCTCTAGGCAGAATACCCCAAGCTGAGCAACGAAGCTGGTGAAAGGGCTGGAAGGCAGGTCCTATGAGGAGCAGCTGAGGACTCTGGGTTTGTCTAGTATGGAGAAAACGTGGCTGAGTAGTGACTTTATTGCTCTCTACAGTTTCCCGAGGAGGGGACAGGGAGAGGAAGGTGCTGAGCTCTTCTCCCTGAGATCCAGTGACAGAATGCGTGGAAATGGCTCAAAGCTGCACTAGGAGAGTTTCAAACTGGACATTAGGAAGCATTTATTTACTGAGAGGGTGTTCAAACATTGGAACGAGAGAGGTGGTTCACGCCCCAAGTCTACCAGTGTTTAAGAGGCCTTTGGACAATGCCCTTAATACTATGCTTTAACTTTTGGTCAGACCTGAAGTGGTCAGGTGGTTGGACTAGCTAGTCATTGTAGGTCCCTTTCAACTGAAATTTAATTAATTTCTATTTCTATTTCTATTTCTATTTCTATTTCTATTTCTATTTCTATTTCTATTTCTATTTCTATTTCTATTTCTAGTTCTAGTTCTAGTTCTAGTTCTAGTTCTAGTTCTAGTTCTGTTCCATTCTATTCCATTCTATTCTATTCTATTCTATTCTATTCTATTCTATTCTATTCTATTCTATTCTATTCTATTCTATTCTATTCTATTCTATTCTATTCTATTCTATTCTATTCTATTCTGTTCTGTTCTGTTCTGTTCTATTCTATTCTATTCTACTGCTGTAAATAATACTTGCATTAATGGCTCAAGACGAGGAGGTTGCATCTAAGGGGCACCCCAGACCCTTTGCATTGCTCTTGCAGTGTTCCCACCTGGTGCTCACAGTGGAAATCACTCCATGAATGGTCTTAGACAGCATATTCAGCATCTGTAACATCTCTTTCTTTTCTGCCACATAATGTTTTGCACGTGAACCTTTTTGGAGCAATTGCTTTGGCCCCCACACGGTCATACATAAAGCTGTGACAATTCCAAGCTTGCCCATGGGCCTTTGGAGCCCCTGTTACTTGAGGTGGGATAAAACAGCTTTCAGTCTCTTCCACTCTTGACTAGTAGTAGGACGAGCAAGGATCTGGGCTGAGATTTGTCATCTACATGAAGCAAGCTGAATTTGGAAGGACAGGAGAACCTTGGCCAACATGGGTTTAATGAGAGCTGTATGACATTAAACAATCGCAGATGTATGTAATATATTTTGTGGTGTCACAATAGGCTACATCCCAATAAGCCACCTGAACATGCAAATATATTACAACTAGCATGGTCTACATTTTTAATGCATTTCCTTGTGTGAGGCTTGGAAAAGCCTCCTCTTCACCCATAGCCACAGGCTACTTGTGTGTAGCAGCAGCAGTAGCACTTCATCTTCAAAACATCACGTGTCATAGAAGAGAAAATCAGAAAAGAAAGGCTGGCCAGAGGAATCCCATGAGTCCATTCATTTACACCAAATTTGAGGTGTCAGCAGCTGTACTGTTGTTGCTGTTCCTTGGATGGTGTCCATGAAACAAACACCCTTCTGCAAGTAATGCAAGGGCGGTGGAGACCTCTTGTTTTGGAAGTATCAGCTGTGCTGTTGGGCACAACCTTTGATGGTGCCAGTGTTCTTTTCCTCCTGAACCTCAAGCAAGACAGAGTAAGCGTGAAATATTTTGTAGCAGGTGTTAGAGGAAGCGGGATAATGTGGCAGTTTTGGAAGAAATGCTGGAATGGGAATATGCTGCTGAGCTCTCCATCTGGAGAGGAAACCCAGAACCACCCTTTCCTCATGAGCTGCAGGAAGAACAGGGGACCGTGTGTTTAGGGGTTTGTAGCAGACAAATTCTAGCTTGTTTCTAAAAGTCTCCATATGTTTTCATTTGTGTTGTACACTTTCCTCTCGGCTGTACAGGAGGTCTTCTGTTTTATACTAGCACGCCCCAGAACATTTTTAAGTTATAAAAAACATAATTATCTCAGGGCTTCACAAATGAACTATGACTTTTTTCCTCCCCCCAGGTTTTTATTAGGCTTGGTGGGACTAATTCTCTATTGCTCTGCACCTTGTGTAGGCGTTATGCTGATGCCAAACGGGTGTAAAACACTGGCTAAAACTATGCAACATGCGTCTAACTGATTGAGCCTGGGGTCTGGGATCACGTACCAGTAATTTGTGTCCAGATCTTACATCTCCAGTGTTTCTTCAGCCTCACCAGATGGTGGGTGATATTCCAGGTGTTAATAAGCCACTTTCTCTTCCACTTCTATTTCTGTAGCAAAATGCTGACAAGCCTTTCGTATAGTCCTTTAAATTAGGAGAGATCATACACAGACATGCACAAGAATATATGCATATACACAATTTCTTACTTTCCAAGTCATGGAGATTATGTATGTATATGATCTCTTCTACATATATACATATATATGAGGTACTATAAAATGACAGGATTTTAGGAAAAAAAATAATCCAAAGTACTGTTATAGAACATGAACTTAATTTTTGCGAAAACTGTGCTATCTAAAAGCAGTTTACTTTGCTGCCTGTGCCAGCTGTGAGCCATGGGAAGAAGGGGCAGGAGAAATGCCACATGTGAGCAGTTTGATGGTCTGCCTGTGCCAGGACTTTGGGTTCCAGAGATGGGCTGTTTGCAAACAGTTCGACTTTTGTCCAGAAAGAATGGCAATGCACCATCTCCAAGCAATGGCAATTTACTTACAGAATCATAGAACAGTTTGGGTTGGAGGGACCTTCCCAGCTCCCCCAGTGCCACCCCTGCCATGAGCAGGGACATCTTCACCAGCTCAGGTTGCTCAGAGCCCCGTCCAGCCTGGCCTGGGATGTCTCCAGGGATGGTTCATCCACCACCTCTCTGGCCAACCTGGGCCAGGCTCTCACCACCCTCAGGGACAACAATTTCTTCCTCATGTCCAGCCTGAATCTCCCTCCTTTAGTTTACTTGCTTTAGTTGGACATGAGTCCTGGCAATTTTTGGCAGCCTGGGGGTACCATGCACAGTACAAGGGCTCAAGTCTTGAGGACCAGCCAAGGCTCCCAGAGGACCAAAGCTCAAACATCAGTTTCACATTTTAAGGATCCAAGAGACATCTGGGTGGGGCTGCAAGCAGTTTGGGGTTGGAGTGTGGGATAACTTACCCATGTTGACATAGTCATTACTCATAACCATGTTGACACTGAAATTACCAAAGTTCAGCTTCAGTAATTTCAAACCCACTTTGCATCAGCTGTGTAAGGGAAGGAACAATAGCGAGATGCACTCAGAATACAATGCATTTTAATAAAATTCTTCATATGATTTGATTTCTAAAGGATCTCTCATAGGCCTATCCTCTGTATTTTTGTGACGGTCACCACAAACATTGGCATGAGACTGACTTAGAATGGAAAATATTAGCAGGAAAAATGGTTTTTCTCAAAATGTTGAAGACACTGCCAAAATCTCTTTGCAATTCACCTCCAGTCTGAAGACTCACTGGTTAGATTAACCAGAGTTAAATAACCAAGTATGGACTTTATCTACTTCTCATATGCTAAAAAAACCAGCCAACCAAACAAAAAAGACAAACGAACAATTTTAAAATCATAATCAAACTCATATTAATAATATAAATTATTAATGACTTTCTCTGATAAAATTCCTCCATGTCAAGCTGTGGGATAACTGTAATGGATGGTGATAGACAGCGGTCCTAAAATAAATTTAGGGTTTCTGTTAGAAAACTGGGGCCTTCCAATGAGCAAGTCTTTTGCCCTGGTATCAAACCACATCTCTCATCTCAGAGATTCTTCAATGGAAGATCTCTGCTCTTGTGCACTTCTTGAATAATAATTTATCATATAAACTTCAGAGTACAAAAATTCCTGCTTCTCCTAAATTGATCATTTATGCAACTGATAGCTGAGATACAGACAGACTGGTGTCATAAACCTTTGGAAAATTAAAAAAGAAGAAAAAGAAAGAAATGGACTTATAGTAACTAATAATTGTTTTTGCCCTGTTCTTTACGAACAGGACAAACTGAGTCCTGATAGCTTATAAACATTAGCATGGTTCAGCAAAGCTAATTTATTATGAAGCACAATGTTGAATAGTAACTATCTTGATAGTAACATCAGGAAAAGACATAATTTTCCTGGGTGCTGTATTTACCACAGTCAAATCCCTATTCATCTCTCACTCAGGCAAGGCTACGTTGAATAGGAATTTTCTCTGAATTGGAGAAATAGACATTTGGTCATATGTAAAAAGTTAATTTCCACCCTTCATGAACTCAAGCTCTGATTAAAAAAGAAGTAATTATAATTTTTCGGCAAATTAACTCTAAGTTTATTACAACCATTCAGTCTGATAATCTATATTGTCAAGTTAGGTTTAATACTTATTATGAGATTAAACCACTAAAATATCTCTAGTTCGAGGAAATATGTTCAAACTTCAGTCATACAAGAGCTATATTAGAGCAAACACTCAAATTAATTGATGATGGGATCGTTTAATCTAACAGCAAAGAAACCTCAGACTAAATCTGTTAGCAGTGGGTGAAATCTTGAGGTCATCACCTACTCTTTGCAATCACTTCTCCAAATGTTTATATATTTAAGTACTGACTAAAAATGAATTAATATCTTCAAGATTTAGTCTGATGTTATTAAATTTTTGATGATTGTTTACTGTGTCTGACCATCTTATGTAAATACTCTAAGCTGTTGTATTGTCTATAATTACTGTGCAATAGATGAAGTTACAGGCTAGTTAAAAGCATGTGTCTTGATTACAAAAGAAAAGGAATAATTCTAACTTAATTCCAAAATTTCTGTAAAAATAGATGTATCAAAATATAATAAAGCACTTAAATTTTGATAGCCAAATGTTCAAATCCCATTAAAATCCTAAATATATAATAATTAACAGATAATTCTGAAATAGACAATTTTAATCTACATTTTAATGCATTTAATACTCGTAATAAACAAGAATTGCCATAACAAACCAAAAGGCTGTTAGTGTGTCTTATAGAAGACTTGCTAATGTTTAGTGAAAAAAAATACAGAGAAAACATGCTGATACTTTTTTGCAAACAGCTTTTAAAATCTATGAATACAGATTTAGCACATTTGACCTGTCATGAAGGGTAGCAGAACACGATTTCATGCAAATACATCGAAAAAAGTTGTTGTAATGGACTGGAAGTTCAACAGAAAAGGCTTTGTGCATACCTTGATAAATATTATCTTTCCAGACATCTTGTACAACAAGTACAATTATCGGTAACCTTCACATTTGCTTTCATTGATGAACATCAGAGCTATTAAAATGGTGTTTGATAATCTGCCATTTTTTTTTTTAGCAAACCAAAGGAACTGAAAGAAAATTATTTGGGAAGAAAATTATTAGTTTTCTACCCTAGACTGATGATTATATTAATTATAGGAACTCATGTTGTGTTCTGCCGTAAGGTGAACTTGTGTATTACTCAACAGGTCTTCCACCTGGCTCAAGGATGCACTTCAGAGATTGTCACATAAGGAGAAAGATGCTTGCTGAATGAAAAATTTCTCTCTTTACCTCAGAACATGAGCATCAGAGCATTTATCATAGAACACTGCATCCACATGGAGAACTTCTTGCAGCAGAACGAGAGGGTAAGGAAAGACCTACAGATTTCCGGTTGATTGTCTCCTGAAAGTGGAAACACTGCTCGTGTCTGGTGCTGTGACTTGTGGTGTGCAAGTGGAAGCTTCTTCCCCTTAAGAATTGATGTTGTAACATCTCCTAGTCTGTGTTAGTGACAAATAACCTTGCTTGGTTTAAAGAACCGCTGTCAGGAGCTTAAGAGCCATTGGTTTTGGTGAGCACCAAACAGGCTAAGACTGGTCTCTGTTTTTTGTGGTTTTTTTTTCTTTTTTTTTTTTTAAGAAACATTTGAAAAACAACTACTGCCATGGTCACAAGGGAACAGTGATCTCTCTCCATAAATTCAATTTGTTCATAACCTTTTGACACAGACCATAAATAACCTTTGTATATTTCACACGCATGGACACAAAAATTAAATTACATGAGCAACGTATATAAATATTTACTTTACAGAAATACAACCCAAATATAAAGTGCCATATGAACAACCCATCTGCTAGCAAATGGTTAATTCCCTGTGTCAATCGATAACTGGATTATATGCCTACCTGCTCCTTTGCTGTGCCAGTCTACTAGTTGCATGCACAAAATGGTAGCAAAGAAAATATTAATCAATTGACAGAGGGGCTGTTTCAGCAAAGGTTACATCAGAGACAAAGGAAAGGGAAGGCTGAATTCTGGCTCCAGGAAAGGCTTGTGTAATTTTCTGGAGCAGGCTACGATGTCTAGAAAAGGCGAAAAAAAAATCATGAAAAAGAAGTTGTTTTTATTTCTGAAAATTGTTCTCAGTGGGTTTATTTAATAAGTTTTATTCGCGCACACGATTAGTGTGATAACAATAGCAAAAAACCTAAAAAAATGTGCCAAAATTCCAAGATGCTAAATCAGAAAATATTTATGGGAGAGAATAGTTGCTATTCCTTCAGCTTTATACCTAAACCTGAGGTATCCCACAGGAATTAAAAACATTGATTTTCTGATTTTTTTTCCAAATTCCTCTTTGTGCAAAGATATCCTGTCTGGAGCACTAGATGCTTTATTTTTTAAAACACAAAGTAAAAACCACTGATAATATTTAGGGTAGAAAAATAACTGGAAGTGATATATGTATGGAAGTATTGAAATTTGGTACGTGTTTCAATGTTAGTATAACTTCTTGCCGAAGATTCAGGGGAAAAGATCAAATTCATAAATGATTTTATTTTTTTTTCCAAAAAAAGTTATTAGGTGCATACCTTTCAATTATAATGATGGTGGTTTTCATTTTTGAATTTAAAAAAGGGAATTGTTAAGCAGTGGAAAGCAGAGAACCATTGCCACTGCTGGAAATGTCCATAGTACTTTTTTTTCACCTTTGTTGAGCTTACATCCTCTTCCATGAGAGACTGCCAGTTTGTCCTGTTACCATGAGGTAACATAGGGCTGGACAACAGCTAGATTGAACAGTAAAAAAAAATATATATATATATATGAGGAACATAGAAACTCTCTACTTCTTGTATAACTTTAGGTGACCAGGATTGCAACTCTAGAAAGTTCAAGAACAAAATGGGCAGAGAGCTGGCAACCTCCTCCTTCCCAGGCATGAGGTAAGGAAACCTTATTGATAAAAGGATGCTGCAAACTCAAACACATCATTCTGAAGCAATGAGCAAACCCATCCATCCATTCTAGTGAAAAGAGACCAAACTTCCTGGTGTCACACGTAACAGTTATGCAGACACTGCCACAGGTTTGGTGTCACCCACAATCAGCCAGTTGCCACAGCTGGACTGTGGAAACCTGAGAAGGGATCTCACTGTCATGAGTCGCTGTGGACCCGCTGAAGTTGGTCTATTTTATGACTATTCATCAAAAGAGTTACCTTTTGCTAATGCCTATTTAATTCAAAAGTACCTAATTTGGTAGTCATTAAACCTTTTACAGCATCAAGTAGTTAACTTTATGTCATGACATGTAGAGGAAATGATGGTAGCACAAGGTATTCCCTTAACTAAATATTAAAATATAGAGTAATAGAATCATAGAGACACAGAATGGTTTGGATTGGAAGGGACCTTCAAAGCTTCCCCAGTGCCACCCCTGCCATGAGCAGGGACATCTTCACCAGCTCAGGTTGCTCAGAGCCCCGTCCAGCCTGGCCTGGGATGTCTCCAGGGATGGTTCATCCACCACCTCTCTGGCCAACCTGGGCCAGGCTCTCACCACCCTCAGGGACAACAATTTATTCCCCATGTCTGACCTGAATCTCCCTCCTTTAGTTTAAAACCATCACCCCTTGTCCTGTCACAACAGGCCCTGCTCAAAAGTCTGTCCCCATCTTTCGTATGGGCCCCTTTTAAGTCTGGAAAGGCCGCACCAAGGTCTCCCCGGAGCTTCTCTTCTCCAGCTGAACACCCCAACTCTCTCAGCCTGTCCTCCCAGCAGAGCTGTCCTGGCCTCTGATCATTCTTGTGGCTCCTCTGGTCCCTCTCCAACAGGTCACTGTCTGTCTTGTGCCCAAGTCCTTCTCCTGTGGTCTGTTCTCCATTGCTTCATCCCCAGCCTGGACTGGTACCGGGGGTTACCCTGATGCAGGTACAAGACCTTGCACTTGGCCTTGTCGAACCTCATGAGGTTCACATAGGCCCACTTTTCCAGCCTGTCCAGGTCCCTCTGGATGGCATCCCGTCATCAAAATCTAAGGTATATGAGCGCCAGTGATGAAATAAGAAATAAATCTGCGGTCAATAAGCTTGAAATGATTACATGGCTCTACTACAGTTTTAATTGTGACTACTTGATTTCATTTGGGTCCACCTTTCCCCAGAACTTTCAGTTTTTAAATCAAATGAGGGGCAAAACTCCTATGCCTTCGTGTTTTCCCCAAAGCAGTTGGAAATGATCCTGCTTCAGCTTTATTTGTTTTAATTTGAGTTTAGGAAAGTAGAAAGTTAAGGCAGGACCTCAAGAACTCAAATTTCAGAGTTGAAACTCTGCCAGGTTAACATAAATAGATTAGCGCATACACTGACAGGCCAGGAGCATTTAAGAATAAAAGATCAAAGAAACTATGAGAAATAAAAATAACCAGAGATCTCTAGAACAGATAAAATATTATTAAATTAATTTTCAGTGCAAGTGGTACATGTGTAGACAGTACCACATGCTAAAGCAAGGGGACAGCCAGTTCAGATGTTGGATTTCTCTGTTCCTTCATTTCTTCTTTTCTCCCCTTCATGAATGATATAGGAGGGCTGTTTCTGACCATGCATTTCACTAGAGTTTTATCTGTTTAACGAGGATTCTGCAAATTAATCTGGGATGCTACGGCATCAACCAGTGGATTATGCTTTCAAATAAAGTTTACAGACATTACCTTCTATTTTATTTTTCCTATTTTCACCACATTATCTAAGTTGGCTATCTTACAGTGGTTGTGATTAAAGATTTAAAGTAACGCCAGTTACTATACCACAGTGTCTGAAATAATGAGCCCATTTTCTCCAATAAGATAAATATGTCAGGATAAATATCTTAATGAGTCAGTATTTTTTTTTCTCCATGATTATTGTTAAAAGCACTCTAGTATTTATAGATTTTTGTTACATGTCCTCATTGTCAACACTTACCAATACTCAGAACTTAACCTTTTTCTAGTGAATCAGTTCCCCCACACTTTTAATGCATTTTTGTTTCTAAATTCTATTCCAAGGTCACTTTTCACAGGAAATAAAAATGTGGCCTTAACAGGCTGATGTATAGCATGAAAATGGGCGAGCAATTTGAGGCATTCAGTAATAGCAAATTACCAGGACTGAATGACCTCCCTCCAGAATTCTGAAGTGAGAAAATTAAGTACAGTGTGTATAGATGAGAATATATATTGTCTTTTTAAGATAGTAATAATAATATATAGCACCCCCATCCCATTTCTTAGTGCTTGAAAGGCACTAATACTGTTAATTTCAAGGTTTTGAGGTTTTTTTAAAAAAAGGTGTGGAATTTGAGGCTCATTTCAGTGCTGGGAAAACTTTTGAGTTCTTCTGAAGAAGGTGATAATGCAGGACTTGGCAGGAGAATAACCTGAAAGGTCCAAAACAATAATGTTTCTGCAAATAGGAGCTGAATTAGGGCAAAACAGGTAGAAGTGAGCAAGGAGTAAAAAATCCCTGGACTTTCAAAAATCTTACAGTAAGGATAATGTAAATAGAGTGTTTAAGGAAATAAATTGCTGTGTAGGGAGGAATGGATTCCTACCTTGGATTAAACTGGACATTATTTTATTATTTGTAGTTCATTGATCCTCTCCCCACAGCATGAATATGAATTAAAACTGTGTTGCTGTGTTACTCTGGATGTGTCTGTACAGCTGGCTGGGAAGGAGAAGGCTTACTGTCAACAAGTTGCTCTGAGGGATCTGTAAAACTAATTTGGCCAGTGAAAGGCTGTTGGGACAACCAAGATGGCTGTTGACCTATGACTGTCTCTGCCACATTTAAAATAATAGCAATACCTCAACTAGCAATTAAATAAGGTTTTTTTTGTGCTCTAACCCTGTAAATAATACAGGCATCAGTGTCATATCATCATACTAACTAGATTTTGTTGGGTGTAGGAGCACGTCCAGGTTTGTTCAGCTCACTTTGGGAAGGACATCCTTGTCACTCAGTGACACACCTTGGATACAGGTTTTATTTAGCGAGTAGGACTGCAAAGCAAGTGGTTAGACCTCAGTCTGAGACTGACTCACCTTGGGTTCACCCAAAGACTGTAAAAGAGAAGACTAGTTGAGTGGAAGTAAGTGAACAACAAAGAACATCTCCTCTGTTCTATCCAGACCCACAGATCAAAAATAGAAGGGCACATGGATGGACAGAAATAAAGGTTAATTCCTCTATCTGGCTTGAAATCAAACTGGAATCCAGTACCATTCAGTCAAATATTTTGACTGGATATTAAAAAGGATTGGATTAGTTCTTCCACAGAATCACAGAGTCAGGGAATAGTTGGAGTTGAAGGGACCTCTGGAGATCATACAGTCCAACCCAACTGCTAAAGCAGGTTCACCAGAGCAGATCACACAGGAATGTGTCCAGGTGGGTTTGAAAGTCTCCAGAGAAGGAGACTCCACACCCGCTCTGGGCAGCCTGGTCCAGGCTCTGGCACCTCCCAGCAAAGAAGTTTCTCCTCATGTTCAGGTGGAACCTCCTGTGTTTCAGTCTGTGCCCCTTGCCCCTCATCCTGTCATTGGGCACCACTGAACAGAGTCTGGTCCATCCTCTGACACCCACCCTGGAGATATTTATAAGCACAAATAAGGTCCCCCTTCAGCCTTCTCTTCTCCAGCTGAACAGCCCCAGCTCTCTCAGCCTTTCCTCATCAGAAAGATGCTCCAGACCCCTCAGCATCTTTGTAGCTCACTGCTGGACTCTCCAGTGATTCCTTGTCCTTCTTGAACTGGAGAGCCCAGAACTGGACACAGTACTCTAGATGCAGCCTCATTGTTATTATTTACTGTAGTTACTCATATAAACAGATAACTATGTGACTATTGAAGCTGAATGCTCTTTTCCAGCTTCAAAATTATACAACTGAGAGCAAAGTTTGGCTATCTAAAAGTAATCAAACCCGATGCTTCATGCTGTACAGTAACCCTTTTGCCTGAAGAGGTCAGGAAGGAAATATTTTCCCATGCTAATGGGTAACCTCAGTTTTATTTCTCAGCAGTTGACATGTTCCTGAGATTCTTGCTTGTTAACTCTGGAGACACAACATGCCACTGCATAATTCTTTGTGGCAGGGGTGTTACTACTCCAGTTAGGAGGAAACATTTAGCATCCCAGAAAAGAGGGAATAGTTGCTCCCTTTGCTTCTCGAACTACAGCTCAATCCCTCCTCTATGGTCCTCCAAGTTTCTGTCTACTTCCTCACACTTTCAGTCAATAAAATGTAAATTTTAAGGTATCCAGTAATTCTCTGTGCCCTATTAAACCACAAGCAAACATGGAAGTGATGCAGGGCACGGGATAATGTCAGCTTTCCTGAGCGCATGGGTACAAAACTCATTGAGTACACCTCTGCCTAATGAGAAAGCACAAGTGTTCTGACAAGCAAGAAAAACAAATAACAATAAAAAAAATTGCTATCCTGTCAAATACTGTATGCATATCAAGGATCTGGAATACAAAGCAGACTTAACAGCAATCACATTTTGAGTAGAATTCGCTTGAATGTAACACCTTCTCCCTCTAAGGTTTTGAGTGTGGTATCTTAAAGAAGATCACACAAATTACTCATTCTGGGAACAAAGGCTCTTTTTTGAAAGTTGTCAGCTTGCTGACAGTTATGATGAGCATTTACTTCAGGCTTGTAAAACATATTAATCAAACTTGTTCCTATAGCTGTAGTCCAAGGAGGGTTACTGTTTCTTTTAGAGAAATGTTTTACATAAGTGAAGAGCTCTGAATACGTATACACGTTGAATGCAAAACGCTATCTCTGCCATTTGTTTATTCATGATGAATAAATACTAGTCTACACCAGGCTTAAGGAAGATTGAAGCAGTATATGGAAATCTGTTTATTACAAGACTATTTGCCAAAGACCTATGCACCATTCATTGAACTTTGAGAAACATTTGAAAATATGGGTTGCATTTGCAAACTTCGATGTATGACATGGAGAGCTGGCAAGCTGCCTGGTTTCTACTTAAAGGATTGTCATTCTGGGAAAAATAAATTTCTCTAACTAGACAAAAGTCAATGTTTTCGTGTTTTACTGCAATCAAACTGATATGGCTGACAATTTAATGTCTCAACACTTAAAATATCTGTGGATAATCAGTTACCTCAATCAATCATAACTACAAGATTTCTCTATTTTCAGAGCCTATATACATATGACTGAGATATTAAAGTTTAGAGAAACCTCCCTATCCTTAATCCTTCATAATTTCTCTTGAGTTGTGCAGTTCTTTTATTTTTATTCTATTTTTTTCCCCAAATGCATGATTTTATAATTGTGGGGAAAAAAATCCAACTCTGCACTGTAATCAGATTTTGAAACCTTTTGTGTTAATGTCCTGTTTTATTTAATTTTATGTATATTTTATAGTCTGCTTGCCTGTCAAAAAGATGTGGAAATGTGCTGGCATTCCAGCTGAAGACATCATTATGAGTGAGAAAATGCTCAAGGCTTTTTCAAAGTGGGTGCTGAAACATACGTTTCTCTTCTTTGACTCCAGGGGATGCTAACAGCTGCCCCAGCAGACAGGTATTGCAGGGTCAAAGGCTAGCAGAGCTGTGCACCTCCAGGATTTGACTGCCAGCAAAGTAGATCGGTAGTTGCTCAAAACTAATAATAAAAATAACAACAATGATGAGAAGAAGAAGGAGCTGACAACCAAAATGAAAAGGAACCCGCAAGAAGTGAATTCTGGGTAGCACAACACTTGGCAGAGCTGATTTTAATATCTGACAGGTTGAGTTCACTAATCTTTGCTATTCATATTGACGTGAAACTTCATACAGTTTTAGAGATTTGTATCTATTAAGACATGCAGCAGTGTTCCTACAACATGGGAACAAGTTTGCTAACGCCTGCCGTTCTTCTTCCTCCGTGATAAAAATTGGTATGAACTGTTTTAAACGCCTAACAGATAATTACTCTCAACACTCAATAAGGAGAACTACATCTTTAGAGCCTCCTTCATCTTTAAAAAACAATAAAAAAACCCAAGCCCCCAAACACACCAACAAGACAAAACAACATTCTTCCCCCCAGTTCCCCGCCTCTCTTTTGTTTCTTTGATTACTTGGAGCCCTGTAATCAAACTAAGCTTAGTTTTGGGACCCTTGGGGCAGTATCTCTTAGTTCCCTGTCAGGCTGCATTGCAAAACAATCAATCTTGCTCTTGCACTGGCTTGGTGGAAGTGCCACGACATGAGGACTGCAATGCTTTGCTCTCACTGTGTGAAGCTTCGATGACAAAAGTTTTTATCAGAAGCTGACTGTATTTAGGGTTATGAATATGCAATGACTCTCATTAGTATTGAAGCACAGGAGCACGGGCTGACATCCCCCGCCACTTTTAGCTGCTGCAGAGTCGTCTAATGAATTGTCTTGCTCTTTCATTCGCACAGCCTTTGCTGTTACGGCTCCCCGTTCCAAGGGGAGTTGCCCGGTTTGAGAATGCTATTGACGGCGGAAATTAATTGCCACGAACTGCTCTTGATTTTGTGAAACGTGGTTGAGACAGTGTTTAAATTGTCAAAACAGAAAACCATTAGGCTCTCCAGGAGACAGAATCATCGCGAGTGAGAGGACCTGTGTGTCTATACATGTGGCCGTGCACGAGTTCCCAGGTGTGGCACAGGTGTGTGTATGGTCTTGTAACCACACCTATGTGTATAAACACTTGTGTGCATATCAGTGATGGGCCTCAGAAACCTGGCACCCTACTGATTTATCTGTTATTTTTCCAACCAGAACAAACAAGGATAATGGAAAGCTCTCCAAATGAGCAGGACTCTAACACATTGCTATTTGATCAACCTTTTAATACTCTTCCTTTCCCCTTTGGGATCCTGCCAAACATTTTTCAGTTCACACATCTGCAATCTTTATGAATAAGTTACTGATAAGGATGTTTCCAACAAATGATTAAGATATCTGGCTTGATTTGTCATATTTGAGGAGATGTGTAAGCTTTCAGAAACAAGTGGAAATGACCCTTTTTTCCCCAACTGGTTAAATTAAGTGTTTTTTTCCCCTATTCATCTGAAATTTCTTCTGACATAAAAGGAGCTTTTGTGGCTCTCTGCAGATTGTGAAGGATAGAGTGAATTGAAACAGATAATATATTCCAAGAAGTGTAAGTGGCATTCTGAAAGGTGTGCGTGTACTACAAATAATAAAGTATATGAGGTTCTCCCAAGAAGATATCAACCCTGTGCAGCTCTTTATCCATTTAATCAGTAATGGAAATGGTCCCAGTGCAAGAAAGGAGGATCTGTTTAATTTTTACTGCGATTTTTGGCACCATTGCTCTAACACAAGCTTGGCTTACCTCTTGACCCAGCCCCAGGAGTGCCTGTTCTCATCAGCTGGAGAAAAAATAAACATAAAGAACATCTACATGTTGGGAGTATCAAATACAAGAGTGGTTTAAAATAAATGCAGTTCTGACAAAAGTGGCTCAAGTATCATACATCAAACACTTGTTACCTCTCTTGGCCTTAGTGATTGCACGTGACTAAGAAAGAGTGAGTGATAAAATCTGAAGAAAGATGAAACCAATCTGGGCCTTTTTAAAGATCATCAATCATTCTGCGCAGCCATGATATTATTAGTTCCAGTAAGCCCTGTTCTCCCATTTTATGGACATCATAAACCCTCCACCCCTAGACCAATGCTACCATGGGAAATCATTTTTATGGGCAGCATCTTAGTGTGGGCCAATCAGATCTAATCACATAACAAGCTACTGAATTATTCAACATTCTCCCTAATTTTGCATTCTTCCTGCACTTTGCTGTCACTGCAGGGTTTTAAAAGTATGTATTTTTACAATATTTATTAAGAAGATAACCATACGCAGGAATTTTGCTTTCTCTACGTCTTTCAATAATTGTTTGTTCCCTTAGATTGTTGCAGTATATACATTACTATATTGAGAATATTTTTTCTAAAAGGAATAGCAGTCCACAATGTGTCACTAGGCTTTAAAGTCTTTCAGCTTTTAAAATACTGAATGTAAGGACAACAATAGTGAAACAATTGTGTTCAAACACAAAATATTCAGATTTACTGAGCAAACTGTAACCAGCATGTCTCTTAGCTGTTGCTATGAATACAGGGCTCAGATTGTATATGAAAATATTTCAGTTTTAATTGCAAATCTGTGCAGAGATGATTTGGGGTCTGTAATTAGCACATAAATTCCAGACTTTGTGACTGTTGTGAAAACACACATTATTTATGGAACGATTATCTAAATATAATTCAGTGTTTTTTGCTTTCAACAACCACTGTAAAAGTCTGATTTAATAAAATGTGAAAAATTTCCTGTCTCTTGCACTTCTGTTTACTTTATGAAGCATTCATTCCTCATCACTGCCATTTCCCACTCGACCTGCAGTGGACTTTGCTTTCAGCATCTCCATACTTCACTCACACCTCAGGGAGGTTTCTTCACAACCACAAAGTACCAGGCACTTAATTTGTTTAAAATGAAAGCTTGGATTATGCAAATATCTCTGAACTGCACGAAGAGAGTGAGTTTAAGTGACCTCCATCCTCACGCTTTTCATCCAGGCTTGAAGTGGGAATAGATAGGAGCCCTGTCTGAGCTGATTTTAAGCTGCTGTATGCAGATTTCCAGTTATCTGGACAGGGTTACTGGAAGGACAAAGTGGTCTCTTATTCCCACCCACTTATTGTAAACTGCAGGCTCAGCCACTTTGAAGTCCCATCAACATAGGGTGCAACCAGTACAAAATAACCTCTTTGCATCCACTGGAATCCTTTACCACCAATCCTGTGCATTTTCAAAGCTGGTTACTCACACAAGCAGTTTTGCAGCAAAGTTTTTTGAGACCTTCTTCCATTCTAGAGTTTAAAAGTGTATTTTCAGGTAATATGGAAGTGAGTGTTTCCCTCGCCAGTGTTGCCTTATGTCTCGGTTAAGGGCTGGAGCTGCTAGTGAAGGGGCTGGGCACTGGATATGCACAAATAACACAATGGCAGGCTAATTAATAAAACACCACCTGCAGTGACAACAACAGAAAAAAAAATCCATAATATGAACTTAATTTACATCAGAATCGTAGAGTCATAGAATCATCTTGGTTGGAAGAGACCCTCAGGATCTCCGAGTCCAACTGTAACCTAACTCTAGCACTAAACTATGTCCCTAAGAACCTCATCTAAATGCCTTCTAAACCCCTCCAGGGATGGTGACTCCACGCAACACACCTGAAACTTTCTTTCTTCTTTGTTCATTCCTCATCCTCTTGAGTTGCTCTGTATGTAGTCATGCTGTATTTGAGGGAAAATCCTTCCTCACTCTCCTTCTGCATCCCAGCTGCGAGACACCAACCACCTTGCTGCCTCCAGCAGCTCTGTGCAATGCCAACCTCAACAGCCACCAATAGTAATAATAATTGCCATAATTGCTGGCAGGGTTGTCTCATGTCTCTCAGGGCTGCCTCTCCTTGCATCAAAAGCTCTGCCTGAAGGACCATCCCCCATCCCACCCCGTGGGAAGAGTGTGGATGGGCTGTTCACCAGTGCCAGAAATACGGAATTTTTTTTGCATGAGGCTACCAGGATTTGCCCAGACACCTCCCTGTGTGTCTGCTGGGTTGCTGGCCATGGAGTCGGGCAGGATCCGTGCACAGCATGTAGCTCGCAGCCCGGCCCCTGGGCGTGAATTTCGATTTGAACAGCGATATCAATGTCATGGCACACACACTCCGGGAAGGGAGTTACGAAGAGTAATTGAGAGATTCAGCGTGAAGCCACTGAAAGCTGTAATGTAAAGTTCCAGTACTACTATTACCATTAAAATTTAAAGTGACAGAGGCCCAATTATGAATGGTTATTTTCTTAAATAAGACCGTGTTTTTAAAAAAAATTATTTTATTCTCTGCAAAGCACTCATTTCTGCCTTGCCATCACTGTCATCAAGACCTGTCTTTGTGGCTTCTGATGTCAGCGAGATGCTGAGCCTCCCGCCCCTGACAAGGAACAGATCAATAAGGCAGTGTGGCTGGAAGCCTTGCAGGAGATGTCAGAGCAAACTGCTCTGCAAGTGGTCCAGCCTGTTCTCCTGGCAAAATTAGGCACAGCTTCAGCATCTGGAGGAGACCCCAACCCTGTAAACTGGAAATGGCATCCAGGGACAGAGGAGACATGGAGCACATTGTTAGTAAGGAAAAAAATGGATGGGTCATACTGGGGATCTTTCCTGACAGACAAGTGAGTTAGTAATTATTATTATTGTTTCTCATAATTTTAATGCAAAAATTTGTAGGGTTGTTTACAAGACAATTTTCAGCATGCAGTGCAGCTTCTTAGACTGTTTACTCAAATAGTTCAAGAAATTCTCCTGGATATTTATTCAGCTGGTGCTGCATCTAGATTCACTTCACATTAATAGGTTATACTGTCTCTAAAACATCAGTGGGATAGATGGTAGGAAAGATACAGGACTCAAGTGCTTGCAGGGGTCTCCCAACATTGGTGTATTTTTCTCAGTGCCTGGTGTGATGAGATGTGATGAGAACCCGAACTTTCGTATGAGAAGGAAGGACCTACTTTCTGGAAACACAAAAAGTTCTAATACAGAATCTTTGAAAAGTGTCAGAGTTCTGCTGCCTTTCACACAAGGACTTCCAAAAGTGAGAGCAGCATTTGACATACAGTAAGCAGAAATTTAGTCTAAGAATTTGCAGAAGCAGAGCTGTCCTAAGAATATCAGCCAGGCCATCTGATGTACATACATACACAATTCAGATCAATGACTTTGATTTTTTTCATATTATTATCAGCATAAATGCATTTTAATTCCAGATGTGGAACAATGAATCCAGTGTTTTCAGGTGAGACCAGTCATGCACAAATAACCTGGACAGTCACTAATAAATATCCTGGTAGAAAGGAAAGCAGAGCACTTTTCTGCAAACCTGACAAAATAATTTATTTATCCTTAAAAGTGATATCAGCATACTAGGTTATTTTGCTAGCCACCTGTCAAGCAGCTGCACATAAGACCTTGACATACTGTTCTCACCTTCAGTGGTGTTGTTAAACAGAAGAATGTGAGATGTTTTCCATACGTTGGTCATCATCAGCCTGAAAAGATTTGGTTTTTAATCCCTACATTTAACTGAAATGGGAGTGATCAGAAGAAAATATCTGAGAAACCCCTCAGACCACACTAGGGAGTGTTCACCAGGTGGGGTATAATGTAGAAGCAGAAGGATGTTCTCTTTGAGGACACTTCTGCAGAGGAAGAAAGGGGTCGTAAGAGCAGATGACAGAAATACACCCACCAACCCACAGAATAAACCCTGCTTAATAATCAGGAGTATCCACACTACGAAAGAAAGCTATATAAGAGAGCAGGGAGGCAGTCTGGTGGTGTGGTGGACCTTGTCCTTGGCTACTCCCCATAGCAGAAGTTAAGGTCATCAGTGGAACAAATTTTTTATATACTGTAGACTGCTGTCCACAGCTGCTTTCTGCAATACTGGCAAACTCAGTGATGCTGTCCATCTGCTGCTAAAAGTATTTGAAATGGCACACTGCATAGCAGCCAGGGGCCAGCATCCCTCTGTGCTAGGTACTGTACAAACGCGGGACCAAAACATCTGCTTTTCATGGCCAAGAACTTGCAACACTGGAGAGCTAACTGGAGACACTTCACCATCCTGTTGAGGCCTTGCTGGCTGTGATGCTGAACCCGAGAGGTAAAAATTCATCCCTATGTCACTCCAGTGACATCCGTGTACTCATATCATCACGTATTTGGTTCTGAGTTTGACCTGGCCAGGGCTGGTCCTGCTCTTTGAGTAAAGCATCGTTGTGTAGCATCACCAAAGCAGCTCCTCCAGGCACCATGCCCACAGATGGCTGAATGTCGGGGCCAAGTGACCTCTGTGACTCATCCAGGGCTTTCCTGCAAAGACCGGTAAAGACTGGTCCCAAAGAAGGCTAATTAGTGCTGGCCTAGAGCATGCTGGTGAAATCATTCAAGGAGGGACACATGCTCTGTGCAGATGGACAAAGCTGTGATCTGCTGCCAGACTGAAAAAAAAAAAAAATTATGTTATGCACTGTAGACACTCCTCTTCTGTTTTAATTTTTAATAGAAATGTTCCTTTTAAACTACTAGGAGCAATACGAGTTTAATGTGAGCTCAGAGCACTGTGCTGCACAAGCATAATTGACTCATTGCTGTCACTTGCTAGATATTTTTTCCTTTCCCTTTCCTAAGCCTTAATATTTCCTAAGTTCCTAATGGAAACAGAACATGCTAGCGAGCCAGCATTTGACATAGAGCTTACAACCTGGTAGTCAATATTGAAATTGGATTTGAATTACTGTGTAAGTAATTGCTGATAAGAAAACTGGAGTAAAAAGGCCGTGGAAAGACATAAAGCACCTGCAGGTCATAGGCAAAGGAAACCAGAAATAAAAATGTTTACAGAGGTCAAAGGTTTAAATTTGTAATTGTTATTGTATCGGGGAATGGAGGCCACTTTTTATGTGTGTGGCTTTCCTCTGCAAAATTTGAGTTTGTCTTACATGGAAGTTTGGTATCTTTCCACTAACCAGTGTCACAACTGAAAAGCCAAACAGATGAACAATATTTACACTGAACCTTTGAACTCTTGGCCTGATACTATCACTCTTTTTAATCAGAAAGTAGCTCAGTGTTTAACTAACCTTACTTTCATCATCTCTGTCTCTGCTTGTGCTACATTACGCCATCTGCAATAAACAATGAAGAAAGCTGTAACATCCCGAGGAGTGACTACAACCTGTCCTCCACTTAATGACAGCTTTATGCAGTTAGTCAAAAACCATCACCTGAGCTGATAAGAATGAAATCAGTGACTGGTGAATCGGACATACTCTGAGCTGAAATAGGAGTAGCAAGGTGTCTGTGCTTGTCAGGGGATTACTGATAGGAGAAGCCGTGGTGTTTTACTGAAAGGCAGCCTCGCTGTCATCTACAGTGTTTTCTGGAAGCTGAAGCTGTAAAAACAGGTGAGAAACAATATTTGCTCTATTCACCAGGCAAAACCCCATAACGCTACTTTAAACGGGAAAAGTACATCGCTACTTAAAAAGCCCTGGAGGCACTCCCAATTTTAGGGGTCGGATTAGGGAGATGAAGTCATCACATCCTCACCCTGGACTACGAAAAATGCTGTGTATCACACACAAAGCTCCCAACCAGACTGATGTTTTTGTTAAAAAGTTCAGTAGTGATTGTGTCAGCTGGGATGTAACCTGAAGTTCTCAGTTAGGTTTCAGAATAAGAAATGCTTTGGACAGAACAAGAGCTCTTCCAGTCTCCCTTCTATTTCCAGCTTTAACAACAACTTTTCTGGCATTCTTGATAACGACATTTATTTTTTCTGCTTTTCAGTATATTCATCTGAAAACGGGTATATGAATACTTTTCCATTGCATATTGAGGCTAGGGTCTTGATTTATGCAAGCAAAGTATTTTGAGATCCTTGTAGGAAAGAAGGTATAGAAAAAGAAATCTGTAATTGGAGATAAGCTGGCAAGTAACACCAGTTTATGGTACCACCACCTTAGGGTGATACCATCACCTCACAGTATACCCTTTTCTCCCTTTCCATTAACAGACCTTAGTTCAAACCTTATAAAGATATTTTTTCCACAGATGGAGAGGTGAGCACTGCCCTAAGAACCATCTCTGAGACAAAGGAAAATGTTTTCTTGTAGAGAAAGCTCACTAACAGTCTAAGCAACGATAGAATCAGCACTTGGGGTAACTCCAAAACCACCTACTCAAACTGGCGAGGAAGAGAGTTAGAGACAGATCCTGGTGGCAGGATTAATATTTCCCTTGGCTTGGCTTGTGTGATTTATGTTCATGGCTGTTGAAAGCAAAAGAAAGACAGGTTTCAAAGCTGTGTTTGTATTCCCCAGCAGACCTGTTTGTGATCCCCATTTTGTAGCAGCTTTTCATTTCTCTTTTATCCATTATCAGGCAGACAAAACCCAAAGACTTCTACTAATTCTTATTCCCCTCCGTTGACGTCACCACCAGATATAAATTTGGGAAAGCTACTCTCAGCATTCGGTTCAATTAATATGCTGGTGTTGTCCTTGAGCTGGAGAATGTGTGTAACTACATATATTTGCTGCTCATTGTCCCTTTAGTAGAGAAACTGGAGAGGAGAATGAAAGGAAATTTTTAACCTGTTCAGCTTCTTTCCCCTATCTGTGCAGTGTCTTTTTTTTGCCAGATAAATAGAAAACTAGGATGTGTGCCAGTTAACATCTTCTATGAGCAATAAAATGACTGTATATATGAGACGAGAAGTGGATGCTCCTTCAAGTGTTTGAGTTTATGCTTTGTTTATCCTTCTTCTTGGTCCTGTTCCTCCCTTTGTTCTTTAATTCGTATAAGCACATAACACACGGAGGCCATTCATGCAGCTAGCCTCACAGTGCATGGGGTGTGGGAGAACGTGAAGGAGTCATCATTAAAACACCTTTCACTTAACCACGTCTGCATTAGGAGTACCTCATTAGACACACTGACACCAACATTGTCAGAAGCAAAAGGAGCTTACAAGAATGGACTTCAGTTTGACTCTGATTCCTGAGAATTAAGCATAGTTTTAAGACTACCTTTGCTCAGGAAAGTCCTCACTGAAACCTATTTAAGAAAGGATGAAAGACACCCATTCAAATATAAGCACTTGTTGTCTGGATAAACAGACTTTTCATTTTGTAAATTTAATTTGCATCAACAGTGAAAAAGAAGTGCACATTGATGTGTGACTTTCATTTTAGCCCCGATATCACACCCTCCACTTCCCCAGGTAGTTCAGACTGCGTTCGTAAACATGTGTTTGGACAGCATCTGCACTGACATTTCGCTTAATGATGAAGCTTCTCTAATGAGCCTGAATTACATGAGTTTCAGTTCATGGCTACTGGGACCACTGGGGCACTGCTCCCATTGCAACTCTACCCATGCATGGCTCTCACTGGAGGCAGGAAGAACATCCCTGGGTGTCTGAACAGAGGACCAGGAATGGGATCATCTTCACAGAATGTGGTTGAGGGGTCTGGGGTAGCCTAACCTGAAATCTCAGCAGAGATCTCACCGAGGGAATGGCAGGAAGATGTGCCAGGGGAGGGTCAGCTGGACATGAGGAAAAGGTTCTTCTCCCAGAGGTGCTGGACACTGGAACAGGCTCCCCAGGGAGGTGTCCCGGCCCCAACCTGACAGTGTTCAAGCAGAGACTGGATGACGTCCTCAGACACACGGTGTGAACTGTGGGGTTGTCCTGTGCAGGGACAGGAGTTGGACTCCATGATCCTTGTGGGTCCCTCCCAACTCAGGACATTCTATGATTCTGTGATCCTATAATGCTTTGTAGGGTAAGATCCTTGATTTAAAGCAATAGTAGAAATCTTGAGGTAGGTTAAATGGTCAGACACAGTTAAATGATGACAGATCTGTCTGTGGATGTCCTCGGATATTCCTCAGTAATCCTGAGGACTGTAATCACGCACAGCAACATGGACACATAATGGAGGGAAGAAAAGAAAAACTCTCCTTCATCCCTCACTCTCTCAACCCACCACCCCGCATAACCTCTTGTAGCTTGAAGCAAGACAAACTCAGCATTTCACACCCTCCAACAGCTTTGACATGACAGGTATGGTATTTTCTTACCCACAGTATTGCCAAGGAAATCCACCCTAGCAAAAGTGCAAAAGTTTCCAGTGTAGGGAGGTGGGGTGCAAAAACTGGCTTGTAGGCAAAGGTTGAAATGACTCAATCTGAACAAAAATGTAAAGCAATTACTGCTGGGGAAAAAAAAGATCATGCTGACATTTAAAGGCTGCAGTGATAGTATCTGTCCCTTCCCAGGCTGACATAAGCAGCCTTGATTTGATCCCCAAATGTGTGGTGTTTTTTTTTTTCATATATTTAGGATATCCTTTATTTGGAGGTGGGGGGCAACAGGATGGGTTGCCTGAACTTCAATTGTTGATGCAGAGAAATGATTGCCACCCCAGAAAGGTAATTACATATGCTATTGTTTATATACATAATAGGCCTGAAAAAGCATGTTCTGCAGATTGGGAAAAAAAGAAAATCCTGCTTTCACATCAGGGTGGAACACTATGTAAAGTGACAGATTACCACAAATAGCATTCAAACCTTTGCACATTAGTGGCTGATTTTTCTTCTGGGGAAGAGGGGGAAGGGATGAAGGCTATGGAATAGGGTGGAGGGAAAAAAAGAAGACAATTTTTTTCAACAACCGTAGTAACTTGTCCAGTGTTTTTTATTCTCCTGATTGCTGCGAAATGAACCTGGTCTTTAAGAAGCTGTTTTTAAAGTCACTGCCTCAAAGGGACATTTTCTCTTGTTGCCATCTTGTGCAAATACCACTTCTCCTAAAGTGGCCTTAATTTGAATTGCTTTGAAAGCAGACCAGATAATCTCGTGGAATATGGTGTGGGACGATGCATCTCCTCTTTGTACATATAGTAACACACAGAATGTGAATTTAGGCCTCAAAAGGACAGATAAAATTTCTTTTTCCCCCTCCCAATGTAATATGTCTAACAAAAAAAGAATAAAACAGTGTGCTGTCATGTCAAACCTATTTTTTTAAAAAAATGCAAAATTTGTATTTCTTCAAAATATAGAAAGTATCAGGACTGAACAAAGCAAAAAACCCCCCGAAACATATGTATTTTGATATTGAACCAAACATTGTTAGACACCAAAGCAATTCATAGCAGGGCTATTCTCTGCCGCAGTGTCCAGCAAATTGCATGACCTGCTTGTTAGGCTTGACAACAGTGTTTTACCTAACAAAGGCCTCAACAGCTCAGAGCAGCAGAGGAATGTCAAAATGAGCACATTTCACACACAGATGTGTGACCGTAATAGTCTATAAGAAGATGCATGGGGTGGAGGGAAGGGGCTGGGGGCTGGGAAGGCTAACAGTTAGCAGTAGGGACATGGCCCTGCTGACCACATTTAATCAACCCTTCTGTAAACAATTCAACATTTTCATTGTTCTCTAAAAACTAATAAAGAGAAACAAGCACTTTTCATTCATCTTGAAGTAATTTTCTGTCAGGTTTGAGCCCCTTGTGGCCTACAGCTTGTGCATTGCTAGCTGTGTGATACAACAACTATTTCAATTTATTTTACAAACTCTGGCCATTCACATGTCAGTTAGTGTTCACCAAGCCGGCATCTGAAATTGTGCAGTTAACGAGTTTTACAACATTTCTATCAAGAGAAACTGTTTAGCATAACTGACTCTTAAGGAGTTATTATACCTCTAAAAATCCATTTTAAGGGGCATTATTTAAATAAAATAGGAAAACGGTTCACTGCCTTTTAAAGGGGCTACAAAAAAAGTCCATCAGATCCAGTGCAGTAATCCTCAGCTTAAAGCACTCTTGAGAGCACTTCTGGGAATTATCAGCATAATGAAATGTTTTGTGAAATGTCCAGATAGATTCCTCTACTCAACAATTTTACTGCACCATATTTATTTTCCTCCTAGTTTTTAAAGAAGTGAATTACTTTTTTGAGGGGATGACTCTACATTGTGCAGATTAACTGAACACATTATTGCCAAGGCTGTAGTATAAGTGAGGGGTTCAGTCTGTGTGCAGTCTATATACATTTGCAGGGGGAAAAAAAAGTCAAGCCCTTTATGCTATGCTCTACTCTAAAAGGGTTAATTCACAATGAGGCTTATGCAGATTTGCATTTCTCTTGTACTGCATTTTTCCCATACTCTTAAACAACTTTGTTATACAATGGCACCTGTAAAATGCTTTATTGAAAACAATTCTTAAGTTAATTAAACCAACAAAAAAGCTTATAAAACTGAAATTTGATTGAAAGTGCTCTGAAAAGGAGAAGTTTCTGAATTTTAACTTAAAGAGTAGATATCTATCTATTAACTGCGGTGACCAATGATCCAAAACTGCTAATACCAAGAGTCCATAATGGTAGAAAAACTGCAGCATATGAGTGATCCAATCTCAGCATATTAAACCACTTAATGGAGTAAAACCCACGCCTACCATGTAAATTAGTGAGTGTTTCCACCTAAATGAGCACTAGTAAGAGAAAAATTAAGTTACAGTACAATTACAGGTACAGTAGGTACAATATCCAGATGTACATATACAATGTGCACAGATGTAGTGGCAACACGTATGCAATGGTCTATCTGGCATTATTTGTCCAATATCATTTCTATCTAGTGCAACTAAAAGCCTCAAGATTAAGTGCCAGAAAATAAAATTAAAACAAAAAAAAATTTCAATTCTCCCCAGGCCTTGAGAGTTTTTTACACCAATTCTAAGACAAGAGTGCCTACTGTTGTCATATCTGGAGATGGATGGACAGATGCTCAGTAACTCTGATCCACAAGACACCTGCACAATAACTCGTGGTCTTGGTACCTTCTCAGAGCAAAGGTACAACCTTTCCCAAAGGTAAAACCTTCCCGCAATCACTGCAGGCAGTGACAGAGGACCTGTATCCCAGGGTCTACCAAGACAGAAATGCATACTTTCCAGACTGGCAAATCTATGATTTACCAACAACATTAAAGGGCATAGAACCGTAGAACCACAGAATCATTTTGGTTGGAAAAGTCCTTTAGGATCATTGAGTCCAACCATTAACAATCTTGATATACAGCTGCTAGAAGGATGATGCCTGATCTCAAGAGAAAATGGTGGCTTTTTTCTGGAAAGCTTTTAATAACATTCCACACAAATTTAATTTTGATGCTAGCATGTCCACCAGTATGAAATTTTAAAGCCCCTATTATGCAGAATATTTAAATTGCTTTTAACTTCGTGATGCCGAGAACATTTAGAAGCAAGTGTCTTCATTAATATGAACTTCAGCATAGGTAAAACTTCTATATTTATCCACATTCAAGTTGGAATTAAAGAAGCTAGTGAAAGAAAGGAGCCTAATAGGGACTTCATGCTAACAGGGATTAAGCTGGGGGTTTTATTTTTTGTAATGCTCTTCTGTTATTATGAATACAGTGTAGTGAAAAAGAATCTATGAAAATGGGTCCACATTCAGGATGTGGAATAGTGGACGCTTTCCTAACAACTGGGCTACAACTCAGTTTTGCCAGACGCTAAATATTTGGCACTGACTGTGTACACAGTAAGTTTTGGACACACAGTCACTGGCAGAACTGGTTACCCCATGGTTAAGGCAGAGTGCTAGTTTACGACTGAAAGCTTTACTTGAGTGGTGTCATGCTCCTTAGGATTCTGCTTCAAACCTTGGCATAGCTAAACATGTAAAACAGGAGAAAAAAGAGAGGGTTTTAAAAATATATTGCTCAAATATATGTTAGGATCAGTGGAAAACTTAAC
Organism: Caloenas nicobarica; assembly: GCF_036013445.1. NCBI lineage: Eukaryota > Metazoa > Chordata > Aves > Columbiformes > Columbidae > Caloenas > Caloenas nicobarica. The sequence goes on along the minus strand of NC_088284.1, from coordinate 82,954,052 downwards.
TACACTTAAAAAATGCATCAGTGTTTGGATGACTAAGAGGTAGGGAAGGGTGAAGACTATCAGATTTCTGGATACTAAAGATTTTAAAGGGTGGCATTTAAAGCACCCACTGTACAGAGAAGAAATGTGTCTCACTCCAGAGAGCAAACCAAGGAGGGGGAAGACCAGACCCCTCATTATTTATACGTTAAGTATTTGGCCAAAATGCAGGTAAATATTTTTCAATCATGCAAAGAGGTGTCAATGATTTTCTGTTCTGCAGTGGAAGATCTTTTCCTTTTGGGGAAGCACCTATGTAAAACAGAAGAAGAAAAAGAGGGTGAGCTTTAGGCATGACAGATTTATTTCTGATAAAAGAACACTCAATAACTGATTTTTCCTGTGACCAAAACCTTGACACTTGCTCCGCTGCTTTTTAATTTGTTCACACAGGTTCAGCTTTTTGTCCGCCAGTTGTTTTGTTTCATTTTTCTCTTTTCTGGAAGGAAAAGAGCCTTCTAGAGAAGGCTCGTGTATATTTTGCAACACCAGGACTGAACTAAAAGAATACTATTTATGGCATTTGAAACAACTAAAATGTCATCTTTCAAGTTTAGATTGACATGTCTTTCTTCAAATTATAATTTAAACCATTAAAAACCATATAGAAATACAACAAAAACTGAACAGCCACAACATCAAAGCTGACACTGCATGGTGAAGAAGGAATTTCTGTTCACAACCTTTGTGCCCAGGTTGGTGACAGTCTAAATGACAAATTCCCTAGAGTTCAGCAAGATAATGAGATGCAAGTCCATTTCAGTTTGGTACTGTTAGTAATAATATCAAAGAGCTTTTTTCTGAGATACTTGTGACCTTTGAAAGTCAGGAAGAAGCAAAACATGAAGAAAAAAAAAGGAAAAAAAATACATTAAAAGAAAAAAAATTCAAAACTTTTCTTTCAGCTCGTCTTTCCTATATTGTCAGGTGACTTAGGCTGACTTTCCTTGGCCTTTTGGGGTGTGACAGCTATTTGCCACAAGTCCAAAACTCCAGTCACAAACTTTTAAAACAAAGTTTCTTTTGCCTGTCATGTTGAGGCTGGTTGGTATAATCACCTCTGTGAGAGCTGGGGATGCAGTCGGACTCCATTGCTGCCACAGCTGCCCGTAAAAATAAAGGCATAACAGTAAGACTATATCTTCTTTTGCTTTTTTTACCCTGGCTTCCAAGAAACTGAACTTTTTTGGTCATGGTAAGGTTGTGTACATGTCCCAGTAAGTTTTCAACTCATTAGCTAATGGCAGCTGAATTGCGAAGGGTATGGAAGAGATTGTGAGCCCAGAAGCAGAATGAGAAACTGTTTGCACTGGTGCCTCACCATGGCCAGGTACATCCAAATGATGCGTGTGGCAGGTCCTGTCCTATCCCATAATATGCCCATTGGCTTATTAATATCCAAGTCAGCTGCCAGATGTTTTCCCATTTATTTCTGGATCACTTCTGCGTCAGTGGTTTTGTCCCTGATCTCTTCTTGTTCTCTTCCTCTTTCAGTCAAGCCAAGCACCATTATAAAAAATGGGCTTGTTTCAGCCTCATACTTCCAGTGGCCCTAAAAATGCAAGACTGGGCCTGAACTCATGCAAAAGCACATCACTTGCTACTTCATACGCGTGGAGATCAGCTTGTTTTTAAAGAAAGGTATAAAAGAATATAGAAAAACCCCATACTTCTGTAACCACTTGTACCAACCATAGACAGTAGGAATAATGTGTAAATGGTTACCACTAACTGAAAAGAAGTCTGTGAACACAGCCTACCCCAAAAAGGCTGTAGAAGCCACACTCTAAAAGTAGGGACAAAAATCACACTGCATGCTATCGTACAGAAGGAAGAGCTGAACGAGCAGAAGAAAGAAGAGGGACCATCGATGTTATACAGGAATCCTGGAAAAGACCAACACCTCAGCTGGCAAAAAATGTAAAGATACACCTTTTGCAAGGAATGTTAGGGACATTTTTCTGAGCAACAACGTCACCTAGAGTTAATGCTCCTCTGCTGCTCTGGGTAATTTGGCCATGAGCTGGATGTCCAAGGGGCAGCCTTGGAGCAGGGCCAGAAGCACAAGTACCGTCAGAAACTGAGCAGGGTGGATGAGCAAAACAGAGGCTTACACGTCATAATTTAATAGATTTCTGCCATCAAAGTGGTCTGGGAACTGTCCTGGTATATGAGAAGCTTTTGAGAGCAAGCTGACAAGGAAAGCAAGCCGCATGTTCCTGGGGCAGACCGAAGCCTTGTCCTTCTTTTGTCATCTTGGCTGGCATCAGGACTGCTGAGATATGTTTCCTCACGGAGGAGAACACCCTGTTTGTTTGGGCACCACCGTTTTCTTCAACTAAACTGCAATTTCTGCTTTCACTGCGTGCAGGATTCACATGCTTTCATCTGTCTGTGGGGAATTTTCTTCATATGAATAACAATGGCATCATTGATACGGTGATTTTCTTGGGAAGGCCTTACAGTAGGTTTGCAAGTCAGGCAGAAGCTCTAGCTAGCAATCACTTGAGCAACAAATAATATCTCTAAAGTCCTGGAATGCCAGTGCCTGATGTTTCAGGAGTAGCTTTTATTTATCATTCTGTTTGTCATCTACCTACCTCAGATGATAGTGTTAGCTGCTCTTTCAGGACGAAAGGCAAAAAATGAGTCTTGCTGTATTTTAGAGGCACTCCAAAAAGATATCTTTGCATGGTGAAATCCATACCACCTTTAGAGTAAAAACCATCTGAAACAGAAGAGAAAGTGGACACTTAATTAACATTTGGCAGCATGTTGTAGTCAGTCAACTGCTATAATCACAGCCATGTTGTGCCACGGCCTGTTCTCAGTTACCAAAATTCACATTATAATATTCAGATAAGGTGAGGCAGATATCTCGAGTGGCCTGATCACACTGAGGCCAGCAGATGTCGGCTTTAATGGATTCGGACCAGATTCCTTCTTCTCCATCAGTGGAAACGTGACGCTGGATTATTTACTAGTCTTCTAATGATCTGTAATCTTTAGTGTGCCAAGGAAGAGGAAAGAAAGGGAGAGTGGAAAGATTTTCCCTAAAACACTTCTAAGAGTATTTCCTTCACTCTAGCAAGATCTTGCAGTATTTCATGTGCTTTTGCATTAGTTTGGCTAAAGGTGAAACACATATTTGCAAGTTTCACTTGTAGCCTGCAAACATGAGAACTGAGTTTATGTGTTAAGAGTTTGACCAACGTGTCAAATTCAGATTTAAAAATTTCATAAATGTGATCTAACCACAACACACACAAAGTCAGGAAAAAAACTAATAGCTAAAGAAATCGAATAGTGATTTGTCCTGTCAAAATAAGCATAGGTAGCAAAAGTGCAACCTGTAGTATTTTTCCTTGTGCAACACCATTTGAAAGGCCATAGGAAAAAAATTTCCTGTTCAAATATTAGTATGTAGATCTTTGACACAGGGCTTGCTAAAATGATTTCCCTAATTCCTTTGAGTGTATTTTCCAACTGTACATCGAACTACTCACAGTCTCAAGCTATGCTACAAATTTATCACATTTCTGTGATGCTGTAAGTAAAATACTTGCTAATATAAGTTGTTCTAAATGTGCTCTCAAAAAGATAGGTGTAACTTTCTTAAACATCCGGATGTTTTCCTCAAATGCTACAGTGCTGTCCATGTACAAAATGTGCATCCATTTACCTAGCTTATTTTACATTTATTTCATTAAAATGGCGTGTGGACTTTCAAATACATTTCTTCTGGGTTGATACAACTTTATGATCTTTGTTAATTACTAAGTTTTCCTAGACTTGTATCTAAATAAATGTGTTCTTAATAGGGTTATTAAACAGATAAATTAATTTTAAAATGGCAGTTGTATCTGTGAACTTTTCATTTAAGGTAAGACAAGGTCTAAGTTAGCATACATCTAGTAAGTCAAGTGGTAGCAAATGAATGCGTATCCATTACCAAAAAATCCCTTTATTTTTTTTATCATAACTGACTGCCTAACTGTCTCTGTGTTAGCTGTTATATTGTTTACCACAGAATAGGTCCATTCAGGGTGTAAAAGGTGGATATGTGGCTTTCTCAAATTCCTGTGCAATAATTCCTATGTAAACTCTGAAAATGTAACTGATAATATGTCAATGATTGCTATACAAAGAAGTTAAATATTACAGCTAATTTTCTCACTGAAATCCAATCCAGGGATTAGCAACAATGGGGAATCTGTTTTATTTGCATTTAATTTGTACCTTCACACTATTATCTCCCATGTTTTAGTTTCAGGAAATGTGGTCTCAGGCTATTATAACCACATTTCATGCTGCAGTTGCACTGTTATTTGAGCTCTATGCTTGGAAACGACTTACTGAAAAAATAAACCCAGCATACTTTATTTTAATTATACTAGAGCTGTGTCTAAAAAAAAAATACTACAGTATATATTTAATATGGAGCACAGATTAACAGTTTTATGAGACATAAAATCTATCTATATCATTTTCTATTTACAAATCAGTTATATATCTTTCAGCAAAACAAATGCCTATAGTGTAAAAATGAATAAGGAGAGCGTCAAACTAGCAATCATGTAAGCAGTAAATAATGTCTTAATTGGCCTGGAATGCCGGAGTTTGATTTCTTGGGGACCAGGTTTTATTTATTGATCTATACGACATATTTATCTTTCCAGTGAATTTGTACAAGTCTATTCCCTTTCCTTCATATCGGATCCATGTATGGTTTTATACTGCAAATCCCACCTGGGGAAACGGCCAAGTCAGAGAAGCACTGTTGTTTCTGGAAAAGCCATCCATTTAAAAGCTTTCACTGAGGCAAGGATAACTTCTCAGTTTTTGCACTTTGTCTTCTGATAAAAAAAGAAGGGGACAGAGGGAGAGGGAAGAAATGCCGCTATTATGCAGTTGCCACCCAACGCATGCTTCAACAGTCCTTTACTCTTCACGGGTTTGGCAACAGGGAGAAAGCAAGAAAGGATTCTGCGTGCTCTGGGAAATGTCTATAAAATGCTCTTGCCCAGTGAGCCCACCAGACAGAAACAGACAAGGTGGGCTTTACGCATCATCTGCAAGCTCTGGGTTGGGTTCTTCTCAGGAACTCTTGTGCAGATTTGCTCTTAATGCTCCCATCGTATATCAAGCATCGTGCTCCGCTGTGTGGCTGAGAACTGAGAAACTCAATCATGCTCAGCCCAGGCGAGGAATTCCTCTCTTTGCTAAAACATAGGTGTCGACTGCTGAAGTCAGCACCAGAGGAAGAAGGAAATCTATCAATGACCCTCTCATTCCTTATAAAAATATTGCTGGAAATGTCACTTTGGAGATGTTGCTTGGTTGTTTTGCTTAGGACTGTTAAAGATTTGCCCTTAAAAGCACTGCTGCTGTTGGCAGTGAAGGAAAAAGTTTACAAACAGCAGTGTTTCACTTGCCTGACTTCTGCTTTTGTGAAAGTGATGTCATAAAACCAGAAAATATCGAGCTGTGATAGCTGTCATTGCTCTGGTGTAACCTTAGCTGTCTGAAAATGAGCTAATGAAATTTTTTGGTATGTCTTTTAGAGAATACATTTGCATTTGACATAATTAGTGGTAGGCAGATCCAGCTACATCCAGGGGGAATCTCAAGACAACTGCTTTGCCAACTATTAGTGCCTAATTTCTGAATGTCAAACCCTGCACATCTTAATTTCTAGAGAATAAGCTCAATTGAACTTGCTCCCCAGTTATGCAAAAACTGCTCAGATAAAACCAAGTGGACACCAATGTAATGAATGTGGTTATTAAATTGTTTCAATTGAAAGAACCCTATTCTTACACCATCATAATGGGAACAATTTATCCCCACTGATCGGCCTGTCTCTTTTTTCTGAGCTCTCTTTGATCTTGAAGCATATTGCAGTGGTGTGTCCTATTGAAAAGCAAAACTGGGGCAATTTTAATGCTTTTGTACCTTACCAGTGCTCTATTTTTTCGCTGTTTAAAAATAGCTGTTAATTATAAGTGCAGTTTAAATGTCTCAAGTGACCCAGAAATGCAGGTTGGAATGAGACAGATTGTGTGTCTCATATAAAACAGATGTACTTTCACAGAGCAGTCTGAATTCAGCCCTCAATATGTATCTTTCTCTAAGGTTATTTCAGTCAGGTATTGAGCTTGTCTAGCACTAAGCTATAAAATCCCACACATTTTGAACAATGAAGAGAAAACTGGATCTATATTTACCTCAAAAATAAAAAGCCTCTTTTTTCTGTGTGGGTGTATTTTGCTGGTAGTTGTTGATGGGATGAGGGCATTTCCCTGCGACTTCAGAGACCCGGGAGACCAGATGCCTCATTTAATCTCCACCTCTTCTGCCTCTTGACGTAATAAGCCCATGCTTTTAAAGAACATTTAGTGGTAATAAACTTTCAGGAGCTACTCTTATTCTGACTGGATTTAGCACTGCACGAGTACCAGCCGTATCTTGCAGATATACAATTTCAAGACTTTTCCTGTGTTTTGAGTGGCTTCAAGAAGTCTTTTTTTCTTTTTTCCCTGCCAACAATCCCTTTTAATTCCTGCCTGTGATGAAGTTCATCAAGAGAAGTCTGAAAAGTAAAAGGCAAATTAAATAAAGGCACGCTAGTGATTTACCGGAGGGCCTGAACAAATCAGTTATTTATATGTCTATTTATTTGTGTGTTGTTAGGCATCTATTTACAGACATTTCAATTCAGCAGCAAGACTCTGTTTTAACTTTCATATTAGAACAGACTGTCAAGTGCAATGAGTTTGATGAGCTCTCCCCTGTCCCCGAAGATCAGTGGTACACATTTCAAAGCCACCACCACTTCATGAAACTGAATGGTTTAATGGTGAAGGAAGGCAAGGGTCAACCGAGCTTGGATTGTACATTCAGATCTCACTCATTAAGAGCGACTGACACCCAATGAAGTGGTGGACGCCGCAGGAAGGACCAGTCTGCAAGTGTGGAAGAACCCACCTGCTCTGCAGCTGAGCAGGAAACCTGAGCCAAAAGAGCATTTTAAACTTTTCCCTAAGTTACTAAGCATCACACATCTTTTCTTCCTCATGCAACCTAAGAAAAAGAAAAAAAAAAAAAAGGAAAAAACCCCCTCCAGCATATTCAATTCATTGTCTCACAAAATCTTTTTCTTTAAAAACCAGAATTTTGAGATTCATACCCTTAAACTTACATCCTTATGTAGTCAGATATTCATGTGATGAATAGAGAAATATGATCATTTGATAGTGGGAATGAGTGCACTACTTTGTTTTCCATACTCTTGGAAATAATTTTCAATGAGAAATGTTTTAGGAATTCAATTCTACTTTCTTACTGTTTTCAGTGCTTAGGAAACATCTGAACCTCAGAGGGTTTTAGAAGAATAAACTGGCTATGATATATCGCAATACTCTGAGTCCAATGTCAAAAGAAGCCACAGAACTCACTAGTTTCGAACATCTATCCCCAAAAGACCACAGTGATTAAATCTGCCTTTGGGAACTTTCTAATTGTGGAAACAAAAATGCTTCCTTTAACTATTCCCACATTAACACTTAATGTTATCATGATGGAGAACACAGATTTGATAGCTGAAACAATAACACATCTATATCTGAAACAAGAAAATTAGCATTTTAAAAAAAAAAGTTCATCAGCTATCACTATCTTTCCACTTCTTTGGGACTATATTTTGGCGCATAAAGGATTTCACAAGACAGTGATGTCAAGACAAAATTTTCTACTAAAACTCCATGGGCTTTGTTTTAGACTGTAAATTTTCACATTGCTATTCTGTGAAGCATCAGGACTGAACGCCATTTTAAACATTTGTGTGAGTTAATCACCTCTTTGACAAAGCAGTGCAAACTCAAACTTGAACCTACACTTAGAACCGAGTGCTGTTTTAACATAGGATGGACACACACTTGAAAGTTCTGCAGCACTTAGATCTTTCATTTGAATTTTGGTGAAGGTATTTTAACTGCACTCATAATAGTACCTCCTAAACCGAGTTAAGTAGGGACAACTCTGCTGCTAGAGGAATTACACTCAGAGCCAGAAAGCTTCATTACAGTGGTGGTTTGGGCCCATATTATTTTTGGTGCTTTAATTTTAAATTTGCCTTCTATACTGGGTGACAGTGCCTATGTTGCTATACTAAAATCAAAGTATTTTCATACACAATTGTGGATTTTTTTTTCCACAAAGAAAGGGCAATCAGGTTAGAAAAAGTTTTCATGTTTTGCTTTTCATAGAAACAGGCAAACTAGAAAATTTGTGTCTCTGAAATGAAAGAATGACCTTATGAAAGCCGAGTGGGTTGCAACATGTGGGGAGAAAATATGGATACAAAATCCTCTAAGGAGGTAGAAGTCACAAAGGTTTTTCTGAAATCTACAGGAAAGATTGTATAGATCACGTAAATAATAAATGGGTAGCAAAGAAGAGCAGACTGCAAGGTTAACAGGCAGCAGTGATAGAGGACTCTGTTGCTTTAGGTCTACCTTCATGGCAACATTTCTTTGTGTAAAGTCTTAAACTGGCCTCTATTGAACAGCTAAACCAGGTTTATGGACCAGTAGTTCTACTCATGCTTGGCAAATTCGTGCAAACATGCTGACTTTTTGTGTTGGTAAGATGAATTAGAGCTTTTTTTTTTTCAGATTGAGAAACAATCTTTTAGTAAATTCGTATTTGTCAGGGAAAAAACTCACTGTGTCTGGGAATTCATTATGCTTGCTGGGAGTAGTTCTGTTATGATTTCTCCCCTTATTTCAGACATAAAACAGAACAGCTGTATGTTGCATATCAGACAGAACATACACATGCATATAAATGCTTTCTATCTTCAGTCTTTGAATTTGCTGTCATGAATTGTAATGAGTGAACCTCAAATATTTGGAGACACAGTTTCAGAGAGTGACCCAATGATTTAAATATCCAGGATCCCTCCCATGAAGCCATCTTTCCACCCAGCATTAATGAAGCTTCTGCTGTCATCCTTTATCTCGCTTCAGACATTACATGACTGAGGGCATTTGGAGAAAGTCCAGAGAAGAGGAGCAAGAACAAGGTCAGTGAAACATGAACCATGAAGAAACTCTAAATTGACGGTGTTCAGCCCATAAAAATGAAGACTACCAAGGGACATGGTCACAGCCTTCCCCTACCAAAAAGCCTTGTGCAAAAGAGTAAAGATATTTGTCCTCCTTGAACACAGAGGGTAGAACAAGTAGTTATTGGCTCCAGATGAAGAAAGGTGGAATCAGGCTGGATACTGGGAAAAAGTCAGATTTTTCGGGGTGTTTATGGGAAGACAGGACAACCATAACATGTTGAGGTGCTAAGGGCAGGTTAAACAGGAACAGAATAGCCACAGTTTGTCCTACTTTGAGGATGCACTTGAAGTGTTTACAAAGTCTTTGACTTTATTTTCTCCTAACTACTCTTTTGATTTCCCTTCTCAGTAGTGTGTAATCCACTTCATTGCTTCCTACTAAAAAACTTCCAAATAAAAATTTCTTGTCTTCCGTAAAAATGCATTTATCAGCATGCTGCTCCTTCTCTCTCCTTCCCCTTCCCTCTTGCAGTTTTCATATCTCCATTGCAGCTATCCATGAAGATCTAATCGACAAATCAAAATAAATTCAAAAAATACAACTGAGGAGATGAATGGGATTTTTGGTGGCCCGCCAGTGTCTCTCTGTTTCTGCATTTACAACTCTCTCATAATCAGCAAATTTATGATTTACGTTTTGTGCTTAGATCCAAACTGATGGTCCTAAAATTGATGCCAACATTTTAGCTGAAGCTAGATTCATCTGAGTTTTGTAACTGCTTTATATTGTATTTTCCTAATGAGACGAATATTTTGCCTTCATATTTGCCCGCAAGTTCCTCAGCTTTTACAGTGATGAGGGGCTTGAAGCCAATTTCATGCTTATGTTATGGTAATCTCAAAACTGTTTCATGTCAACTAAATAAGCTGTCCTTACAGGAGAAGCAGAACCAGGATCCTTTCCAGACAATGTCCTAATGGACAAGATTCCCTTGGCTGCCTATAATTCCTCCTCTTTGCTTTCTTTGTCACACTTTTCCTTGTACTTACTCTCTGGCTTGATGAACTTTTTTATGGGTGATGGAGCTGCTTCAACAAGATGAGAGGAAAATATTCTGATTAAGGGTTTGTGTGGTAGATAAGGCACTTTTTCAAAGATGAGGACTTTGAATATGAGAGGCAGAAGATAAGCTTTAGATGGGGTGGGCTCTCACATCACTGAGTTATTGCAGAGACAGGAAAGAAGACCACCTCTGGCCATGGTTTAGAAGGAAAGAATGAACACACACTAGGCTTTTGTGTATTTTTTTTTTTTTTTGATGTAGCCCCAAGTCTGAGATACTGATGATAGTAACTAATGTTCATAGAAATTTTAGGAGTTGTAGCTGGACCAACCCCCTTTGAGGAGAAATCAAGTCAGTGATTACTCACACCGGTGCTCAGGCATTGCTGTCCCAGGGGCTGGATGGAGGCCAAGTCAATGAATCTGTAGCATGCTGTAATCCTGGACCATACTGAACAACATCTGGGGTTTGATTAAAAATATATTTAGTTACATGCATACTTTCAAATTATTTCATGCGGTGGATTTATCATAAACAGCTTAGTCCCATTTCCCAGGGCTCATGGTTTGTGCTCCCACTCGTTGCATCCTTTGGCTCCTACCAGCACCGGTACCCAATTACAATGCCATCAACCACAGGTTTATCAGGTGTTTGTCACCGTGGAGAGAGCTGTGGGCAGAACTGCCAAGCAGATTCTTCTTATTTCCTCTTTTGCTGTATTTGCTCTATTTGTGAGCAAAACTAAAGAAAAAAAATCAATAAGCTGCATAATGCTTCTGTAAATTGTATTCCATTCAAAATGGCTAAGCAATTTTTTACTGCCCGTGTTTTGTGCCACGCTGTCCTTTGAGACAAACTGATGTAAAACTAAGGATATTTTCCCAGGTGCTAAATCTACACTCATCACTGAGCGGGTAGGGAAGAAGAAATCTGAATTTCTGTAATTCCTGACCCTTTACTCCAAATCCATTAATACATGTGGATTTAGCATGATTGGACCTGCTGGCAGCCAACTAATGGACTGACTCTGTAGTTGGTGATAAGGAAAATGATTCCACTACTATTCAAGCACTTCATTCCCTCCTGCCCCAAGCCCACATTATACATATTTGCTAAATTTTAAGATTGAAAAGATATATGCAGTATAAAGACAAAAGCTTCATGCACATCTTTGTGCACAGAAAACCGTGATACACTCCTTGATTTTTTTAATGTGCACTGAAATTAGAGGACATTTTTTTTCTCTCACAATTCCTTGCTGCTGCAGTGCCGCAAGGGTAAACTCACTGTATATTTGGTTTGAGGAGAAGGAGTCCACTCTCAGAGGTCAGTGTAGTTAGTAAATAATTGTAAATTAGCTTAGTTGATTTAGCTAAGTATGTTATTTGTGCCTTTTGTCCATAAAGTGGGGGGAAAAAATATCCAAGGAATCTTAGTCCTGTTTCTAAAATAGTAGAGAAGATGTAAGCCTGAGATGCAGTGAATTTGTTTCTGTTTGATTTGCTGACTTACAGAAAAACTTTCGATCAATTACTCTTCTGTGCATAAATTTATCTTCTCTAAAATTGTGATAATGAAACTCCAGAATATCTTGGAAACAGGTTCAGACAGAGAACAAAATAAAGGCAAAGTGATACTACATCCATAAAAACAGCTGGGGTTGGATTACTGAGGCTCCACGAGATATAAATGGGGATTTTTTGGTACTAATCACAGAGGTAGCTAATTGCAACAAAGCTTTGGTGAGTATAATGAGAAGTTTGGGAAGATTTGACGTGACAGTGTGAAGTGAGACTGAAAAGATCGATTAGATTAGAGGGAAAAAGAATTAAAGCTTGATCTTGTTCCCCCTGGAGTCAATGGCAAAACTCTCATTCACTTTATGGAGCATAAAGATCCAGATGCAGAGGGTGACCAGAAAGTAGAAACATGTATACATGAATAAATGGTGTAGAGGCAGTCAATCCCTTACAGTAAAGAAATGGCCTGTCAGTTAAGCTGTAATGCAGAAAACTTAAAGCAAAATAGAGGAATTTCTGTCCTTATGCAAAACCTCTTACAGCTTGGTGCTGCACAAAGACCAGCAGATCAAAAATAAAAAAGCTTTTATAGGTAAGAATAGCCAAAATAGCATTAAATAAAAATCCATAAAAGTTGAGAAGATTGGCATATTACAGGAGATGACTTAAATCTAGAATTTTGTAGAAACAGCCTAGAATTTTGTAGAAACTATAATACTCTCAGGGTTAATTGTCTATTTTGAGACTTTGTGCAACTTTGTCTGTCTTGCTACTACCAAGGCCTGAGAAGACAATTCCATCTGTCTCCTGTTCTCATGCATCCTTAAGGTCGGTGGGTAGTGTTCTTTTTTTTCTATTCTTTTCAGATAATTTATGTATAATGGATTTATTCTGCTTTATCAAGAGCAGGAGGTATAGCACATACCAGAGTTAGAAATGTAATAATGGGAATTACTTACTGTTTTGTTGTTTTCTGTGCATCACTGTTTGTTTCCTACATGAATTTTGCATTTTTAGCCTAACTCTTGAAAGCTGTTTGTTTGTATCGGTGTCGTGTGAACCTGGATCTTACAAGTGGGACTACTACACAGCCAGGTATTTCCACACAACCACTGTTATATCTTCTCTCTGTTGTGGGAATAATAACATTTGAATCAGGCACTTGAATTGGAGTAGAAGAAAACATACGTGTCCTCCAAAACATTATTTTGTTGCATTTGGATTTTTCTCTCTTTAAATTGCTCAATAAAGTGTTCAAATATAATTTTTTTTTCCCTACAACATTTAACACAAATAAATATTTTTTATCTATACTTTGTACATTGAAGGGGATCCAAAAAAAAAGACTTGTTTTGATGACATAAAACGGTGGTGATAATGCTTTGGAATTATATTTGTAGAAACCTTACTGCGAAAGTTTTTGAATTGTTTGTGTGGGAGGAGAAAGGAATAGTTAAACAATTAGTTAAAGTGAAACTACTCAAGCATCTGAATGATACATTATTTATCTTCATGACAAAATTGTGGAACTCATTGCCACAGAGTGCTGGGAAGTCCAAAGGTATGATGAAAACCACAGAGGAAATTTTATGAATTTGCTGGGGATTGTCCTGATAATGGACTGAAGGTTGATATCTGCAGGTCTTGGACTGACCCAAGTGATCCTGGACCCTGTGTATACATGATGAAGGATGCCCCTCTTGACTTTTCTGGACTTTTTCTGTAGGAGCCTGTCTGCTCTTGGAGAAGGAATGGGACACTGCTTGAGCCACTATGGTTCTTCCCAATGTCTCACACTGTCTGGTTTGTAAGTCCATGGAGACCTGAATCTGCACAAGGATGTGGGTGCAAGGATGTCTGGGCAATGGGCAAGTGGTGGGGAATAATGACGTAGTGGGTAGGGGAATAATGATGTAGTGAGTAATTTGGATAAGGCAGAAAGCAGCAGTAGACTTGAGGAGTATGTGGTACCTCATGTGAAGGAACAGGCTTGAAATGATGGAAGGAGCTTTAATAACTTGTCATTCACAGATTTTGGATAAGGTCTTCCCTCCACTCCTTCTGCACTTCACCCACAGCTCATAGATTTTGACAGGGTTTGAAGGAGAGGGTAACAAATGCACGGGTGAAAACGGGGGAACAGTCACAGAGAAAAGGATGATATGCAGAATTTTACAGATGAAATACATGTTTAAACAGCTGATGAGACATAAACACTCTTCTTTATCTGTAGAAAAAGTCCAGTGTGCTCAAACTGAGTACGTCCAGCCCTAGCAAGCGTAAAACAAAAGCAAGGGCAATGTTTTTCGGAGAGATATGCACAGCAGCCAGAACATTAGACCTGTGTGTAATTAGAAAGTAGAGGTGGAAAATAACTTCAGAGAAGTTGTCTCATTTTAACTAGTCCTATGGGAAATGATGCTGAGAGTCAGGAGTTTTTGACAAGTATAAGCAAATCACTGCCTCTCAATATGTAGTTTAGGTAGTTAGCTTAGATCCTCCAAAATATGCTGAGGAAACTAACTGAGCATCTGAAAAAACACCATGTTTTGAAAGTGAAGGCACTGCTTAGAAGTGATTCTAGTATCTGTAATGCTAAATTATTTGTTTTATGTAACTCTGCTTATGAACAAAAAGAGAGTAAAACCCATTTAGAAATAATGGGACATAGTAGGCACTGGGGGACTGATTTTGCTTGTTAATGAAACAAACTTCTTCACTAAAGCCGGATGAACGTGTTGCAATAAGTTTGAGTCTTCAGGAAGACTGAGAAAAGCAATGGGAGATCCAGATATAAAGGGTCCTCAGTGCAGTTCTCAAGCCAGAAAATGATGGAAATATATTAATAATTTTTTACAAATGGTACCAGAGATATTTCTTGGTTCAAGACTCTAAACCCAGAGCCAGCATGATGGGAGACCTTCTTGCTGTCTACAACTACCTGAAAGGAGATTGTAGCTTGAAAGGTATTGGTCTGTTCTCCCAAGTAGCAAGTGGTAGGACAAGAGGAAATGGCCTCAAGCTGTGCCAAGGAAGGTTTAGATTGGATATTAAGAAAAAATCTTCACAGAAAGGGCTGTCAGGCACTGGAACAGGCTGCCCAGGGCAGTGGTGGAGTCACCATCCCTGGAGGGGTTTAAAAGACGTTTAGATGAGGTTCTTAGGGACATGAGTTAGTGCCAGAGTTAGGTTATGGTTGGACTCGGTGACCCTGAGGGTCTCGTCCAACTGAAATGATTCTATGATTCTATTCTATAATTCTATGAACATCAACTGGCTTGTACAAACCTGCTGAAATTCTGCTTAGTTTAGTTGTTAGCCATTACACCCGGAAAAGTAGGATGCTTTGTTCAGGAAGAAGTATGGGCCCAAATCTGACCCACCTCTAGAGTGACTTTGTCTATAGAGAAAATTTTAGGGTTCCCAGGCTGGTTGTAAGCTTTATGCAAGGGGAGGATACCATCAAAACTGCAGGGAAACAAAAAAAGTATGTACACAAGGCAATCCATGTTACTTGTGAGAAAACAGGTAGTGAAACATGAACTCATCACTCATCAGATCTCCTGTCGTTCTGACATGTCAAATCTTTTCTTTCAATAAAAAATATTTGACTGAAATATGGGCTCTGACTTGGACGCACGTTGCTGATGTACTGGTTTTACAAGGATGCAACACTTCTCAGTTAGCCCAGGGTCAAAGCCAGCCTCCTGACCAGCCTTTATTTCTCCATTTCCTATTAAAATGAGCTGTTTGTAACTCAAACTTAAACACTGCAAGATTTGATGAATGAGCTTTAACCTCAGGTCTCTTGTTAATTGGGACATCTGAAAACTGTTGTTTCAGTTAAAGCAGCTGTCTTTTGAAGGTATTTGGAGACCAAGTCTCATTCCAGAAAGTATTAATTAATTCAGTGCCTAACTACTTGTAGAGTAGAGCCCACTGGCCATCTGATGGAAGGACAATTCTTCTCATAAAAACCCCTGTCCTTTAGCATAGTAGAAGCTGACTCAAACTCCTCATGAACTTAGTCTTCTTTCAGTGCATTTCTTTACAAATTCTTGGTGCAATCCAAGCTGCATTACTGGTCAGAAATGCTTTAGTTTAGGGGCATGGTATTCCAGAGGAGCTGCTGGGCACAGGCTGGACCTTTGCTGGGAGGAGGAAGATCATTGTGCTGTCTGGGGTGGGTGGTGGCATGTTTCACAGGTGACATCTGGGGCGGGGACAACAAGAGGTGCTGACGAGAGGGTGCTGGTTGTAGGTCAGAGCCTAAAGGGTTTGGAAATGGAGACAACTTCTTGCCCTTGGTGCTAAACTTTCCCACCGGACCTCCACCCTTAACCAACAATAAATGTGAGGGTGAAGAGTTCCCTTTCTTTGCTGGGGAAGAACCAACTCAAATCACCCTGTATTTTATTCTGAGCACATACAGATGTAGTTGCGATGGAGTGGTTGCTGCGCTGGAAGTTCATAGGAAAGTCCGCCTACTGATAATTTATTCATACACTCAGGTCTTTGGTTATCAGCATCCTGAAGGTGAAGGTCAGAACAGCTTAACACTATCTTGTTTCAGTCAAGTTAAAGGTGCATTTTGGGCTATGTAAGATCCTTGCTTCATGTATTTGCTTATTTACCTAGTCGCTGTCGATTAGTTTTATTAAGTAAGTTAACAGATTTAAATCAATAGAGAAAAAAGCTAAATGTTTTCTGTGAGATGGCCATTCAAACAAAAATTCAAAACTGGAAATCAGAAAACCAATATTTTCTTTAATTGCCTTTTAGGAAATTTTTATTTCTTTTGGCCACTTAAGTGAAAGCTGAAATAGAACCGCTTAAAACAGTGTGAAGCAGAGTAAACACAATTCCTTTCAAAGTTACACATTTTCAAAGACAACCTCCTTTACCTCTGAGGAATCCTCCACTTCAGACATCTTTCTCGGTTTTGTCCAGAATTGTTGAACTTATTCCCAAGGACCTGTAACTTTATTAAGGATAGAAAGGTAATTGGATAATACATTTACCATTCAATAAATTGAGAAATGTATTTCAGCAGCATAAAAATAACTGACTCATCACTTTCCTTCCCAGTTTAATAGCCTTTTCACTTGCAATAAAAAAAAAAAAGAAAGCCCTGGTTTCATATTATACCACAACAGACTTCTCGAAATTGATTTGAAAACATGAACTGGAGAGCCTGTCTCTGGGGAGGGACGAGCACCACCAGCCCTGTCCCCACTTCCCAGGGATGCCAGGAATGCCACCCGGCAATGAACATGATTTACTGAGCCAGACCTGGCCCCAAATTGCTGGCCAGATGAGACACATCTGGAAGCCTGCCCACTGGAAAGACAGGAACGGGCATTTTTTCATGCCAGAGATATTTTTTTTTTTTTGGGAATGGGACCAAAAACATCTTCTGCGGGAGGAAATGAGAGAGGAAACAGTTTGTTATTCAGAAAAAGGGAGAGAAAGAGAGAGAGAAGTGAGCTGTGAAGGTGAGGATATCGCTGGCGAGGCAGAGGAGGAGGTTTGTGCACAATGTGCAGGGAGGAAAAGAGTTGTTGGGGTAGGAAATATCAATGAGCCAGCACAGATAAGGAGGAAGCAAAATCTTTTTGGAAGGTAAACAGTTCACGATGGAAAAGTGCAGCCTCATCAAGAATAATAATTTACAGATAATTGAGGGAAAAGGCTATCATAAACATGAGAAAAACTACAAAAGCCTCAAAGTGGACTGAAAAATACCCATTAACATTACCGTTCAGCATATTACAATTCACAGCAAACAGGAAGAGGAAAGACAGGCATTATATAATTAAGTCCCAGACAATCCACTTTTTAATAAGTATTATCAGTCAAATTTTTGTGTTGACTCAGGAAGCCGAGATTGCTTTCAGCCCAGAGTTATATTTCAAATTGTTCAGTGCTGGAAATTGCCACTTAATAGGAAAAGCTGTCGAATACTACTGGTTCCAGCGACCTGCACTCAGGGAACCAGCAAAGTACTTCAAAACCGTGATATTTTTACGTAAAGGTTCAAAAGGAGACAAAATCATTTAGGCATTAAAGGGAGACAAATCTTGATGCAAAATATGTGTTTCAAGTCAATATTAAAATATTATGGGGAAGCTTATAATGTTGTACCTGATTTGCAGATGAAACTGGTAGGATTTCACTCTCTAGTGTTCCTTCTCAAGTACTGAAAATTGCGAAAATTGCAAGCAGGAAAACATCAGTTTTCATCAAAACAATTTGAAAAAGGCTGAAATGGAAGGGAGGAGTGTCAGGAAGTAAGCTAGAGAGCTTTGCATGTCTCTGTACTCTCTGCACTGTGTAATAGATGCTCTATGGGAAAAAAATACGCTTTTACTATAGCAAGTGGCATAAAACACAGTGTTCGAACTCAGTGCTGCCCCTCCATCACTGCCCGGTGGCCAAGGCCGGTCCTTTTGCATCTAGAAAGGCTCCCAGAATAAATAAATATCGTCATGCATGACTCTCTTAGGATGCTAACAGAACTAAACAGAATTGTTCTCCTTTCCAGGAGGAGAACCTTCTGCTGTTCACTAAAATACAAGGAGAATGAGCATCCTTATGGCATTTTAACAAGAAATAATGAGAGAGGCAATTTCTGCTAATATTTCAGTGTACTGCAGGGTAACAAAAATCTGCAAAGGTTTGTGGGGCTGAATATATACATAAATACATTTTTTTTAACACAACTTTAGACATGGAAAATATACTCTTAGCAAATGGATCTCTCTTCCTACACTTTCAGATTTCATTGGTGCTTAAAGGAAGGTTTAATTCTTTTATCTCTGGGGGATAAGGATAAAACCATTTTCTGACACACACGTCATTTTTTGTGACATCTTAAAAAAATGTACAGAAGAAAATGTGAGAGTGTGCGTATGTCAGTGTCTTACCTAGCATGCCCCAAACCCAAATGTAATTGATAATTTCCTATTAAAATAACATGATAAAACTGCTTATATTTTGCATGTTGCAGAGGGAAGATGTGGTTTCATTAATACCTATCTACTACTGATGTATACATGCTTGAGTTGCTTCACAGCCGTCTTTCCTGTTCGTGAGGATGATAGCTAGAGGCAATCAAATGGGGGGCCGGTAGTACAACATCCCTTTGAACAACATTTCATAGAAAAGACATCTGTTTTGCATACAATCCGCCTTTCAAGGAGTAAAAGAGGTGTTACCAGCGTTTCACTTCCTCATACAAATCTCTAGGTTCCTTAAATTCCACATGTATGCCATCATAAATAGTATAGTTTTCTTTGTGAAGACACACAGCTTGATTTGGGTATTAAAGGCATCTTGAAATTCATACATCCGGACTGGATAAGACATTTCTTCATCTATAGGGCCTATATAAATATTGTTCTAGGGGAGATTCAGCTGAACCAGCAATTTGGAAAACTGAGTCTGCTGAAGGCAAATGTATTTCTTATTTCTTGGCTACAATATTAATAAGTGAGGTGTGAAATTCCCCTTTCATGACATGGTATTTGCAAGTAACTCAAAGCAAAATATTTGTGCTACATTCTGTTCACCTTACTCACTCCATTAGTCCTACCACCTTCAAGGAGGGTAATGCACACAGCAAGCAGGATTTGGCTCTTTATTGTACCTCAGTCTGCTGCAGTTTGCTTTTGCACAATGGCAGACCAGGGAGGCAGATGCATGCATTAAATTTAAATTGCACTGGCTTCCCCTAGCCCTAACTGCTGCTAATGTTCAGGTTTGGGTTTCACAGAGGTGCAATTTTGTGCGGCAGTTTTGGCTCTGGAGTTGCTACTGGTTTTCTGCTCCTGAAACACAGAGACATCAGAGGAATCCTGCTTTTCAACTCCCTCCAGGTTTATGTTGTTACCTACCTACAAAAGTTGACCTCCTCATTTCTGCAGGGCTGGTGGTAAAATGGTGTTATGGCGATATTTAGGCATCTGCAAGCTGAGCAAGGTGGTGGTGCTACAAGAGAAATCAGAGAAGCATATATGTATAAATGAGCAAGAGGGAAAACGGCAATGCCATGCACAGCCTGGTAGCGAGGGAGAAATGTGTGTTTGCAAATGAAATGGACACCAATGTCCATTCAGTTAATCTCGCTGCTAAACACGACCCAATACCAGCCATTACTAAAACAACCTTGTGTAGGGAAAGGCCAGACTTATTGAGAAGACTGAATGCATGAAGCCATGTGTCTTGTGAGGAGGGAGCACTTGCTTCAGAGAGGCTACAGCCTTCTTATTATATAATAATTCAAAAAAGTTTTTAACCCCTGTGGGTTTCTTTAGCATCTCGACATAAGTTGCCAAAGATTTCCTTTATTAAGGCGCTTTCCAATACTAATCTACTTAGTCAATATCTTACAGAGTTCTGCATATGCATGCGAGGGTTTGTAATTTCAGCTTTAAAGACGTACAAAATTTATTCCGACTTTCCTATCGCGGTGCTCCTCTCTTCAGTTCTCAGCAGAGCGGCCGTGGTGGGCGACTTCTGCTGGGGAGCACTGAGATAAGAGCTGCGGCTGCTGAGCCTTTCCATGGCAAGTGCCTCTAAGCCGGAGCTGCACGGAGCGGCATCTCGAATGGGCCAAGGCGGCTGACTCCGGCAGACACAACCCGAAACATCATTATAATAATGAATTCAGATCTCGAGCAGGCTGGCAGTGCTGGATTTACAAATCCCTCCTAAAACACACAGGATCGATGTTGTGCTTTAATTAGCGGCCCCGGTTGATCCCGGACTTCCAAAAGGGTGACGCCGCAGCTTGTGCAGACGTCATTAAAAGTAAACAGCACCTTTGCAAGAGCCGCTCTTCAGCCTGGCAAACCTCCCGCAGGTTTCCAGCTTGGCCGTTTGTCAAGCCCGCAGCATTTGGTGGCTGCTGGTAATGGATTTTTTGTTTGTTTTATGAAGAGTTTCATTCAAACGCTTTGAAGAACCTTGGCAGTACTTAAGTGAGCTCAGCTCATGGTGGAAAATGAAAGTCAAAGCAGCAAACTGTCAGGGTGTGCCAACAGCCCGTGAATTCGGAGGATTCAAAACTCCAAGACGATACTTTAGTTAGTTCAGTGTAATAAGAAATAATTCTGCAGATCTAATCTGAATGCAACATACCGAAATGCTAATGTGCCCTTGGGTCTGAACAACTCACAAAAGAGTGATGCCGGCGTTGTGTTGGCAGTGACATTACCTACATTATGATTTTCACAAACACATCCTGGAGAAGGAAAAAAAAAAGACGATGAAGTGATTCTACTTTTTAAACAGGAACAGGCTGTACTTATTACAAGTCTATAGGCATATGAATAATCTTCCTTCTCTGATTCCTTATGCACTTTAGTAATCCCCATCTCCTCTACTCCTTCAGCCGGCTGAGCTTATGCACTGTGAGCAGAACACATGCCCTGCCCACCGCCCTCATTTCCCAAATTTGCATGTTGATACTAGCCACCTACATTCATATTTAGGCATCCAGTTTCCAAAGCCTCAGAGCCTCTGAGAAACATTTCTTCAAGTTTGACACCAGATTGTGTGCTTGACACTCCTCAACACAGAAATAATAATTAAAAGTGCACCATAACTGAGGTATAAATACAAACTTGGATGACATTGGTTGTCATCATTGACTCCTCTATCAGCTGTTTTCTGGTGAGGAGAAATGAAAGAAAAACAACAACAAAAAATTTCTAAAAGTCTCTACAATGTGGATATTAATTAACAACTCACTTTGAAAGTTGCTTGTTTCCTCTTAATACTTGCTGCTATGACCATTGACAAGAACACGTGCAATGACCGGGCACAAGGACAGAGCTTTGGAAACACTCATGCCCTGAGTGATGCTCGTATCACCAGGAGGACAATGAGCAGTGCCCATAGTAGTCCATCCCCTGCTGAACATGGAGTTTGCTCTATCAGGGGTGTCCCCTTAAAAGTTAGCAGAAGAACCAGTGAGGAACCATGTTTTTTTGCCAGAAAGCTGCCTTCTTTCTTAATATATACATATAGCCCTTGACAGGGTGATGTGCTCCCCTCCAACCGAGTTTCCGTTGTGTAAGCTCTTTCAGCGTTTTTTAAACAGGGAGGGAAATATAGTCTGCTTGTCAAGCACCAACTGGACACATATAAAATACACTCAGAAGTCTTTATAGATTCACTGTATTTTATAAAGGATTTAGTTTCACACACTCCGTGAGGTCAAAAAGCAACATCAAAAGAGAAAACTCCTCCTGGGATCATATCTTCTGCACTGAGCGTTACCACACGCAGGCAAATAGTGGGTGACTCATACCTGCTGTTTCTTGACTCCGGGTTAAACTTGGAACATAAATTATGTCAATCTGCTCATGTAAATTTTCCACAAATCATGGCTGGCTTGAGTTATACAGCACACTTTATTTTCCCCAACTGCAGGTATATTTGAATTCAAGTAGCCTGTCAAGCAAATATTTAAAGGTGAAACTTATAAATGAAGACAAAGCACAGCCACTAAATGCTGATGTTATGGTCCTTTTTTGCAGCGTATGAGCCGGAAGGTTATCATGCAAATATAAAAAGATATCTTGATTAAAATTACATGGGCTACCATAGACTGTCTTGAGCAGTGAATAAAGATGTCTTATTTGAAGAAATTGTTGTTTTAAAACTTAAACTTTTTAAAATTAGAGATTGTCTTCTTTGCTTCCAGGCCATGATTATATTGTTATTGTTGAGGATATTACAAATGCTAGAAGATGCAAAAGACTAATCAATTAAGTATTAATAAATTGCAATTGTATTTTAAGATTGTGGAATACTGAATGTATAGAACAAGAACTGGCTAGGAATAATAGAGGAGAAGAAACTGTTAATTTTTTTTTTTGAGACAGTTTCTTTTCTGTGTTTTGATCATAGGCTAAGTTACAGCCATCTGTCTGTTTCTGCATCGATCTAAATATGTGCCTGAATATATTTTGGGGGGTTATGTCTAATTTACTAGGCCAGCAGAAATCCACATCCACTCTAGATGCATTCACTTCTTAAAGCTTCAGACAAAGGGGTCAAGGTCATAGCTGAGCCAGCTTGTAGACTAGGAATTGAATCACAGTAACTTTCCTAGGTTGAGAAATGTAGGCAGGAGTTTTGCTCTGTGATTCATTTCTTTTTAAGTGCATTCAGTTCCATCTCTCATGCTTGAGAATATTTTTAAGCTGTTCCTTTGTTTTATATCTTCCTGAGCACAACTTTGTGTTAGCGCTGAGAAAACAAGAATAGGTCGGGTTTAAAACTACTGCTGTACGTTTTGGGTGCTTTGTTCTGTATTTCAGGTGGTCCAGGGAAAAATTCTTTCAACAGATTCTTGGAGAAGTGATGCTCAATCGAAAATGAAACTCTTGTGTTTCCAAAGGAAGCATGACTCTTAATGAGTAATGCTCAAAAATCTAGCATAAATAAGGATATTGGAAAATTCAGGTTTCACCTAACTTGCAGAGGTAGATTCTACCTGGTAGCGAAATGCTTCTCCTTGCATACTACATGGTCTAAAATAAGGATCAGCTCTCAGTTTAGAAACCATGTCATTCAACATTGATGGCTTCCATCACCAAAGATGAGGTAGTGAAATTATCATGCTGCAATATTTGTCTGTAATTTAAACTAATATATCACCTTAAATTAGAAAGATAATTATGGAGATTAAAAATTCACCTTTTTTTGAAGCCTGCCTGTTGGAAGACATGTGAGGTGTATGGCTTAGGTCTTCCGTAGAGAAAATGCGAGCAGGAACCACAACTGACATGGAGTCCTGAGTTATTATCGATGGAGAAACTGCACAACGGACCATTTAATTAGTAAGACATTCTTCCTCTACAGTTCCAGGCAGATCACTAGGAATCAGTAATGTTGTTTTTGACTTCACGGGAGCATAGTATAATGGACTGGGCACCAGAATGTTGTGGGACATACAGATAAAACACACAGATGAATTTACAGGGCACGTAATGTGCATCGTGCTATGCTATGGGAAACTCGTGCAACGCAGTTGTTTGCAGCATCCACAGCTTTGTAGTGGCCAGCTCCCCCAAATCTATCCTATTTGACGATGGCAAATTTGCCAGGGAAAGAGTGTTTCGGTGCCAAACCCCACAAAACACAAGAAGCTGCAAGAAGAGGCATCCTACAGTGCATGGAATTATTTTGGTGTACAATTTCAGGCCATTTGCCAGTGAAATTTGGGCATAAGCAGACCAGTGTTTTTTAGAACTTCAGTCCAGGGCCGGTGGAAGTACATCTTAAAAATGAAGTAAGAGAGTTATCAACTCATCTGAAAAGCTCTTTGTTCACTGATTACTACACAACAGTTTATTCTCTTGAAAGCAATCACAGCAGCTGAATGCAAGATGCTATTTTTATTTTACAAAATGAAACATAATTGTTTAGAACATTTTCTAAAAGAGCACTTTGTAACCTAAGAAAAATATAATGCAGTAACAACATAATATCTTAAGATATTCCTTCATTCTGAGTATATTCAGAATATTCATTCTGTGTACATTCAGAATAACATTAAGTAGAAATATAAACTCACCATTGTGTTTCTGGGAGGTAAAAAGGCGCAGAAACCTATGAAAGACCAGAAAGTACTCCAAAAATCATCCCGTAACTCCTATGAGGATTTTGGGTATGGGATGTTAGTTTGAGACTCTGTAACCTTGCTTTATAAATGTTTTATAGCCCACATGCCAAAGCAGCACTAGTTTAGTTTTGATATACATGTTCATGCATTTACTTGGAAATTATTACTATTTTATTTGTTAAATTGGGGAGAATTCCAAATCATGCAGCATTTGTTTCATATGTTCCACCTCTGCCAGAGTTCACTACTTATATTTACAGTCTGTGTTTCACAGTGTATGCTGTTGCTTCAACATTTTATTTAACAAAATAGAAATAGAGGAAGGAATAAAGGCACCAAATGTGAAGTATAGCCAGAAGGCTTTGACAGAAATAACAGCAGGGCTACTTCATCTTTACAGCATTTGATTCAGTGACATTGCAACTGACAAGGTTTCTGCTTTGAGCATTTAATTCTGTAATTTAAAGTACAATTCAATACAACATAAAAAGGAGGAATGTCCAATTCAGTCACACACATTAATCCAAAAGTTTAAAGTGATATAAACACTAGTGTACTTGATCTCCATTTTAATTTTAGTATTTTATATGCAAACCTGCAACCTCCATGTGGAAAATAGTAGTAGTCAAACACTAATAGATTTTGCAGATGTCTGAAACTTAACTAATGCTTCATAATACAATTGTTTATTGACAGGACATGATAACTAGAATTTTAGATTCATGACAACTTCATAAATTATATTGAATTTCAGAAACAGATAAAAGCGTAAAATTCTAAAGTGATTTGAAAATAATAGAAAAATCTGTTTAGTCGAGGAATCTTTGTCCAGTCTGTTGTGATATTCAGTTTCATACATTAGATTATAACCTTATAGAAGGAAATATTAAATTAGATAAAACAGGCTAGTATGAATGTAAGAGGTCAATTACTGAGTGACTCTTTGAATAAAGAGAGAACTATGACCTTCTTATTGTTATCTGTGTTTCTTTTCAGCAATAAAACATTTTGTCACATTAGCTTCTGATTAGTTACACATATGGTGAAAAATTATTATTCTCAAACAACATCATAGTCCCCACCTCCTTGTAGAAGACAATATTATTATTGTTACATGTGGTTTCACTTACCAACTCTGATAATGTTGAACCTGATGCTATAAAAACAAAATGCCTGGACTGTCTTGAAGGGTTTGCCTGTAGCACATTATGAATAAAGAGAGAGAGGTGATTGACTGGAAATAACAAGGCAACAACTTAACTCCACAGTAATAGCAATGGCAATCATGAAGGAAAAGAGTGGGGCAACATTTCTAGTATTGTGTCCAGTGAGATCTAATTGCCCCATCTCACCAGGTCTATTGTAATATCATTTTAACAACCAGAATATCTGGATTTACTCCTAGTTGAAGCTGTCAGAGGATAAAAGTAAAATCCAGATTGCACAGAGGCTTTTTAGGGAAGATCCAACTGACCTAACAGAAGCATTGATTTTAGTACAGTTGGGGATGTTCTAGCTGTTGAACTCTGCAGTCTCTAAGTAACAGGATATCTGGACATTGCCAGTGCCTGAGCTATGGCAAAGAAATTAATTTTTTGAAGGTGAATCGGTTATATTCACTGGGTACACCTACTCTGCATCAGTTGCTCCATGGGAGTTTGTTATTAAATTCCTTCACCTTTCTGATATGGGAAATAGGTATGGCCATATTCTGTTGATCCTGAAAAGGATATTCAGAATTACACAGTAACTTCGAAAAAAATCTTGTTTCAAAGTACAAAAATGGTTGGGACTATTCACCTTAGACAGGAGAGGCATGAGAAGAGACACTGCGCAAACATATAATACAATAAATGCTCTCAAGCATGCAGATCTGTACATTTCCACTTCAGAAAGATCATCAGAAAAGTGTGAAGAGGCATTCAGTAAAACCAAAAGGTGGAAAATTCACTAATGATAAACTAAAAAAAAAATCTTTCACACAAGATATATAAAAACTGTGAAACTCGTTATCACAGAGACTCTTGAAGGACAAGAAAGTAATAGGATTTAAAAAGGATTAGACATTTATATGCATATCTGGAAGAGTCAGAGGTATAATTAAAGATACCAGACATGTCAGAAAGGCTATTAAGCCTTGCGTTCAAGCCTTACACCAGCCTCTACTAATGAAGGTATTTCTACACAGCCTCTTGCAGGCAGACATGGGCTGGACATGAACCAGGTTCACCTGCTGCAGCCCCGTTAAAGCAGCACGGAGCCAAGCAAGGGAGACTGAGTAGAGCCGTCAGCTGGCAAAAAATGGTAAATCTGAGAGATCTGGCAGCTCTGACCCTCTACAGAGACGTTCCTGAGTGCTACTCTTCCCCTCCCCATCTGCATCTTTTCACAGACATCATTCCCATGACATTTGGTTTCAGCACCTGTGCAAGGTGAGCAAAAAGCAGAGCTACACCACACTTTAAAGAAACATGCAGAATGCAAGGCCTGGTAATCCTGCCATATTATATTTATTTTTCTCCCTGGGCTTTAGCAAATTTATTAATGCCCCTTTTGTATGTTGCTGCATTAGTGAAACAGCTACTGCAGCAAACACCATGTCTTCAAAAGTTGGCTTAAATTTCTCAAAATCAAATTAATATTTCGTTGCTTCTGTAATTTATTCTCAGAGGGCTTTTCCAGGGCTATTGTATATTCAAGAAGAGCTTTTTCTCTCTCCAAAGTGCTACAGCTACTTGCCTGGCAACATAGAGGAAATACATTCACAAGATATGAAAATAAGTGATCTACAGCTTGTTTTCTGGGTTTGTTATTATGACTTTTGATACCCCAGCTGACTATTGTAAGAGCATAGAGAGGATGAACACAATTTTGTTTCTTTGTAGGTGTTGGGGAGTGGTTATTTGTTTCTTTGCACCATCTATGTCTCATCAGTGGGACTCAACACAGGCAATGGCTGAGGTAGGACAAGGAGGAACCATGCTTTCTCCTTCAACGATGTTATATGTGCAATAACCCATGGTGGAAGGAAGGAACTTAACTGTAATATCTCTGCCCTACTTGTTGGCTGAAGTAGGCTCTGAAGTCTAAGCATGTGGACTGACTTTGGGAAGCTGGAAGGAGTGTTTTGTAGAATCATAAAATCATAGAATGATTGTGGTTGGAAAAGATCTTTAAGATCATTGAGTCCAACCATTAACCTAGCACTGTCAAGTTGACTCCTAAACCATGTCCACCTCTTCACTACGCTCTTTGTGCAGCCCAATTCTCTATGGCACCTAGAAGCTATTGCTTGATTATATTTTCAAAAGAAAAACTTGATATCTTTTCTTCTCCGGTCATTTTTGTGAATAAGCTTCAGGCTCCCACATTGTTTTGGTCCCTTTGCAATATAAGCCGAACAACTGTGTGTTGCACACTGTCATTAAGATGCAACCAATGCCCCATTCAAGTTATGTTTGACATACCCAAGCAAATGGATATTACCGTGAGTTCAAGTCTACTGCACTATGCTAACAGCACATGGCATTGTGCTGCTGCTTGATCACATTGTCATTTTCATAATAATTCTGTATTGCAGAATTATTTAATTTAATTTCATCATTGAAGACATAATACACATTTGATGAAGAAAGTGCTATTTAAGAATTATGCAATAACGATACATTGAGATAGATGAGGTATTTAATATGGATGTCTTAATATACAAGTGATATCGTAAAACATAAGGGCTTCTTCAGTGAGAACTATTTTTGGAGATAATAAAGCAGAATCTGCACTAGTGAATTAATAGGATATATTGAATTTTTGCCAGCTTATGCTGCATTCAGATCAAGCTTCCAGCTTTTATCTGGCTAGGTAAGGATACACCCCTGCTTATGATTTTAAAGTATTCCTTGGATTCTGTTCTTGGAGATGCTACAACCTCTGGGGCAAATCTTGCAGCTCTTCTGTCTATCAGCTCTCCATCTAGATGGTAGCAGTAGTAGTACCATCTTACTTCACAAAAGTACTGTATAAATGACCGTATGAGCATGCATATATACAGGATCGTATATCATTTGAATATTGCAATAATTGGGAGTAAACTGACTGCTGGAGACACATTCACTCAAAACTGCAGCGGTTGTTTGGCCATGATGGGAAATCAGTCAGCAAGATCTGAATAACTCAATACAGAAACATCCCAGAAGAAAAGACCTTCTTTAGCCCCATTTTCACAGAGAATATTGGCAGTAGAGAAGGGACTCTCTCCCTGCAACCGAGCTAATATTTAAATGCAATTCAAGAGAAGGCCAGAACTGCATTAGTACAAAGTTGGGTGATGTTGAACTGCCAAGGGCTCTTCCCTGACTACCTGGGTGACCTCAGCCATCAGAGCTACTGAAGATGAGACCATCTATCAACAACTGTTCTGTCTTTTCTAAAGCATAGGCAGATCTGGCAGAGTTATTCAGGCAGTTCCTCAGGTGCGAATGTGATCTATCACCTTGCTTGTAGGCAAGTATTTCTGGAGGAACTTGTTCACAGTGAAGGTCCTCAGTGCATTCCCAGGTGCCAGACCAGACATATCCATAGACAGGGGAACTAACTAGTACAGATTAGAACCACTTGAAACCTTAATCCACCAGCCTTTGCTGAGTGTAGCACAGCTATAGGAAATGACGGTCTAATTTCAAATTTTATATGCGCCTCCATAGGTTGGTAAAGACCAATAAGAATCTAGAAGACAATGGGAGAGATTCACACCACATATATAAACATCCCACCTGGAAATACTTAAGTTTAACAGCCTCCACCATGTAACCACCACAGAACAAACCTTTATGACCGAGCCCATGATTCCCATCCATCTACTTCTTACATATGAGTATGTAACTACCATGGTTGCACTGGGGGCCTCCCACAGCAACTGGGCAAATTTTGTTCACTGTCAGTAGCACGTTGTTTTTATCTGTCTGTATTTTCACTGAATGGCACGTGGGTAAACCGCATGCCCATGCAGGCTTCCTGCTTACAGGGCAGTAAATACTGGCTGAAACAGCCGTGGTTGAGGGCTGACGACAGCCCCTCATCCATGTAATGAGCCCTTCATACTAATTACCTCCTGTGGAGATCTAACCTTCACTTCCCCCATCCACATAGCCTCCGCCAAAATTAAGAGGAGCTACATGTATATAGTGATAGGTGATCTTCTCGTGTATTGGGAGGGGGATCCAGTTTACAAGTGGAAGAGTGACAGAAAAAACAGAAAATCCTCAGCTTGTTTAAGAAATCCCTTTTCTCCCTTTCAGAGTACTCATTGCTTTCTCGCAGGTTGGTGTTTTTCTTCATATTGATGCTGAATGCTGGTAAGACTGTTCCTGGTGCAGCCTCCGGAACTCAGATGCTGAACAAACCCATGGACTTTCCCTTACACTCAATTGTAGCAAATTGCCTGATTTATACACACCTCTGGCCAAATACCACCTCGGTAATGCCAGTATAAATCCTGAATAATACCACTTAGGTTGGCAAATACGGCAAAGGATTTGCAAGGGAATAGCAGAGTGGCAACAGTCCAATAAACTGCGTTAGCTAACTTAACACCATATTTTAAAATACTTACCTTCTGTTGATACCTGTGTTTCTGTTGCCCTCTGTAGCACCAGTCGCAAGTAACAGAAAGCTTCCTATATCTGCTTTTAATTAACATTCAATAAAGTAGAACTTGCATACGACAGCTTCAGCTAAGTCTGACATCAGCCAAAAATCTTGTGTGAAAATAATGCATAATAATTATTAAAATATTTTCTTAAGATTTATTATTCACTTATTTATTCTCATATTAAATACAAGCAAGAATTATTGCAGTTGTGTGGTCTAAATTTTTATGCAGGTTGGTAGTGGGTAAGACTGCAAAATCTTGGTGTTTTAACGGGACTGGCAGACGCATGTTCCTCCAACTGCACGGGATAAAGCTGCTTATTGCCCAAGGTCCAATAAAACTCTACATCAGCCATGAATGAATCAGACACTTGATTTGGGCAGAAACACTATTTTTCAAATGTGAAAGGATTCAATATGTCCTGATTTTGTACTCATCAAAACTTCACTGGCTTCTGTCAGAGTAAGGCAGGTGATCTGAACAAAAGAATCCCACATAAAGGTAAGTCTAGCAGAGAGAATACATAAAATAAATGGTGTGTTAGCTGAGTACAGTCCTCCAAAATGGATTAAGGGATCAGGTCACCCGGTGCCTCGAGACAACTTCTCAAATCTGAAATACCATGGTGTTCACTGTCAGTAAATGTCCTGATGGAAGATCCTTAAAAAGCAGGAACCCTAACTGATCATCCCCCCTGGAAATGTACATAAAAGTCACAGAAACAGTTTAAAAAATAATAATAGAAGAATAGGTTATTTACAAGTCAGTCTTTGACCAAAGGCCAAATCTCCATCTACTGATGTGGAGTGGCAGTTCTTTAAACCTTAGGCTAACATGTTGCTGTATTCCCAAGCTTTAAATAATTTTCCTTTGAAATGGGGAGTTTAAATCCCTCAGTAAAGTATGCACGCACAACCTTCACACTGAAATCCAAATCTGAAGTGCTTGCTCTGCAAAGCATTTTGTATTACACACCTGGGGCATAACATACATGAAAGGCTCTATATGATTCACCTTACCTCCCCACATAACCTTGTATTTTTTTAATCTTTTCACTTAGCGGGAACAGAAAGATCACTTGTAAAGATTACAGGAAAAAATACAGAGTCTAGGAAATGGCATTTTTTTGCTTTAGGAGTAAACAGGGGGTGGTTAAATCTGATTGTTTATCTCAAACTTTATACCAGCTTTGCCGTGGGCTTGTTCACAGATCTTCTCTCCTGCCGTCAGGATGAGCCAAAGAGCCTCCATTTGCATAAGCATATGTCCCAGTAACAGGTCCTAGGGGTTTCCCTTGCAAATAATGTCCCAGCCCCTGTAAATGGGACTAAACAGCAAAAATGACTGATGGAAACTGTGACAAGTAAGATATTAAACAGAGAAGTGGAGAATAGGGTAGACCATTTTCCATAGAGCAGATATCCTTTTCCAACTCAGAGCTAGTGCTCATTCATCCTAAGAAAACGCCATCAATGTGCAATTTATTTTGAACACACATGTACAATTTAACCTGGTTTGTCCTTTGCATTCATTAGCAAATATTTTTGGCAACTAGTCGCTTGCTAATACACAGGTCTCTCCCAGCCCAGTTACCATTAAGGAAACAAATAAGAGAACTTGATTTTTCACCTGTTGAAAAATATCCAAACAAATCAGCTTTTATCATTAGAAGAAAAAGTTATCACCTATTTGAAAGGTAAGTGCACGCTTGGGTCATTCTTAATCCGCACCCCAAGTGTAAACAGGTATTTTACCCAGCCCATGGCTCTGCTATGGTCAGACCAAAAAGCTGACAACAGGAGGGGTGGTTAGTGTCTTGCTGCCACTGCACATAATGCTGTTCAGCTGCCCCGTGTTAAAGAAACTTCCAGGGTGATTGTACAGTCGCCTTGTGCAGTAACGGCAAATAAATAAATGAAGTCAAGACCCGGTAACACCATCCTGCCTTTAAATCTGTTTCCAGTTATAGAAGCCACTGCATGGGCTCAGCCTCGTACAATACAACGTTGTATGAGCTGGTGAAACAAGCATCGAGGGCGAGATGCGTGTGGGTGGATATCACAAATAAAAAATGCTGTTTATTTCAGCTCAGGTTATTTTGGCTGTTGCATCCTTTGCTAGTGCTGTGGAAGCTGTCCACCAGCTTTGGGAATATTCCCCGTGCCCGGTAAGGTTGCATGAAGAATTAAGGATTGAGGGAAAAAAAAAAAATCAGGAATGGCGCTTTATATCCATTGGCATTCCCCACCAATGGGCTGCAAATTAGTCTTAAAAGCCGTGCCGCGAGGAAAAAGATCAAAACCAGTGACAGGCTGCAACCACCTGGAATTCACTGAGGCTCAGGACTGGAATGAGATAGCTGTAAACCACCTTTGCTCCTCTCTTGATTTAGTGCTGGTCTTGTTCCAGTTTAAATTGGAGAATCCTGACGGCTGCTGTGAGTTATAAGAGTTGCCAGCGTTCTCAGGAGGTTTTCTTCTTTCTGCCGTTTGTGAAGTGAAAGTCACACAAGGAAAGTATCTCGTGTCAATCATGGGCTGGGATTCCTTTGATGCTGGCATTTACTTAAACTTTTACACTATTTTAATATTTCACAGTTAACTTGTGACAAGGGCAATAACAATTAAATTAAAGCAAATAAACCAGTTGGCTTTAGATGTACCTTATCAGTCCCAGTCCTTCCACACATCTCTTAATGATTTTGCCACCAAACTGTCAAAGAAATGATTGAAAAAAGGTGGTTGCTAAAAGTCTCCATGTTGATGAATATGATCCTGAGAACTCTGTTCCTATTCAGTGCAAATGCTAAGCAATTAATTCTTAGCCATGACTTATGCCACTGTCAATTAAAGCAGGGTCTGGCACAGGAATCTGTGAAAATAAATAACATAATGTCTTGTGGTGTGTCACCACATTGTGCCATTTTTTTTGATCAAATAAAAATGGAAAATACCTAAGTGAAATGCATGAAGAATGGAAAGAAGAGTAGTCATGAAGTTTAAGGAGAGAGTTGGTCAGCACACTTTTCTGGTGACTTCTGTGCTATTTTTTTCAAGTAACATACAGTCTTCCCACAGTGCCCTGCGACACATAGATTGTTAATTTGATCATCAGATGAAACACAGCTTTCCCACTGCTGGTGCAATCCTCAGCAATGGCATCAGTTCATCATCCAGTTTCAGAATTATGCTCTAATACAAAGAAATGAAAATTGAATTGTAGAATTTATCTTCAGTGCTACTGGCGATTCCCTGTTTTTTACTAGATCTGGATTTCGTCAAATCACAGGAAATATTATTTGTTAATTATTTCTCTACTAGAAGTGTTTGTGGAGGCAGGGTGATGTAGGAATCACTTCTGTATTTATGTATTTGTTCTCTTTTAGAGATGAAAAAAAAGCACTTAATCCTCGTCAAACCCTTGTGAAAAGTAAGAAAGTCAGTCTTCTGGAACTTCTGTTCATGCCTCTTAAAGAAATAATCATACTTTACACTTATATAGCACCCTGCATGTGAGGAAGTCAAAAAAGGCAAGGAAGAGCAGATTCCTGAGATTTTGACAGAAGAAACCAGAGAAATTCTCATGGGACTCGGAGAGTTGCCGAGCAGGGATAGAAAATAAAAAGAGTGAGAAGATATTTTTTCAGGTTCTGCGCCTTAGCGAAAATAGAAGTTCTCTGGGGGACTTCTCTGAAACTTGTCACAAAACTGCTATCTAGCCATCCTAGGCTAATGACAGTCATCAATGAAACTTGATTTTCTTTCAACTGTCAGGTTGAAGAAATAGCTGAAAGCAAGAGTGGAAAGATATATTCCTTTTTATTTTCAGATATTTGGGTTACTATTACCTGACGACGATCATTTTGCAGAAGATACTCAATTGATGCTATAACAGAATTTGCAAGGGCAACCAATCTGTCATGATTATGGTAGTTTCAGGCAAATCTATGAGGTTGCACAAAGAAATAATAATAATTTTTAGGATTCCTGTCTGGATGGTAAGGGAAGTTCTTTAATTATGAGAAACTCAGGGCTTCTTGGAAGTTCTAGCTCTGTTTTGACCCCATTACAAATGCAACTTCTACACTGACATAAAATAGAATGAGAAAATATTTCCCCTTTTCTAACATTTCTGAGTATAATTTCAGAACCTTGTTCATACCTGGGCTTTTACAGTAGAAAACAATTCAAACAATAGGCTTTGGAAAATTGCTAGTGCCTTATTTCAAAACATTTCAGAGTTCATGTATGCTAAGGAGAATTTCAGATTTTTTAAGGTTAGTGATTTTTATCACAAGTATAATAAATTTAATTTCCTTAATTAACCATCACTTTAAAAAGCTTGCCATTCCTATTTTATTTTAACATCACTCACTTTTAACAGATGTCACAATTCAGAAAAGTTCTATAAATAAGTACACTGAGCAATTTAAAGCTGAACGTTATTCTGAACCACCTGGTCGCAAAATAATATTTATGTACAAATGTGCATTTAATTTAAAAATATTATCCTACAGTCACATTTTGTGTCATATAGAAATTAAATTAACACCCTATGTTTTGTTTATGAGACTTTTTAAAATTTTGAAGTTAAAAAAATGGTAAATTATTTCAGCTATTCTATAACTTGCTGTATATAACACGAAACATACGGCTCCTTAAAAAACACCAAACAGGCTGTCCCTGCAAAATACAGACATGCTGCCTGAATCTGCCAAGGTTAGAAGTGCTGGGAGATGGGATTTGGCTATGCCTGATGTAAAGCTAAATGCACAATGCAAGATCAGACTCTGGGTTTGGGTTTGGAACTTTGCAAAACACGAGGGATTTTGTGTGTGGGACATCTCCATCCACAGCTAATGTCACCGAGGGACACTTTGATCTGTCCTGTGTGCCCAAGGTGACATAAGATCACTGTTGAGGAACTATGTGTTTTGCCAGTAACCTGGCTGGTCAGAATATGCAGAGCTCAGAAGAAGCATAATTCGATGTGCTTCATTAGATCCCCCACTTTTTTTTTTTTTTTTTTTTTAATTTTTACGTGAAAGTGGGTGAGACCCAACTGGGGACCCTCCAGGACATTGCCATGTCAGCCATGTGCACCTTCACCCCAACAGCACCAGGATACAACACCAACGCAGTGCAGTGTGAGACACGATCTCTGCTAATGCTTTAATTGCCGTCTTTTCCTGTTCTTGTCATTTTAGCAAACTGTCCTTCTTAATTCTTTTTTTTTTTTTTTTTTTTCCTGGTACCGAACTCAAATATCAGTCAGTCAAGTGAACTGGCTGTCGACTCTGCTGAAGTGCTTAACCTCTTTCTCACTCATTTCTGCTGGGCTTTTGTGGCCTCTGGAGGTGCGAGCTACCATGGGACGGCAAGGCTGACGTGATCTCAGGTTTTACTGATGAAGAGCATCAAGAAGTTTTCACACATGCTACATCAGGCTGATCAGTGTAAGAAATAAATGGTCATTTCCCCCTCCACAACTGCTGTCTCTTCCAGTTTCTTTGCTCCCAGGTCTTTCCTTTTGAGTGATGTGGACTTTCAGCCTGCTTGCACACTTGTCTTTGTTTCTTTCCATGTGTAACCTCATTGCAAGCAGCATGCTTGTCCCTGGAGTCATGAAGGAGATCAACTGGTCCACAGATCACTACCGCTCCTGCTTCCATCACTTGATGTTCAGCACTGGGACGTACGACCAAGAAACATGGATCTCAGCATCCCCTTGTGTTGCTCCATCACCACAGCTCTCCTTCTCTCCAATGTCTATTCCAGAAAGTTCTTCTCAACTCCTGTGACTCCGGTGGTGTCAGGTCTGTAATTTGTACTGACTTCTTCCCATCCAAATTGCAGGTGAGAGCACTCTGTTGCTGATGCTTCAATAGATAAAATAAAGTTATGGCACCTACAGTGTGGCAGGAAAAACAGTGCAGAAGGGACAAATTTTATTGTTCTGTTGGTATGAATTATTACTACTGGTCCTGGTGCTGTTTGGAGACCCAGGACCTCAGCCACCTCCGACTTTCATCTGGCTTTCCACACTGCAGAAACAGGACATCATTTGCATGAGGATGAAGTTTAGAGACCAATAAAAAATATTTTGCTGTGGTGGTTCTTAAAACTTTAGTTGAGTTATACATAAAATAGTCAATACTGAGGCAACAGTGTGCTGGAGGTAAGGTCTGATCCAGGGGTGACCAAACAGACTCACGTGCCCCTTTTTTATGCAGATGAAGTCAAAAGGTGACCAAAGAATATAAGGACAAGCTTCAAAAAAAGCAATGAGGAGTTTTAAGGACAGTCAGTGCCTCTTTTCAGAACTCAGGTGCCCCAGCTCTTAGCACATTCCCCTCACCTCTGCAACCACCAGGCAGATGCCTCCTGGGCTTTGTTCATTCCTAGGAGCTGGTGGAATTGCAAGGTGTCCCTCATGTATTACTGTCATTTCTGTGTTTATCTTTCATCTCTCTAGACACAGTATTTTGAAGCCTGATGTTTCAGAGCTCTAAGTGTTGTGTCGCAATTGTTTCACCTGCACTTAAATGTACCTGGAAGCTGTTTCATAAGGCTCAGTGCTTCTGGAAGTATTATATGCAACGCAGAATTTATATAAAATTTTCAGATGTGCAATCAATAGCGAGAAGCTCAGAAGAACTTCAGATGCACGCATTTCAAAATAGACAAGAAAATCGTTTCCCAATGTCATCCAGCAAATGTTCACCCAGCATCTTACTGGGGTCATAAAGACGCATTAACTGAGATCTCCTAACTAGTGGCGTTAATTCCAAATGGACCAAAATCATCCCCTTTCACCTCATTCTCCACAACATAAGAAGAGCTTTAGTGTTGATAGTTTGGCTCCCAGAGATAGGAGACAGATCTCAAATTTTCTGAGACTGACACTGTGTTTTATAAAGCTAAAACCTACCAATAGACATGTGCAAACCCAAAATCACCTAGAGGTCTTTTCTTCCTCAGTTGCAGTCAAACTTTTAGGGCATGTTTAAAAGAGCATCGTTTTTCCTCCTGCCGCAGACATAAGAGGTAGCCTGTACATCCTGCAAGAGCAAAATTCCTTCTGCCATGCATTCATGTGTATGAGAGACCTCTGAAACAAATACTGCCCACCAGAAAAGACCAAATAAAATAAAATATTGGTGCCAAAGAGAAGAAAAATATACTAGATCCCATTTAACAGCTCATCTGGAAATGAAACTAAGCTTTTATGCAAATAAATATCTAGTGAACCCAAACAAGAAATGAAATTTTTTAGGTGACCTGAATAGAAGAAAAAGAGTAGATCAGTTAAAAATTGATTAAAAAAAGAAAATAACCCTAAAATATCTTTCAGAAACGAGATTAGTCCCTGACAAAGAGAACTGAATTAGTTGAAAGGAATAATATGATAAAAAATACAATTATTATACCCCAAGGTTATCTGTTTATCACATTCCTATTGTACACTTTCCACGTGTTCTTCTCCTTATACCTCAGTAGATCCTTCCCAACATTTTAAGCAATTTCTCTGAGCTAGTAAGTGCCCTTCCTGTATTCTTCTATGGCCCAGTATTTCCTCATATTTCTGTCACAGCTTTTTAATGCAGCAGTCTGCAGTTAGAGCCAGTGAAGCTTTTTCTCCCTTCAGAAAGACACAGGTTCCTTTCTCATTTTTTAGACTTTTTTTTTTTTAACACAGTTTCGACTATTTCAGGTCAGTGAGTGAGCCTCTGAATGGCAAATTCAACAGCCAGACTTGTAAAAATGATATATTTAACAGGAAAATTCACATATTGCTATTTTAATTGTATATATACCCTTGATAATATGTATTATTAAGAATTGCAATATGTATATAGCTGCATGGCTGCTAATGGCTACTACCCCACCCTTCGCATGGTGTTTTCATCCATGTTGGGAAAACCAGTCAGGAGTTATAAGCAGGTTGATGGTTCCAGCCCTTTCTGCCTGGTGCAGATGACGACGTGAACACATCCCGTCAGAGAATCAAATGTTTTGTTTTTCTTCTCCTTGGGGTGACCATTGTCTCCAGCTGGTTCTATACAGAATGAGTCATTAATTAAACCCGGATTCTTTGCAAGTGGCCTGTTGCAGGGCTGTGGTTTATTCTTGCTTGTTCTGCTCCCACGAACAATATTTTGGGGGATTTCAGGCTGATGTTATTTTTATGATTTCACATTTTCTGCGATCGTCCTTCTGCCGCGAGTATTCCTCTAAGAGACAGAAAGTGAAAGGCTCGGTTAAGAAAAACACAGCCACCTCCAAAGTGCTAAAACTGCAATAAACCCATCATCTCTAACAACAGCGGAGCATGAAAAGATAAAAAACAGCCTGCCAAGAATGTAGTAACCACCCATTCAATTTTAAATGCTCTCCACACTTCAATGCACAGACCTAATTACTTTTCTGCATTCCCAAATCCACTTTGCAGTGCTGCAATCAGAAACCTGGCGTTAAAATATTTTAAACTCTAAGGATCAAGACTAATTATGGGCCTAAGCTGCACCTTTTGGTTTCCTTATGAACCAGCCTCCCCCCTCCCCCGACCCCTCCACCCCTTCCCTTCTTTTGGGATGCTTTAAAGCACGCTCCACTAGAAGAAAGGCTGTCCAGTCTCAGTTGGGGGTGAAGTAAAGAGAGAATAAAACAAAAAGCAACTCAGTCCAATTCAGTAACCTTCAATGAAGCTGGTATATTTAATGTGAGCCCAGGGTTAGTCTACAGAATTGTGGCAGAATGCAATATTCTCAACAAAAAAAGATGTGTTTAAAGTCGGGCAAGGCCCCATAAGGCTGTTGTTGGTGTTTAAGCAGTACACCGAGGTATTTAGCTCTGAGGGTTTCTAAACATTCCAGCTGAGAATAAAACCACAGCTTTACAGTAGCTTCTTAAAGGTTTGGGGGGCTGGGAATGTTCCCTCCCCCTTGCATTGAAAAGTCAATAAACAGTAGGAAAGATCATGTCATAACAAAGATGAAGCCACCTATTACAGGGTATAGTGATGGCTAATGGCGCTATCAGAAGGACTAATCCCATATATTAAATGCTGTAATTGTTATAATAATATCGCGGTTATTAGAACACCCAGGCGTGGAGCATTTTTCGTTCTGTGCTGCACAAAACTGTTGCCGACCATCCACCCTTCCTGTGGTGGGTGCTTGCCAAAGTATGGAAATATTAGATAATGACGTCAATGACATGTCAGCTTTCTGCATCCTAAGTGCATTTTCTGATACGCATATCTTACTTTTCATGGCATTTACCAAGCGGCTTTAAGTCGTTTTGTCTGGATCTACACTCCTAAAAAAGCTTTCATTCATGGTTAACAATTAAGCACCAGTATTTTACCTCCACAAAGCACTTTTAGTTCCACTTATTTAATAACAGTAGTATGAAGAAAAATTAACAAAAAGTAGCATACTTGTTGCTTGTTGCCATACAGGTGGTGAGTCTGTTTCAAGGAACATAATGAGAAAATAAAAAAAGAAAATATTTTGTTTTCTGAAGTCTCCTTCTCTTCATACATATCACTGTAGGCTCAGATTATGATGAATCCCATAGTTATGAGCACATAAATGTTTTAAACCCTGGTCCAGTTTAGGATAATCAAAATTAAATAGTCATCTGCAGCTGCTGTTACGAGGGGAAGGGTTAAAACAACAAGGCAGCCTGTGGGGCGATAGTTCACGTGAAGGTTTAAGAAAAATAATAAGGGAGCTAGCAAAGAGCATGCACATTGGTTTGCAACTACCAATTAACCCTCCTTGTTAGATAGGTAATTTATTCCACTCAGCAGCATCAAATATCAGACAAAAAGGTGGCCAAAACAGTAATTATTTTCATGAAATTCAAAGGCCTGAAAGCCATAATTCTAAGAAATAAAAACAGAGTTCTTTTCATAGTATATGCTTCATCTGAAGACTGTAATAAGAGCCAGGCCCTAGCTGTGACCCTTACACTTCAGGGTGAAAAAGTAGGTTAAAGAAAGTAATGGCAATAATCACGGGGCTTTTCTACATAAAACAGTCTCTGAGTGGAGGTCAAAGATCAAACACTCGGGGCACTACCTGCGTCACACAAAGATCTCTTCCACAATAGAAATGAAGAGCAAGACTGGCAGGAAAGAGCAATAAGACTAATAAATTCTAAAATTATTAGGGAAAGAAAGAGGCAATAACAACAACAAAAATGCAGATTTGGAAAAGTCTGGATGAAGTTAAAAAGAAACGCACCCATTCTCTCCTTAATTTTTTTAAAAAAGTCTGAGGATTTCCTGCACTTAACAGAGAGTTTCTATCAGGAATTAATGTTAAATATTTCCATTTCATCTTCATCTCCACCTACCAACTACATTCTTTTTCACAATCTGAAATGGGCTTTACATTCTTTTTTGTACCAGTTTGGACACTTTTGCAGAGAACTGAAGATGTCTGTCTCTTGGGATTATATTATAATATTTTGCTGTTGTTAAGCCTTTGGATGACTTTTGCACCGTAGCAGGTAAGATCTCCGTTCTGATCTTGTCTGAGCTATAGGAGTGCATTTCACGTTAAGTATCGCCAAGCAGGACAGGCTTCTTCTGCCCCCCATCACTTTGACTGTTTGGGAATTTGAAGGTAGATCCCCACAGTGGCATGTAACTCTGTCTTGCTGCATACCCTTATGGGGCATTGTGTCGAGGATTTCGTAATGAAGACATTCCTTATTTTTCAATTGAGAAGGTTAAGGCATGCATCCCATGGCCTGATTTAGATTATTATTTATTTTAGAACCATCTTTAAGTCTTATAGGCTACATTTTAAGGTGTAAACACAACCACTCTGACTTCACCAGGCTTTCTTCCTTTCTTAAGGCTGGGCAGATGTCAAGGTTTTGCTGGAATAGGAGCAAACTGCTCAGCAGAAAGCAGGATTCAGTGCCAGCAGAGCAGAGGGAACTGCAAGGCACACACCAACAAAAAAGTTACTTGACCAGCTCATTTTTTTGCCTTTGGTCTTCCTTGAGTTTCAGCTGTCTAGGTATCTACCCATGCCCTCTGATAAATCCTTCCTTACAACTGAGCCATAATACAAGATGTTTATCTGCTCTACAAGCAGGTTGGTGGAACTGCCACCCCACCCTGAGGTTTTGCTCTGAGAAATAAAGCTGATGGTGTAAAAAAAAATTCAGAATATGGTGCTCAGATACCATCCATCAGCGTGAAGCCATGTCTTCTTGCTAAAAAGGTTACTGTAAACATCACCTTTGAGACATATAATGGTATACAAACTACATGCAGCATTAATTGGCCAGATTTTATTAGCTGACAGCTGACTAAGTTGTCTTCATGCTTTCTGAATGGATAGCAAACCAGAAAATTAAAAAAGTAAAAATTGATCATTGTGTTTCTGGGATCACATCAGGGGAAACTTTAAAAGATACGTACTGTATAACTAGTGCTTCCTATTCTCTAGATAAAATGTAACAAAATAATAAGTGTACACCGTATGATTCCCATTTCTTTTGCAGATGGCAGTAATGACAAAAGATTTCTTTTATTCTTTGCTGCTACTATGGAATAGTCAAAAACTCCTTGGATGTCTGAACATTTTATATCACATAATCTAATAATTCAGTATAGCATCAGGTCACAGAAGGCTGATTCATCTATCTGACACATTCAGCTATCTATTAGATATATGCTAACCCTTATGCCCATACTGTACAGAGCACATTCTGTAAAAACTGAAGGAAAATATGACTTGACTTTATTTTTTCTAACGGGTCAGAGAGGTCACAGGGGTGAAAGACAGAAACATAGGTGCATTGTTCATCTAATATTTATTATGTTGAGTGCATACAGATTCTGCGAACATTTTCTGTGTGCTGAACAGCCTCCCCAAGATTTTAAGACAGGTCAAGAGAATCTGAGACAAGAAAATGCATTCATTTATTCTGCAGTATTCCTTCTTGGAAACTTTCTCCACATATAGGACTTAAAGCACCCTCTAATGTATGTCACTACAGATATATCCCTAATTATTTAATTACCTTTAATGTGTTTAAGTCAAATATTTGCATTCATTGTCAGATATCGGAATCCACTTCCTTGTGTTGTAGTTTCAATTAACAATTATTGTCTGATGACTTCTTAGAAAAAGAGACCTTAATAGCCACCGTGCTAGAAGGTATAATGATGGCTACATAGGCCTATTGTTTGAGATCTTGGCCAACTAGCAGAAGGTCACTGAGCCTCATACCATTGATGTGATCTGACTGAGCATGAAGTTAAAATTATAGCCTCACAATGAGCTGTGATGTTTTGGGTTGCAATGTTTGCAATTAGCCACAATGTGACCTTCATGTTTCATCCTTTAAAAGCAGACCTACTTTATTGATTATTATTCCTGGCATTGCTGTAGTTTATTAGTTTTGTCAGATTTATTTTACATTCAGTTATTTGCCACATGAGGATTATGTGGCAAGTCCTGGGGTATGTGCCACACTTTTTTTTTATTACAGCAGATGTTCCTAAAATAGATGTAAGCATCTCTGCAAAAAGCAGGCCCTCTGTGCCAAATTCCAGCTTGTGCTAATGTGGGAACCCAGTAGGATGAGAGAAAGATTATAAAGAACCTTTATCCATTGCTGCTGGAATGACAGATTCTGAATTTCAAAAATGCGCTGCAGATTGCAATGAGTTGTGAAGAGAACAGGGATGGCTGAGGCCAAATTCTGAGTTTGTCCCTCTCTCTGCCATCTCATATTCCACGGCACAATTGTTGACACTTATTAATGCAACCTGTCCCTGACTGGAATGCAGGAATATTTTGTCAAAATTCAACAAATATACTGTATAAAGAATTCTTGTCTAGTACACACGGACCGCAACAACTGGTCATATTTTTCCCCAAAAGAACTCATTTGGGGTGTGGTGAAAGTATATAACTCTGTGACTTCACACCATCTCATACCATGTTTCATCCTGTTATTCTTAGTGCAGCTTGCAGGATCTTGTAAATCTTTCAGAATTATCTTTTATTCTCCCTCTGTATTGAAGATGCCACCAAAGCATCTGTTATTGTTACATACTGATTCATTTATCTAAATTTTAATGAGAGTTTTAGGTAAGTTTGTTCCTAAGAAAGAGACTTGAGAAACTTCAATAACAACTTCCCCCTGAAACAATAATTCGCTTTAAACCATTTCAGTCTTTGAGTTTAACAGAGAACAGCGTTTCTTACAATAGCCCCAGCCCCTCCATCTTCACCAAGGATTTTTACATGCCACACTATCAGGCACTCTGTTGACACCCAGTTAGTTGTGTTTTATCTCATTTATTTTGTCCAAGCGAGTTGGTTATTTTTTACAAACGATCTGTCAGTGTATTTGGCAAGATCTTCCTTTGGTTACTCAAATTGCACTTAGGCCTGTTTTTCATGTGATGTGTGATGAATCAGACAAGTGGCCTCTAAAATCTGTTCTGATGTTTATATCAAAATAAAAATAACTTATTTTATGACCTCTTGATGAAGCAGGACTGTAGGGCTGAGCAGGGATAACCTAGACTGCTAGTAGAACTAGTAGAACTAGTAGAACTAGCAGAACTGGTAGGACTAGTGGGCTTCGCTTTGCCCATTTCTGACTGTGCACGTGGAAAAAATAGGTTGAACCTCCAGGGAAGTTGTAGAGATGAAGTCAAGCTCATGATCCTGCATCTATATGGAGAGACGTAATTTGTTTGTCCTCGATGTCGTATAAGTGTGAGCAGAAAAGTAAACTTTTCTAATACTGCATTCAGCTATGCTCCTCTATTTTTCAAAATCTTACTCTAGCGTGTACTGTGTCTCTGGCAAGTTTTCAACATCTTCTGGGAAATGGTGCCGTTCCGCTCAACGATGTGAAAGTACTGTCCAATAGGATGTGCTACTATTTTTAGGAGAGGCAGCCACAGAACTGTTACGAAATTCAGATGAGCCTTGTAATTTCCAGGCCCTGGCTACAGAAACTGAGCATCCCAAAGCTGGACGCTTGCTGCCTCTAACTCAAGGTGAGCTACAGTGAAGTCGGAGAGCTATGCATGGTAGACAGCAAGCTAAAAATCCCGCCCAGCATCCACGTCTAAACTTGTATGAGAATAAGACCTTGTGTTGCAGCAGTTTTGATTTCACAAATGTCCAGTCAGCTGTAGAAGGCTGCAGAGGGAATCACAGAGTAATAGAATAGTCTGGGTTGGAAGGGACCTTCCCAGCTCCCCCAGCACCACCCCTGCCATGAGCAGGGACATCTTCACCAGCTCAGGTTGCTCAGAGCCCCGTCCAGCCTGGCCTGGGATGTCTCCAGCGATGGTTCATCCACCACCTCTCTGGCCAACCTGGGACAGGCTCTCACCACCCTCAGGGGCAACAATTTCTTCCTCATGTCCAGTCTGAATCTCCCTCCTTTAGTTTAAAACCATCACCCCTTGTCCTATCGCAACAGGC
Source organism: Caloenas nicobarica (assembly GCF_036013445.1). Lineage (NCBI taxonomy): Eukaryota > Metazoa > Chordata > Aves > Columbiformes > Columbidae > Caloenas > Caloenas nicobarica. Next base: position 82,909,593 of record NC_088284.1, on the reverse strand, counting down.
TCTGCTGAAAAATCTGTCCCCATCTTTCTTATTGGCCACTTTTAAGTACAGAAAGGCTACAATAAAATAGGAAGGAGATATGGGTAAAGAGAGCAAGATGCTACACTGGCTAAGGCGGTAAGTGTGGGACAAGTTGTTTTACCAAGACTTGGAGAGTGGGTCAGAAGCAGATTTATGTACTCAGTGGCTTCAGGAGAACATTTGTGGGTTTTCACAATTTTTAAAGAGGCAAGTTAGAGCTGGAGAAGAAATGACAGCCTGTGTATACATGTATATGCACAGTAGACTCTCTCCTTGACAGCTGACGATAAACATTCTTCAAGCAGAGAGTATTCCCACCAGAGATCTCCCAGGTTTCACTTGCAACATCACTAATGTCAGCAACTGAGGGAGACATCTTCAGGGTAGAAATTCTGCCAACAAGGCTTGCTAGGTAATGAGGTAATAGGGCATGTGTTGTGTGACAAATCAGCTCAGGTTGGAAGGCAGTGATGATACGACCCTATTTGGCAGCATGGTAAGGCAGAGAGATTAGATTCCACCTGCTGTCTGTTAAGCTTTTGCATCGCTTTGCTTGTGTTTGCCAGGATATCCACAAGCCTACGCCAATAAAAAGATGAATATGTGTTTTCTAAACTGGATTGTAGCATTTGATAACAAGTTTATTAAGGATTTAGTCCAAGTTCTTCAGTTATTGCCAAAGATTAAAGTGCATTTCATTATTGACTGCAAAATTATTCATGTTGAAGTGCACTTCCAGATTCTTTCTCTGGCTCATGATATTTTTCTTCTGCCTTTGCAGTGAGAAGTTGCAGGCAGATCCTCCATGTACACATTCTTATTGTTCTGCCTTTTTGTTTCCCTTCATCTCATCCCTGGCTCCCATTTCACACCTGTATTTAGTCTGTAGGCATGTGAATAAATACCCTTCCAAGCAGGGAT